>NW_021604679.1:217706-285592 GCF_004785775.1 Grammomys surdaster
CCTTCTCCTCCTTCTCCTCCTTCTCCTCCTTCTCCTCCTTCTCCTTGTCCTCCTCCTCCTCCTCCTCTTCCTCCTCTTCCTCTTTCTCCTCCTCATCCTCATTCTTCTCCTTCTATTCTGCCTCCTCCTCTTCTTCTACAGTGAAAATATCAATTCTAATTTGTGCTGGTTTTATATTTTGGGATGTGTTATATTACACTGGAGTGTAGCTAATAGGGGTATGATTTTAAAGAAAACTGATTCTCCCTAATAAAGTAGCTATGGATTGCAAATATCTCATCTGCTGTGGTTGAGAATCTCCCTTCTTCATCTTGGAATTGGCCTAGCTTGAACTTGTTCAAGCTTTGTACATACTTCCACAATCGATTTGAATTCATAAGTGATTCTTAATTATTGTGTCTAAAAATGCTGCTACCTTGAAATTTTCAGGTTCTTCTCCTCTTTCTGCCTTTCTGCTGCAGTTTTCTTTGAAACTTGGTAGAAAAATATGATAGTGATATCCCATATAAGAATGAAAGACACAGTATCTTATTTCATGCATTTGGGTCACTTGTAGGTCTATATGCTAAAAGAAATATACTAAAACCATCTCTAGTGAAAAGTTAAGAGATGTGTTAACTTTAAAAACCTATCTCTTATACATGAGTACCATACTTACATCATTTTATCACTCTACCTCTTCTTTCATTCTCTCTCAAATTCATGACCTCTTTTTTAACTATAATTGTTCTACATGCACACACACACACACAAACCTTCTGAAATCATTTAGTAATAATCATTTACATGATTATTCATGTATTTAAGCCTGATCACTTGAGATTGGATAACTTATTGGGAGGGCTCATTCCTTAAGATTGGGTTTCCTTCCCTAGGAAATATTAATTACATATAATTTTCATCTAGTCATAGTAAATGTGAAAATTGATCCATATGTGTAGGCATGTCAATTGATGTTGTACTGAAGTCATTTACATCATCATATTTCTGAGATTTCCTGGGTACACTTTCCCTACCATATGTAGAAGACACTATCTCATAGCACATATCTGGATATCATAGTTCTCTGGATCTCATAATCTTTCTGTTCCTTCTTCCATGATGAACCCCAAAACTAAGGTTGAGATACAGCCTAGATTTTTCAGTTCCAGCATTCTCTCAATTTGTGCTTCCTTTTTCTAACTACTGTTGAGGTCTGCCCCCACCCCAGCATAGTTGTAGCCATTTTGTTCTATGCCAGCCAGTTGAAGGAGAAGAATAACTTGACTCAGAACAATTTTATACTGACCACATACCGTATTTGTTCTGCAAATTCTGAGGTTTGCAAATATTAAGAAATTCTACAGTGATAAGCTCCTCTTATGACCAATCAGAATGAAGGTCAGTTAGAACTGTTTTGTGTAGCTAGCCAAAGTAGCTTGAGTGAAGGCCAACCATGCTGCCATGCTGTGTGTGAGCTCATTGATTTTTCCCTTTATAAGCTGGCCCCAGAAATGTTCCAGGTTCAGTCTCAGTTCTCTATTCTAAGCTGTGACCTTGATCCATCAGTCTTGGTGTGGGCTTTCAATAAACCAGTCTGTTTACCTGAGATTGGAGTACAAGCAATGTGTGTAGTGATTCTGAAACCCCAACATTGGTCCCTCCACCAGAAATGCCCCCTCCCCTCAAACACCCCTCAGTTGTTGCTAGTGAATGCCACCAAGCTGGCTCCTCCACAAGGAGGTCTGGTTTTTTTTTTTTCTGTTTGTTTGTCTTTTGGTTTGGGGGTTTTATTTGTTTGTCTGTTTCTCTTGGTTTGGCCTTAGTTTGGACTAGTTTCTGGTACCTTTTGGTGACTCAAGGAAGAGCTACTGGGTGTAGCACTTTTCTTCCAGTTCCTCTTGGTGTAGGGATGGGGTTACAATCCACTCCTTTAGATATGGACTTAATAAAGACTCTTGTCTGAGAGCCCCAATGCACAGCACTGTTTGTATTTGAAACTTGATTTCCTTTGTGTTTGTCTTCCATTTTCATTTTGTTGTTATTGTTGTTGTTGTTTGTGGTTGTTGGTGCTGGCACATCTCTCCTCTTTCTTTAGTCCCCTCACTATGTGATATTTGGGTTGCTTCAATGGGACATCTGGCCTCTCCCCTCTTCTCCCCAACTTTATTGGTTGTCCTGAACAAGCTAGTCTGTCCATGTGTGTCAGATTTTGTCTGTAACATCATTTAGTTGCTTGTTGCTGTGTGATTCATATTCAGAAAGAAAATGGTTAAAACTGCATCTCCTGGGCATTCACCCCTTGACTTAGTTTTAACTTATTTCAATGATTAGAAACAACAAATACTGATAAACTGGTGCTGCCATTGGAACCGTGCTGCTTGCCTAGAACCTGCTGACAGCAAGCCAGAAAGCTGCTTGATCTGCTCTTAAAGGGTCACTAGCAGCTTCTCAGTTCTCTAGCAAGAAAGATGATGGCTAGCCCTCCTACATATCCTATGTGCCCATGAGAATTGCATTCAGCAAGTACCAAGGTGATCCTCCCTTGAGATTACAGCTAGAAAAATAAGGAAATTTTTGTTGGTTTATTCTAAATGTATAAATATATGTGGCCACTATATCATTTTTCTCTGACTGCTCTTAGATATAGATGTTTACTATGTTCTGCATATCTTGGTTATAAATTATTGGCTTATAAGTTATTGGGTATGGTTAAAAATCTGTAACATCTGTAAGAAAAAATGCGCTAAAACTCATAACTCAGGGTGGGAGTTATTCTGGACAATGATACATGACATGAGCCAACCAAGGAAACTGATCTCTAGAGATGCTTTTAAATTAGGATAATATTTTTAAGTAATTCCTGTCCTAAAAAAATAAACAGACTTAAAAAGAAAGAATTTAAAACAATGTTTATTTAATGAGATATTAAAGCTGTACCTCCATTCAGAAAGAAAATGGTACTTCTTCTACACAAGAACTATACTTCTACACAAGAACTTTTCTTGCTGGAAACCAAACTTTACAAGGTCAAAATAATGCACTTGTTACTGATTTTAGAGACAATGAATTCTTTAAACTGTTAGAACCTGGTTTTGCCTTCTAAAAATTATGGTTATGCTCTATGTCTTTACTCCTACAAAAGTAATTTATGTTGCTATTACTAAACACAATTTAGATATTTTAATTTTTAGAGGATTTCAATAGTAAGAAGGTTAAGAGTCACTGGTTTTTGAATACCACACTCCCTTCATTTCAGTTTGCCTAAAGTCCAGTAAGGCTGTGGCTCCTGTCCCTTCCTAAATCTACCTTTCGATAATAATAGTTTCCTCAGCCAAAATGCTTGCCATTCTTCACACCTTCTTAACTCTTTCCTGTCCTGACACGGACTTCAACTTAAATGGGAAACTGTTGTGTACTATAACGTTATACCATATAAAGGTCAGAAAAGTTCCTAGTCTCTTTAAGTATTATGTTTATAGTTTTATTTTGGTACTAGAAGACCTTCAATTCAAAACTGTGATTTTTTAAGGCTCAAACCTAAATAGGGATTGATAGTAACCCTTTAAATAATCAAATTCTTTAATGTATTCAAGAATATATTTGAAGTCATGCTAAATACTGATGCAGTTAATTCCAATATTAAACTTATTTAGTCTCCTATTTTTTTTAAAGATTTGTTAATTTTATTTATATGAGTACACTGTAGGTGTCTTCAGACACACCAGAACACGGCATCAGATCCCATTACAGATGGCTGTGAGCCACTGTGTAGTTGCTGGGAATTGAACTCAAGACCTCTGGAAAAATAGTCAGTGCTCTTAACTGCTGAGCCATCTCTCCAGCCTGTCTCTTATTTTTTAAAGGTGCTTCTCATCATGCTAAAAAAAATCATCTTTGTTCAAACTAAAATTTACATAAGCTTCGGGGACTCAAAAAAGCCATGAGATTTGGATTCCAGATAGTACAACCACCAGTTCTTTTTTTTTTTAATTTTATTTTTATTTACTTTTAAATCAAATTGTAATTTTTACTTATTCACATGGGGGTTATAAACACAAAAAGGCAGGACGTGGGAAGGGGATGACACCAGAGTGTGGGTGTTTGGGGGGAGTACCGATATCTTTCAGAACATGGCTGGGTGAAGGTTCAGGGACAGATCACTATGACTCAGCCTATGATTCACTTGTCCTTATCTAAGTTGGTATTATCCACCAAGGCTACCTATTTACAAGGTCTATGACTACTCAGGTTGGTAAATTTCCACAAAAGCTGCCTGTTTACAATACCTTATAGCCATCTGTTTCAATGTTTTTCCACAGAGACCCAAGACTTTGTGTTAACATAGATGTATGACAGGCCTATTGCTGATTTTAGGCCTTCAGTGCAGAAGCAGGGCTGCTCCTGACATCTCCTCCCTTCTATAAGTATAGAAGGGTTGTGGCAATTCTAATCTTTCGAAGGCAGGGAAAGAGGCCTGACCTACAATAATTGAAGGGAACCTTGTAATGGCTACAGTCCCCGTCGTTGTCCAGTGAGGCGTGAGAGCTATTCCCGTCCTGATATCTTTTTTCTGGAGAGGGGATACTTTTGACATCAACCCCTATGCAGTCAGGATTGTCCCTCAAGGAACCCAGAGAGATATTTTTAACTTTTATTTATATTCCCTTGCAGTGCTTAGCCTCGCGGCCTAAGCAAAAATTCAGATTGCCAGTCAGAGGGGATTCTCGGTGGCCCCTCTCTGCTTGGTCTAGGGGCGGAAGTCCCCTCTTTTAGGTTGGGTGGAGATGGGTTTTGAGAACACCCTGGATAGAGTAACAACTTCATCTTGAGTCTTGTGGTCTTCCATAGCTAACTTATGATAATGTATCTGAGTAGGTTTTGCTACCAAATTATCTATCTGTTGTTTCACAAAGTTAGTCAGCCTATTTAAGGCCCAGAGACCAAAAGAAATAAGCAAAAATAACCCAATTAATGGTCCCAAGATGGGAGGAAGTAGGGTTGACAACCATAGAGAGGTTGAAAACCAATTCTTGTACCAGCTTTCATCTTTCTCTTTCTCTCTCTGTCCTTTCTCAGGGCCTTCTCTGACCTTTTTCATGCTCTCTTTAACCATCCCTGTCTTGTCTATGTAAAAGCAACATTCTTCTTTAAGGGATGTACACAGTAGAGAGCTGTACACAGCCTTTTCTATTGTATAAGAGTAAATCAAGTCCAATAAAGTCCTTTGCAATTTTGGGGGGGGGTCTCTTCAGACAGCAAAACGAGGGATTTCTTCAGATTAGTGAAGTCAATCTCTAGCTGTTTGATATCCTTGTCAATGGCCCATCGAAGGTCTGAGTATTATAAGTTTGGAGGCCAGCATCTGGATTAGAACTTATAAGAGCAGACATCACGGGTGATTCATTTTTACCTGAGATACTGCCCAGGTAAGAACTCCTGGGAAGCCCTCTTCCTCTGGGTTTTGTGAGGTTGGGTGCAGAGCTGCCACCCGGGATCTGCTCTATGCTTGGGCCCAGACCAGAAGTCCCAACCACCAGTTTTTAAAAATGGGATTTTCCCCCTAGTTTTAACTTCTGCTGTAGTCTATATTTGTCCCAACAGATTGTCATCTCGTTGTCAGACACCATCCAGCAATAACCTGTGAACTGCAAGCTTCTGAACTCTGACTTGCTGAAAGCAGATATAAACTGGTCCAACCAACATAATTGTTCCCTATCCTTCAGCTGGATCAACTAATCAGATGCTTCTGATAAATGCCCCATTGCCCAGCCTTTAACTAGACTTTAAGCTTTTTTGGGGACCCGGATAACAAAGTCCTAATGTCAGCTGGAAGTAATTACAGAAGAATGTGTCATCCATTGTCCCACACAACAAGCTGAAATGCTAAGGCAAAAAGAACCCCGATTCTCAGAGGAAATTTTTGAGTTAAAGAATTGATTCACTGGGGCAACTCAAGAGGGTTGATGAGACCTGCTATCCTAGCTGTAGCCATTTTGTTTCACTCCTGCCAGTTATTGAAGCAGAACAATAACTTGAGTCAGAACAAGGTGATGCTGCCAACATACCCTATTATGCTCTGCATGTTCTGAGATTTGTTAATCTTAAGAAAGTGAACAACCATAAGCTCCACTTACTACCGAGCTGAATAAACGTCATTTAGAACTGTTCTATCCTCTCTTTGTGATTCTCTGTTCCACAAGGTCTAAGAACTTGGGGCAAGGCAGCTTGTCCCATCAGGGGTACAGTTAAGCAATGGTGGATCTAGAACTTATGTGCAATACAGCTTCCCAATCATGAATGTCAGGGCACTAGCAAGCTCACAGGTCAGCATCATTCTTTGTCCTGGCATCAGCATGTCTCACCCATCACTCTGGAGCCACCATGCTCCTTTTGCATCCTGTAGAAAAAACACAAACATACCCTCTTCCCCCTATTTAATACTTGATAGGGGTCATTCTTTATGCCAGTAAGTGGATCTTTCCCTTTCACCTATGCATAAGTATGCCTAGTTTTAGAGCACCATAGACACTTGGCAGAAAGTTTCTTAACATCCAAATTTTTAAAAAAAGAAAAAAACTTTAAAATAAAAGTAAAAAGAATACGATTTAAATAAATTTGTGGTGTATGGGGGTATATCTCCCCCTTTTATATTTTATGAAGATATTGTTTTAAAGTTCTATGGGCCTGTTCCACAGTCTCTTGTCCTTGACAATTATAAGGAATCCCCGTAATATGGGTAATGTTAAATTGCCACTAAAGAGTCTCAAATGTTCGACTGCCATAGCCAGTTCCATTATTTGTTTGTTTGTTTGTTTGTTTTTCTTTTTTTAATTGGGTACTTTATTTATCTACATTTCAGATGTTATCCCCTTTCCCCATTCCTTACCCCCAGGGACCCATTCGCCCTCCTATTTCTATGAGGGTGTGCCCCACCTACTGACCCACTCCCACCTCCCCTCCCTCAGATTTCCCCTCACAGGGACATCCAGGCTTCAAGGAACCAAGGCCCTTCTTTCCCACGGATGCCCTACAAATACAGCTAGAGACATGGGTCCCTCCATGTGTGTTCCCAGGCTAGATGTTTAGACCCTGGGAGCTCTGGTTTGTTGGTATAGTTGCTCTCCCTATGGGGCCACGAGCCCCTTTAACTCTTTCAGTCGTCTCTCTAATTCCTCCATTGGGAACCCTGTAGTCAGTTTGATGGTTAGCTGTGAGCATCCGCCACTGAATATGTCAGGCTCTGGCAGTGCCTCTCAGGAGACAGCTATATCAGGCTCCTGTCAGCATGCACATCTGGACATACACAGCAGTGTTTGCATATAGTGATTGCATCTGGGAGGGATCTTCAGGTAAGGCAGTCTCTGGATGGTCTCTCCTCCAGTTTCTGCCCCACACATTGTCTCATATTTGCTCCTGTGAGTATTTTGTTACTCCTTCTAAGAAGGACCGAAGCACCACATTTTAGTCTTTCTTTTTCTTGGGCTTCATGTGGTCTGTGAGGTATGTCTTGGGTATTGTGAGATTTGGGGCTAATAACCACTTATCAATGAGTGCATACTATGTGTATTCTTTTGTGATTGGGTTACCTCACTCAGGATGATATTTTCTAGTTCCATCAATTTGCCTAAGAATTTCATGAATAAATTGTTTTTAATAGCTGAGTAATACTCCATTGTGTAAATGTACCACATTTTCTGTATACATTTCTTTGTTGAAGGACATCTGGGTTGGGTTCTTTCCAGCTTCTGGCTATTGTAGATAAGGCTGCTATGAACATAGTGGAGCATATGTCCTAATTATATGTTAGAGCATCTTCTGGGTATATGCCCAGGAGTGGTATCACTGGGTCCACAGGTAATACTATGTCCAATTTTCTGAGGAACCGCCAGACTGATTTCCAGGGTGGTTGTACAAGCTTACAATTCCACCAACAATGGAGGAGTGTTCCTCTTTCTCCACATCCTTGCCAGCATCTGCTGTCATCTGAGTTTTTAATCTTAGCCATTTTGACTTGTGTGAAGTGGAATCTCCAGGTTGTTTTGATTTGCATTTCTCTGATGACTAAAGATGTTGAACATTTAACTGGAAAAAAAAAGAACTGTTCTATCTAGCTAGGCAAATTAGTTTGAATTAGGCCAACCCCACTGCCACACTGTACCTTTCCCTTATTTGGTTTCTGCTTGATTTCAGTTCATCGTTTTAGGTTTTCACAATTTGTGATTGTGTTAATATTTACTTGCTTTTCCAAGTTAACAAAGTAAATACACATACTGAATTTTATTCTTTACTGAATTTTATTATTTATTCTTTTCCAGCTGTGTGATAGTGTTCTTGTCTCTTTACTACTTAGTGCTTCCACACAATATTTTGTCTAATATTTTCTTTGAGATTTACATAAAATATTTAATCTTTTCTTATTTGATTTCCTACTCATTCCTAATGAAGCAATTTGTGTATTATAATGAAATTGATTAACTGAAAAAAGTCTACTTTTACAATTTCTTTTGTAAGTTAATTTTTCATGCAATTTACTTTTATTTTGTACAATTCATAATGAAATATTTATTATCCAGCTGATGGAAAATATAACTGAGAGATTTACTAGTACACTTTCATGTTCAGTTGCACAGGAATTGAGGAATCATCATTGTGGCATAAGAAGATTCAATAAATTTATTGTTTCTTCTGATCTTCTTTGAACCTTAACATCTACTTTATTTTAGGCATGCACTTATAATGAGTTTTCAAATTTTGCCATACTGAAGTTTGTACCACTTATGTGGATAAATTTTCTGAGATTATCACTCAACTCCTAAAACCCTAATTGGATAAATGAATCTGTTTGTAAGGGAATCAATTTATTTTCACATATGCACACACACATATATATAGCATACATATATATATATATATACATATATATGTATATATATCACTCACATATATATGTGTGTGTGATGTATGTGTTATATGTGTGTGTGTGTGCATGTGTGTGTGTTCTGATCTTCTATAGGACTATTTACTTGAAAATATCTAATACATTTTTACAAAAAATTATGAATGGTTTAAATATTGCTTTGTTAGAAAAAATTCACAGCAGAAGATCATTGTATATCTTTAAACCTACAATTTGTTTTTGTAGACAGGGGTTGTATTTTTGCCCAGCAATGTGAATGATTTTTATTATTCCATGTCTGTGCACAAAGGACTAATGGCTATTTTTATAGTATTCTATGGTAGCTCCTAAGCCAAGCATGGTCTAAGCATACATTGACCTTTTTCTCACTCTTTTCCATTTTGAGACGTGTTCAAAGTCAAATATAGAAATTGAGAATGGATTTCTTTCTGAATATAATTTTACATGCATGCTCTTAATAAGAAAGCACAGTATAGGTGTAACTAGAGATATGTAGAAGCAAGTAGAGAATCATCAGTATCAATTGGCTGCCTGAAAAATAGATGGGCAGTTCAAGCCTCATGCATTAGTGAGTACGTCATTGTATTACTCCCATTATATTACTGATGTATAAAAGTTTTATTCTCCTTTTATGAGGATGATGTTGTTTCATTTGAAAGGTAAGTTTTAAATTTAAATTTTTTACACCAGTATTTGTTTTCTTTGGACTTATGCCTTCCCTTCTAATGCTTTAAAATATCATATAATTTTAGGGTTTGTTGTTGTTGTTGTTTTTGTTTTTTGTTTGTTTGTTTTGGTTTTTCGAGACACGGTTTCTCTGTGTAGCCCTGGCTGTCCTGGAACTCACTCTGTAGACGAGGCTGGCCTCGAACTCAAAAGTCTGCCTGCCTCTGCTTCCCAAGTGTTGGGATTAAAGGCGTGGGCCACCACTGCCCAGCATAATTTTAGATCTTAAAGGATTCTTTGACCAGCTGACATTTTTAAAGGTGTTCTGCATGCATATTAAAGCCTTGTTCCCAAAGGTAAAGGTGAAATGTTTAGCTAAGATGCATGTCCATGTTTTAAATCCTAGAATATGTGATAACTTTTTTATTTTTATTTTTAAATCAAATCATAATTTTTACTTATTCACACAGGGGTTACAACACAAAAAGGCAGGATGTGGGGAAGGGGATGACACTGGAGCATGAGTGTTCAGGGGGCTACAGATATCTCTCATAACAGGCTATTGGCTGGGTGAAGGACGACAGGGGGACCAGAGCCATTACAAGGTCCCCTTCAATTACTGGAGGTCAGGCCTCTATCTCCGCCTTCGAAAGATTAGAATCACCACAGCCCTTCTATATTTATAGAAGAAAGGAGATGTCAGGGGCAGTCCTGCTTATACACTGAAGGCCTAAAATCAGCCATAGGCCTAAAATCAGCAATAGACCTGTCATACATGTATACTAACACCAAGTCTTGGGTCTCTGTGAAAAAACATTGAAATAGATGGCTATAAGCTAATGTCAACAGGCAGCTTTTGTGGAAATTTACCAGCCTGAGTAGTCATAGACCTTGTAAATAGGTAGCCTTGGTGGATAGTACCAACTTAGATAAGGACAAGTGAATCATAGGCAGAGTCATAGTGACCTGTCCCCAGGTTAAAAGTCCATTTCTGAATGTTGCCCTCTTAGGAAATCTTTCCACATATCTTGATATTGGAAAGAAAAAATATTTTCAGATAGTAGGAAATTTCTGTGGTTTTGATCAAAATTTATATTCCAATTATCATTTTTTCATGTAGGAATAGTAGTTTTAGGAAATAAGGGGTAAGTTTAGTTTTATATAATCTTAATTTGAGATGCCTTCACAATATTGAAAGAGATAAGGTGGCAGCTGACTAAACAAGGCTGAAGCCAGGATAGTAGCAGAGATTGACAGATGGGTTGGAGAGTTATTAGCATATAGATGAAACTAAATAAAGATACATAAGCAAGTCTCAGCTACAAGAACTACTGCCCAAGATTGGTAATACAGAGATGGGAAGATAGAAAGTACTTAGAGAAAATCAGAATGCAAAGTTGCGAATACAGAATTTGAGGTACTCAAGGCAAGAAGATAGATTCTTTTAAAATGGCATATTGAAAGTGTTAAATATATGAGGGTAATCCAAATTTAATCAACAAAATTCCACTGGTACTTAAGTAATGGAATAGGCTGTGTTGAAATAATAATCATTAGAAAGAATTTAAGAGTAAGTGGTGTGCTGGAGAGATGTCTCAGCAGTAAAGAGCACTGACTGCTCTTCCAGAGGCCCTGGTTCCCAGCATCCACATGGTGGCTCACAACCATCTGTAATGGGATCCGATGCCCTCTTCTGGTGTGTCCGAAGACAGTGACAGTTGTACTCATGTACATAAAATGAATAGATCAATCTTTAAAAAAAAGAAAGAATATTTCCTTTGTTTTAAGAACTAATGAAAGTTTTCTAAGAATAATTAGTTCTTAATCTTTATCTTATTCATTGGTTAGTTCTTATCTATATAAATTTCAACACAGGCAGGCAGAGTTTCTTTATTTTCAAGTCACTGGAGTATTTGCTGTTCCTCTATCACATATCTTGATTTTCATTGTCATTCTTTTTTGTACAAACACACATTTATTGACTAGAGGTAAATTGAGCCCTCTAGTTTCCTGATAAGGTCAAGGTGAGCATGGACACCTATATATTATACTTTTGCCACCAGTTGCCTGGAAGTAGCTGGCACACGACACAGCCTGCAGAAGGCTCAACATGTTGGAGAATGTCTCTTCCAACTGATTCCATTGGTCTGAAGCTGTTCCCAACAGCTACGCTGGTTCCAGCTACTGCGTATGCCCAAAATGGATAATATTTGTTTCTATTATTTCATTGTATTTATTAATCCTGTGTATATTTGCATGCATGTATGTGTTTATGGATATATGTTCACCACATTTGACCACATAGATGTCAAATGCTTTTAAGAGTCACCTCATTCTTTTCATCATGTGAGCATCTATCAATATCTTACCTATATTATTAGTTATAAAATCTTATCATACTTATTAGAAAGCTAGCAAGTGATATTGTTCAAGAACTATTCAACATAATTTAAAGAAAAAGACTCTTCAAAGAATTCATTGCTTTTTTAATTTTTATTTTTCATTCATCATGCTTTTACAGGATACTATTAAAGAAAAGTGATTAAAATTATTCCCATGTAATATTCATTTATATTAAATTATAAATAATAAGCCTACATTGGATTTTTATTGGTAAAAAGAAAACCCTTGATATACTACAATGAATTATTGTAATATTAAGCTAATCTACTTTTCTGAATTCTATATTTCATGTTAACTACTAAATATGGGACTTTATTGGGGGGAACTTACTAAATATGGGACTAAATATGGGACACAAAAATGCTATCATGCTTTCCTAAAAATATAATGTACATCTTAACTTGTCTATTTATTTGTATCATGTCATAAATATGAGTAAATTTGACCTGTGAAATTATTTTTAAATTTTGAAGCTTAAGTGAAGAGATAAATGCTATATAGAAACCTTTTTCATTTTAATAACTGTTTTGGTTGGATATCTTTCTTTTTTTATAGCATAGAATAGAGTGTATTCAGGGCATGGGGAGGGGAGCCAGGAGGGTGGCAGAGAGAGAGAGAGAGAGAGAGAGAGAGAGAGAGAGAGAGAGAGAAGTCTTTGGTTGGATTTCATAGAAGGATTTTATGCAGAATTCAATGTTAGAATACATTAACCTATAATACCTTTTATCTTGATATGAGAATTATTCAGATTATTCAACGACACATTAGAAATTAAATCTTCTATTTTATTTTACATTAGAGTCGTGTGATATACCTGTGTTTGAAAATGCTGGAACTAAGAATGATAGCACATGGTTTAAACTCAATGACAAATTAGACTATGAATGTCAAGTTGGATACGTAAACAAATATAATCATACCGAAGGCTCGATAACTTGTACTCATGATGAATGGTCTGATAAGCCCTCATGTTATGGTGAGTACTGTTGTCTCTACAATTTTGCTCACAGAAGAAAATTAAATATTTATGTTTAACTTAAAAAATTAAATTTCTCAGAATCTTCTATCAGATTTAATATAAACTAAGAAAAATAGACTATGAAGAAGATTTTTGAAGGACAAAGATGATAATACTTGTCTGTATTACTTTAATATATTAATTTATTCTGTGCATATTTGCATGCATGTGTGTGTTTGTGGATGTGTGTAAACCACGTTGCACATACAGATGTCAGATGCCAGATGCTTGTGAGAGATAGCTCACTCTGTTCATCATGGAGTCCTTAACATTGAACTCAGGTCACCAGGCTTAGAGGCAAGAACTGTCATTGAGTAACTCTTCTCACTGGCTTGATAATCTATTTTTTAAATAATACATTCATCAGGTGTGATATATATCTTATTTGGCCATAATTGTTTTTAGTATCACAAATACAAGCTCTTAATTTTTTAATTAAATTACATATTACTAAAATTATAATCTGTAGTATAAAATGAGATCATGCAAACTTGAACAATGTGACGAAGGACGATGAAAGACGATTTGTAGTGCAGACAAATTGAAAGAATAATAGCAGCGACTGAGAAACTTGATTTTCATCTCAAGGATATACACAAATTTAATTCATTAAGGATGTCAACTAGCAGAGTGGCACAGACATATAATCTTAGCACTTGGGATAAAGAAGCATAAGGCCTCTAATTCCAGATAAGTCTGGGTTACACAGGAAGACATCACAAACAAAGAGGAAATGCATAAACACCAAATAATAATATCAAACTAAACAAATGAAAATCATTACTTTTACTGAGAATAAAAACTGCAATGTTATCAAATCAGAACTTTCTACAGTATAATGCTAAAATAAATGCAAGGATGAGAGTATTAGTTCATTGGGACAAAACTTGGCCAAGCTATGGTCTTAGGGTCAGGTCTAGCATTATATAAATGAGATGAAAATTAATATGAAATTATTTATATACAATACTGTTATATGAAAAAAAATTCCTGTTGAGATGATACACAAACATTTACTCAAACCATATAATATGCCTAGAGCACACCAATATACAAATACCACCAAAGTCCGATGTGGTAAAACACTAGTTGTATTGAAGTTACTTATAGAAATATAGGTGACGGTTTATTTATAAGAACAGAAATGACTCAAAGACAGTTGCATCACCAAACCCTACCCATCATAGAGATAGCTCAATATTTATGATAATGTCTCTTACAACTGACTCCATTGTTCTGAAGCTCTTCCAGACAGCTAAGGTGGTTCCACCTACTTCCAGGTAGCCAGAAGTACAAGTATAATATATAGGTGCCCATACTCACCTTGACCCTATCAGGAAGCCAGGGAGTCTAATTTATCTCTTGTCAATAAATTTGTATTTCTACAAAAAAAAATGACAAGAACAAGAAAATGTGTAGAAAGAATCAGTAAATACTTTAATGTCTTAAAAACGAAGAAACTACCTGTCTACACTGACATTTATCTGTTCAGCAGCTGATAAGACATCTATCACTGGAAGGCTTCAGAGCAGACATGCTTGCTCTGGTTGAGTAAGTGCTTTAAATGAGAATGGAGAAAGAGCTTGACCTTTAACTATCAGCTTATATGATTAAAATTTCTTCAAGCAGTCTATATTGCAGCATGAAATCATTAAAGTCTTGACCTTACGTTTAGCACTGTATGTTTATTGGATCTTTTTAAACCAATACTTTGACTTGACCTTTCAAAATTTCAAATGTTGTCTTTTTAGATTCAACAAAGATATGTGGTCCCCCTCCACCTATTGAGAATGGAGACATCACATCCTTCCCACTACCAGTATATATACCACCATCATCAGTTGAATATCAATGCCAGTCTTTATACAAATTGCAAGGCAACAAGACAATAATATGTATAAGTGGAGAGTGGTCAGAGCCACCAAAATGTTTACGTAAGTAACTTGTTCTTATAGATCCTGGGAAAGTCAATATTCCAATATGAAGGCTGAAGTCAACTCATTTTGAGTGTATAGATTGCCATATGTGGTAATCTATAGTACCTCCAAAGAGGTACTCAAATTTAAGAACTTAAAACAAATCTGATTAAGAATCTAAATGGGTATCAATATACAAAACTAGCTTTGTTCTGTATATTAATTCTAATTTTATGAGAAGTAACAATAAAACAATCTCATTCACAGTAATTAAAAATAATCTACCTATAAATTCAAAAGAACTTAATGACTTCTGAGTGCTAAAGTTTATTGATGAAAGGATTTCACAAAATTAAAATTGAGAAATCTGTATTACAGGATTGGGAAAATTAATATTAAAATGTTCATGTTTCCCAATGCAACTAGCAGACTATGAAACTCTATTAAAATATGGGAAACATATTTCATACAATATAAAAAATAAATCTAAAATTTGTATGGAAGTACAATAAAATCAGTACAAGTAAAAGGAATTTAAACATAGCGGAAAAAATCTGGAGCTATTATAATACCTTATTTCAAGGTACACCAGTAGCTAGCTACAGTAACCAGAGGATTCTGGCACTGGGATAAAACTGATGCACAGAAAGGGAATGTATTTTGGAGAAATTGATCTATGCATCTATAGGTAATTGATCTTGGTAGAGTTTCAAAAACATACATTGGGGAAAAGGGTAGCATCTTCAATAAATAATACAGGGAAAGGCAAAATACACGTGGAGATGATTAAATTGATTCCTGTTTTATTCTGTGGGAAAGAAAATCAACTAAAAAGCAAAGACATACATGTAAGAACAAAAGTGCTGTAACTACAAGGGAAAACACTTAAGTAGGCTGGGACTCTGACTATTTGAATGGGATCCCAAAGAACAGACAAAAAAAAAAAGAGAGAGAAAGAAAAAGAAAACCGTTAGCAGTGAAGTTTATCATTGAAATGCTCCTGCATAGCAAAGAAGAGGATCAATTCAACTAACAGACAGACTGTAGAACTGGAAAAAATGATTGTCAGTTAATTCATTGTCAGGAGTTTGCATATATAACATAGGGGTTTTCCCTGGCAAGAAATCACAAGAATATTCAAATCCATTTTTAGAATGTAAGCAACCCTACAAAACTGAGGCAAAAGGAACAGACATTTATCAAAAATAAATAAATGCATAAATATATCAGTGAGGAAAATAATGCTTAATTTCATTACTTCTCATGGTACTGCCTGTCAAAGTCACAATGAGATACTTTATCATTTAGTTAGAATTCTTAATGGAAAAAAAAAACCTTAAAATAACAAATGCTCATGTAGAGAAATCTGTTAATAAGGTGTGATTTTGTGTAGTTACTATGGAGAATAATTCAGAAATTGCTTTAAAATCTATATACCATTCCTGTACCTGTCTTTTCCTATATACGAAAAGGAAATAAAATTAGCCTACTTAACCTCCAAATATATGTTAATTATACAGTGCTACTTGATAGAATCTAAGACAAGAAAATTGTCTATATTCCCATAAATTGTTGAATGCCTAAAGACAATGTAGTATATTTATATGATGTAAGCCAAGATAGTGATTGGAAAAGCTGCTTTTCAACCATTCTTGTCACTTAGCCAGTTTTGTTATTTAATAGATTTGTTTTTTAAAAATTATCAAAATAAAATTAATGATGCATTTATAGTTACTTTTTAGTGAATATATCATGAATATTGTGAAGGCAATTATGGTCAGGTTCCTACTTGCAATATTATTAATAATGGTCATATCATTGAACATTAGATTTGAGTACCATATATAAGTCAAACCTCAAATCGTATAACTTTGCCCACCACCCAAATCAAGGTAGACAACCATGAATACCCTTAAAGGTAAGTTACTGATGTTAAGAATGCTTGATGATGAGATCAAATTATCACATTAAACATCACGTTTATATCATTTAATGCTCTATATTTACTTAACTCTATGTGCTGTCCTTATAGGTCTCTTAAAGAGTTTGTCAAAGAATGCCTTAAATATATAACAAGTACACTCTACTTAAAAACTGGATCTCTGAAGTTTCATGTATTGATATTTAATGGTATATTTTTTCTTTTAGATCCATGTATAATATCAATAGAAATTATGGGAAAACGTAACATAACTTTCAGGTGGGAAGAAAAACAAAAGCAGTATTACCAATCCGGAGAGATTCAAGAATTTAAGTGTAAAAGTGGACATCATCTGGCAACGTCTCAACCATTAACTACAATGTGCATTAACGGTTACATCAATTATCCCACTTGCACAAAATAATATGAAAAGTTTTAGTAGAATTTAGGCATACACCTCTGTTCAGTTAAGATGCATGCATATTATCAATACAGTGAGAGCTTTACTTTCAAAGTCTTGTTTAACTCATTTCCATTCATAAGTGTAAGCTGGTGTGTATATACATGATGATTAATCTGAGAACTAACTGGGATACTGTAGACACCAAGGCAAAGAATTTTCTTTAAAGCTTCTAAATCAAAATGTGATCTATCCTAGCAAAAAAAAAAAAAAAACAGTAGTAGTAATTAGATGTAATTACTTCTCTATCTGGCTCTATCCACCACTCTCCCAAATCTTTCAAAGCTTCTACTATGCCTTTTGGTATAAGGCTCTGATTCACAGTGAAAACAAAACATGTTCTCAGTCTTCAAAACTGTTGTCATTTCACAAATATATAAGAAAATGTCTTAGTTTATATTACTAGTGAATATAAGTAATTCTGTATATTGCTTTTGTTCCTAATTAATAAATACAAAGAATTTTTTGAATGAACTTCTAAATATGTTACTTTCATACTTTAAAATTTTTCAAGAAATTATGCAAATGACTTAAATTTTAATTAGATGTATGATTACAATGAGTACCAAATATTGGCATTAAAACCTATGAATATTTTGTGCAACTTACAAACAGGCAAGAAGCACATACTCTGCTCAAAAATATAAAGAAAAATACATGTTAAATATAATAAACATGTCTTAAGAAATGGTAGGGTTTTGAATTGCTGCCTCTCCTCCCAGCCTTGGGACTTGGCCACATGGGGTAGTCCCAAAATTCCCCTGAGGTTTTGTCTTTTATCCATTCCTTCTAGCTCTTCTTATATTTTCTTTTGTTATTGTTACTCCACGTAGACTTAATGAACAGTTCTGTACCCGGGGCCCCATAGCCACCACACATGGCTAGAAATCAGGAATCCCAAAGCACTACACATGGTTAGAGTCCAGAGTAGGTAACAGCAACCCAAAGGTAAAACTACTGCCTTAACAAAAATAAGACCAAAAATTTATAAGAAGAGCTCCAAATGCAGTAACTCTAGATGCCAAGATAATAACACAAAAACACAACCATGGTTAAATGAGAACATATGCTTTCTTCAGAAGCCAACAGACCTATTTTAGCATAATACTTGCATGTAATTAAAATGTTATAAAGGCAAAAAGGAGGAGGGATGGGATAAGGGGGTTCTAGGGGGTAATGGGGAAAGGGGATGGCACCTGAAATGTAAATAAATAAAATATCCAATTAAAAATGGAAAAATAAAGATTTAAACCTCCAATCTGAAGCAGAGGAACTTTGAGAAGAAAACAGGCAGTATCCTACATGATATAGCTGTAGGAAGACTTTCTGAATAGAACTTTATCTGTACAAGAATTAATGCCTACAATTGACAAGGTGTACTTCATAAAGCCTAAAAACATTTGCACAACTAAAGAAAAAATCAACAGGGCAAAAAGGAAGGGAACAGAATAGGAGAAAGTCTTAGTCCACTGTATACATGACAAAATATTAATATCCAGAATATATAAAGAACCCCCAAAAAGTAGTTTTGATTTTAATTTTCCTGATAGGGAAGAATGTTTTATATTTTTTGAGTATTTTCCAGCCATTTGAGTTTCCTCTATTGATAATTCTCTGGTCTAAATCTGTACCCCATTGTTTAATTAGATTAGTTGTTGTTGTTGTTGTTGTTGTTGTTGTTTGACTTGTAGATCTTTGATTTCTTTATATAGTTTGGTTACTAGGCCTGTGTTGAAAGTGAAGTTGGCAAGAAACAGTGTCCAATTCTGTAAGTCACTGTTGTGTCCAAATGATGATATCCTTTGCCTCACAGATGCTACGAATTTTAAAGACGTTCAATTTGCAATTTTTTTAGACTAGTCATGTTTGGTTTTATTCCATGTCTTTGGACTATCCAGTTTCTGCATTATTTTTGTTGTTGTTGTTTTGCTTTGTTTTCTATTAAATTAGAAAGATACATTGAATAAAAACACTTCTTAAAAATAGAAGCTCTCTTTTTTTTCAACCTTTTATTGATTCTTTGCGAATTGTGCATCATGCACCCCATTCCCACTCATCTCCCCACCCCTTCATATCCACCCTACGCCCTTGGAACATCACCCCCAAAATAAATCATGCAAGCAAACAAACAAAAAACAAAGCATAGGAAACATCACTGTGAAAGCTGTAGTATGTCCCACTATATATCCGTCTGTCCACACATCTTCACTTGCAAATGTTCATTGCAGTGAGTATTGGTCTGTTCAAGAGCTCAGGCTTCTGTGACACTGTCAATATTGGATTCTCATTGGGACTTCTAGTTATCCTGTTGCTGCACTGTGTTACGAAGATCCTGTAGCTTTGGAACACCAGGATTGGCCCTTTCACTTATCTCAACCATTCGAAGATGATATAGACTTTGGAGAAGGCCAATTCAGAGCCTTGGATTTGGGCCTGGGTTGTAGTTGAGTTGGTCAGCCCACAGGATCTCCTTTATCCACACCACCAGAGCTATATAAAGCTATAAAAAGCTGAAAGCAATAATAAAATTTGGTGTAGTCATTTCTACTACACTCAGAATGTGTGTGTATGCGGCTTGACGGGCTCAGACTCATCTACCAAATGTATATATGCATATGTCTGTCTGTCTATATGTATGTATACTAAAGAGTTAAGAGTTAAGAGTTTCTTACTAGGCATTCTTGCCAGCCCCACATAATTAAGTTTTGTTCCTTCACTAGTGCTGACGCCATAAATCACCTGTGGCTGACATCTGTCCCCCATCTGATATCAGATGACCCCAATAACCAAAACCATACTCCCTTTTGCTGCCTACCTCAGTTAACCTTCTATTGTTGGCCTTTGGTACACATTGAAGATGAATTTTCATAAATTTCATAAATTTTCATAAATAATATTGCTTAGATGAAATAATGATTTTTATAGAATTTCTGATATGATTTAAAAAGTTTTAGAAAGTTGGAGTATTTGATAGAAAGTTTAAGGAGATGGTTTAAGTTGTTGTTGCCAGAAAATAATATAATAAAGCTATAATGAACCGTAGAATGTATGACCTTATTGCAGAGTAGTAAGGGCTACATAGGGTAGAAAAAGAGCAAAGTGTGCTGTCAAGCGTTACAAGCACAGAACTGTACTTGGAAAAACATAGGTTTGGGAAAATCTAATGATCAAAATATATATATATATATATATATAAGCATTCATTCTAGGTTGAGTCTGAGTACCTTGATCTTGTAATCTAAGGATGTATCCATGGATTTTGGAGTGCACCAAAAAGAGACAAGGTTATTATAAACCAAGAGTAAATAATTCTCTTATGAATATAAGGATAGAGAATAGATGACTAACCAATTTAGCTGAGCAAACCTTCAAAACTAACACATAAGATAGATGATCTGTTTCCAGGTAAATAAAATTGCTGTCAGCTAAGCATAGAAAAAACTTGTTAATGCAGACTTGATTTGCTTAAACTTGGTTAATCAATGACAAGAGTCACTGCTGTGGGGTTACAATGAGCTTGTTGAGAGAAAAGGAGATGGGAAATGTTTAGTTAAGTATGTGTTCCTGAAGAAGACGATATAATCAATAATCCTGTTGTCATTTTCTTTTATATAATGATTTTAATCTGTTCTTGAAGAATATGTTCTTGAAATGATTATTTTTGGAGAATATGTAACTTGTGGCTATGAGGTAATCTTTTTTTTCTACATAGAGAACTTTTGTCTTGGGTGATATAAAAAGGCTAAAAGAAAAAAATTAAGTTGTTAGAGCTTGTTGAAGCTTGTTTCATCCACCAACTGTGTGTGTGTGTGTGTGTGTGTGTGTGTGTGTGTGTGTGTGTTTCTTTCCCCCTCTTTTGCCAGCTCCAGAGAGTTCTTCGGTGACCCCAGAGAATTAAGTTTTGCTCCTTCAGAGGAAAGCCTGCTGAGTAATTAATCTCCAACTCCATGCCACTCTTCAGTTTTTCTGACCTGTTGAAGCTGGCTTTGGGCAGCCATTTCATGCTGCCATCAACAGGAGGCAGGGGCAACTCTTCTGCTCTCATGCCTTCAGGGCTGGCTCACAAGAATCAGTGCCTCCACAGCCACCTCCACTGTGCTGCCCACTTCAGGTTCAGGGCCCACTCTCCTAAGTGCTGAAGCCTATGGGGTGCTGAAACAGCTCTCCCACTCTCACACCCTCCGGGCTGGCTTACCTGTGGTTAGTTCCACAATGTTGCCCAGGCAAGATGGGGGACCCACTTTCCAGAGTGCTACAGCCAGTGAGGGGACACGGCTAGCTTTCCCGTTTTCATGACCCCAGGGTCAGCTCTTCCAGTTACTGCAGGTGGTGAGAGGTAAGAGGAGGAGGGTACCACTCCAACACCCATGCCACCTCATGGCAAACAAGTGGCAGGGCCAGCTCTTCTGAGCTCTCTCCCTTGCCCTAGGGGCTAACTCATGTGTGGCCCCTCACAAAGAGGGTTAGCTCTGCTGTTCTGTCCAGGCAAGGAACATAACAGCTCTCCTGAGTGCTACAAGTGGTGAGGGCCAGAGATAGCTTTCCCAAGCAGCTTTACAAACTGCCAGAGGTTGCAAGGGGTTGCAGGGAACATCACTTCTGCATCTGTACCACCCTACAACAAACAAGTGGTAGAGTCCACTCTCACACACTCACCCCCTCGGCCTGGCTCATTCACATTCCAGGCACCCGGACCAGCTCCACTGTGCTACCTGCCTGGTTGAGGCACAGGGCCTGCTCTCCTGGGAGCTGCTGCTGGTGAGAATGGGGCTGGCCTCCAGGGCACTACATGCAGTGAGGTGTTGGGCCAATTATTCACACCTCTTAGATGTCCATGTGGTCACAGGTATCTGCCCTGACCAGGGACATCCCTGTAGTGGTAATATGAGAGACGGACATCAACACTGAGCCCCTTGGCTGTGTAGCCACTGACTCAGACATGGCCTTCAGCAGTACCTGGGACTGGGACCTCACCATGACTCTAGGTGCAATGGCTGGCCGCTCATAACAGGCTATTCCCCTCCACCCTCGAGTCTCCAGTCCCATCTCTCTTCACAATGCTCTAGCTGCTCCACTTCTCTTTCTCTCCCATCTGACCACTACATACTTTGTGTGGTTCCCACTACAGGATGATGGGAGATAACCCCTAGAACAAGGGCAATCCCTGAGCAACATCCTCTATCTGCACTCTGTGGCATGGTGTCAAATGGATACGTATGGCCTGCCTGTGCCATGCACTGGAGACCAGGTCTATGGGTAGTACAGTGGTCTGCAGGTCTCTCTGTCTTTCTCCTCCTGTGCTGTGTTGCCTGGAATTGAATTGATTTGATTTGATTTGATTTGATTTGATTTGATTTGATTTGATTTTTATAAATCCTAGGCAAAGACAGCTTTGGACATCAAGCCAGGCCTCAAGAGAGAATGAACGAAGGACTGACAACTGCTCTGTCTCTGATTGCTATAAGAACATCACTAACAAGAGTTCTTTTTGAATATCGCCATAGGGATAGTTTCTGGCTCTTGTTTACATAAGCTGTGCTTTGTACGGGTTTCTTCTTATGAAGTAGGCCTTAAGTAAAATCAGACAGTGGTTGGCTACTCCGATAAATTATGTGCCACTATTTCCCTAAAATATTTTGGAGGCCAGATTGTATGTAGGTCAAAGGTTTCTTGTCTGGGTTGGTAACCTCATTTCTCTTTCAGTAGTCTGCAGTGTTTCTTCCCACAACAAAGAGACTAGAACATGAATGAGGCTCCATGTAGGTACAAGCTAGATTTCTGAATGTTCAAATGAGTTATGTGTGTGTTGTTCTTGCAAATGTGACTAAACTATCAATTTGTAGAGATCTGCCCTCTGTCTTAACATCAGCCTTCATTGTTTGGGGATTTCTACGTGACCCTCTTGGCCAACCACTCAACAGAATGCAACCCAGACCCACCACTGGAAGCCCTGGCTATAAGAGATAGTCAGCTGAGACACTATCTGCCCCATTACTGCTAGTCCTCATTAGGATCACCTCCATAGATTCCAGGAAATTTTCACTGCATTAGACTCTCCCCCTACACCCTGTCCCTACCTCTCTGCCCATCTTCATCAGGCCTTCGGATCCTGAAATATACAAGTAAGCTTCCCCTACCCGATCCATCTTCTTCACTCTCTAAGTCCTCTGGAGCACCTTAAACTGCCCTGAGCAGTCTGCTATTAATGGTATACCTCCATTCTCCCACCAGCTCTCTGTCCATCTTCATCAGACCTATGAGTCCTGAACCATACAAACTTGTGGATCTGACCCATACAAACCTGCAGATCCGGGACCATGCAGACCTACTTCTCCAGAACCATAAAGCCCAAGGATATCCGTCAGAAGCCTACCACACCACTAAGATCAACATTCATCCTCTCTCAATACCTACTATAACAAGAACTCCAGGAACCAAAACCATCTAGATGGCTAAAGACCCTTGAAAGAACACAATCAACAAAATCCAGGGCAATACAATACCTCCAAAGCATAACTACCCCACTACAGTCATCCCTGGATATCCTGATACACCCAAAACACAGGAAAATGACCTTGAATCCTATCTTGGTGTGACTCTAAGCAAGCAAGTGAAAGATATGCATGACAAGAACTTCAAGTCTCTGAAAAAAGAAATTGAAGAAGACCCAGAAGATGGAAAGATCTCCTACAATCATGAATAGAAAAGATTATCAAAGTAAAAATGGCCGTCTTACCAAAAGCAATCTACAGAGTTAATGCAATCCCCATCAAAATTCCAGCTCAATTCTTCATAGAGTTAGAAAGAGCAATTTGCAAATTCATTTGGAAAAACAAAAAACCCAGGATATCAAAAACTATTCTCAACAATGAAAGAATATCTGGGAGAATCACCATCCCTGACCTCAAGTTGTACTCTGCATGGTATTGGTACAGACACAGGCAAATAGATCAATGGAATAGAATCCAAGACCCAGAAATGAACCCACACACTTATGGTCACTAATCTTTGAGAAAGAATACAAAACCATCCAGTGGGAAAAAAGACAGCATTTTCAACAGATAGTGCTAGTTCAACTGGAGGTTGGCCTGAAAAGAATGCAAATTTATCCATTCTTATCTCCTTGTAAAAAGCTCAAGTCCAAGGGATCAAGGATCTCCACATAAAACCAGATATGCTGAATCTAATAGAAGAGAAAGTGGGAAAGATCCTTGAACACATCTGGGCAGGAGAAATTTCCTGAACAGAACGACAATGGCTCATGCTTTAAGATCTTATAAGATTGAAAAGATTCTGTAAGGCAAAGGACACTGTCAATAGAACAAAACAGCAGCCCACAGATTGGGAAAAGATCTTTACATACCCTATATCCGATGGAGGGATAATATCCAATATATACAAAGAACTCAAGAAATTAGACTCCAGATAACCAAATAACCCTATTAAAAATGGGGTACAGAGATAAACAGAATTTTCCACTGAGGAATATCAAATGGCCAAGAGGCACCTAAAGAAATGTTTAACATCCTTATTCATTAGTGAAATGCAAATCAAAACAACCCTGAGATTCCACCTCACACAAGTCAGAATGGCTAAGATCAAAAACTCAGGTGACAGCAGATGCTGGTGAGGATGTGAAGAAAGAGGAACACTCCTCCATTGTTAGTGGGATTGCACACTGATACAGCCACTCTGGAAATCACTCTCGTGGTTCCTTACTCTGGTTGAACATAGTATTACCTGAGGACCCAGCTATATCACTCCTGGGAAAATACCCAAAAGATGCTCCAACATGTAATAAGGACACATGCTCCACTATGTTTATAGCAGTCTTATTTATAATAGCCAGAGCTTGAAACAACCCAGATGTCCCTTAACAGAAGAATGGATTCAGAAATTCTAATACATTTACACAATGGAGCTATTAAAAACAATGACTTCATGAAATTTGCAGGCAAATGGATGGGACTAGAAAATATCATCCTGAGTGAGGTAACCCAGTCACAAAAGAGCACACATGGTATGTACTCACTGATAAGTTGATTTTAACTCAAAAGCTCAGAATACTCACAGTACAACCCACAAACCATATGCAGCTTAAGAAGAAGGAAGACCAAAGTGTAGATGTTTCAATCAGACATAGAACAAGGAACAAAATAATTGCAGGAAATAAAGGGAGAGAGGGATCTGAGAGGGAGAAAGGGGGAGAGGAAGACAGGAACAGATGTTGAAAGGGACAGGAGAGACGTACAGAGGGTTAGGAAATTGAATAGAAATAGGTAGCCATGAGGGATGGGGAACTGGAGGTAGCCACTAGAAAGTCCCAGACTCCAGGAAAGTGAAAGGCTCCCAGGAGCCAATGGCTTTAGCTCAAATACCCAACAAAGGGGAGATACAACCTATAGAGAGCACCTCCAGTAGATAGACATGCCCTCAAGTTGAGGGATGAGGTCACCCATGCATTTCAAAATTCTAATCCAGAAATATTTCTGCCCAAAGGGAAGACAGGGACAAACAAATGAAACAGAAACTGCAGGAAAGGTCATACAGTGATTGCCCCATCTAGGGACTCACCCCATCTGCAGACATCAAACTCCCTCACTATTGCTGATGCCAAAAAGTGCCTGCAGACAGAAGCCTAATATGGCTGTTTTCTGAGAGGTTCTACCAACATCTGACCAATACAGATGCAGATACTCACAGGCAACTGTAGAGAGCCGTGGAAAGCAGAGACATCTCTGGCAAGCCGATGTTCTCACAAGTTCTGTAATTTACTGTCTTTGTGTGAGGGAAAAGCGCGAGAAGTCACAAGCCCATCCCGAGGCATATAGGATTTTATGGGCAATTAACCAACCAGATATGTACACATCACTCCAGGGGGTATTTAACCAGGACCTTCCCGGGGCTCGGGGCCTTTTCTCCCAGCCGGTTTCCACCAGCTGGCCTTTTTCCAGCGGGTCTTTCCTCTATAACATCGTAATAAAGATCTGCTGAAGAACTTTGGTGTCTGTGTTATCTCGCTGGCGAGTACACGCCACCGACATAAGTGGTGCCACAAACCCGGGAAATTCGAAGGTACCCTGCGGAGAAGAGGTCCTCCCATCCAGAGTAAAACGTCAAAAAGACGGACTGCAGTGGAAGACAGAATCAGAGAGGTATGGTTAATCCTGAATCTTTTCATATTTCCCCTAAATCACAAGCAGCAGTGAAAATTTTGTTATCTTAGTGCCAGCTTTCACCCATTACCTCCTGCTATTGTATTGCTTTCACCAGTTTGCCTGTTCAAATCTTGCTGCCGCTTGAGCCGGCCCTGTCCCCCCTTCCAGCAGCCGTTCTGGGCTGCCAAGTTTCAGCAGACAAGTAAAATTTGGTCCTTTCCCTTCTTCCAGCTCTTTTCTGGGGTTTTTACAAGGCAGGAAAAAGTTTGGCTCTAGCTGCTTTGATCCGGTGGTTTTTATGAGCAGGCAGAGGCTTAGCATACTTAATCAACGGCGAGTGAGCTACAGAGCCCTTCTCCCTGAGAGTCAGATTCTCCTGGAGATAAGGGAACAAACAGCATGTGGCCTTGCAGTCAATTGTGACCAGCTCTGCAGAAAAAACTTTGTTAGGGAGAGAGATCTGTTTGCCTGCACGGGAACGCTGACACTCGCCTCCTGGGACAGGCTAGAAGGAGATCTGATTAAGGAACACCAGAATGGAAAGTTGAGGCCAGGCACACGTTCATTGTAGAAATTACAGGATCAAAAGTATAGTTCAGCTACTGTGCTGAGTCAGGGAATTTTGAGACAGATTCAGGATACAAAACCTATCAGAAACTGATTCTGGGTGGAAGTGCTCACAAACTCAAATAGAAGCTTGGGTAGACATGTCTACAGAGATTCCCCAGACATTAGATCTGCGGGAGGGAAGTAGGGGCCGGACGAGTCCCTGGGAGAGTTCTTTTACGAAGAAAAAGCCTCTATATCCAGTAGAGAAATTGCAAGATCTGAAATTATATGAATATGAATCGGGGAGGTCTGATCCCTCTAAGCGGGAACCGGAGAAAGATGGAAAAATAGTCCGTTATGAGGCGGAAGGAGATGAAGAAGTAGTCCTCTTTGAGGCGGAAGGATTCCATTCACGTGGGCAGCTGCAGCAGCAGAATAGAAAACAAAGAGAGGCGGGGATTAGAAACCACGTGCGAGCTCCCCCGCCCGCGGTGAAAACCTGAGCCGCTGTGGCGCTCCGCGCGCTCCCCTGCCTTATGCAGGCGGGCCGCTACACAGAACTCTTTTCAAAAGAAAACAAAAGAAAGATGTTTCAAGCCTTTCCAGTGTTTAAAGCTACAGAAAGAAGTTGCGTTTACACATCGGTATAATATACTTCTATTAAGGAACTTGCTGAATTAGTTCAAAAGCATGGGTTTGATGCTAATTTTACAGCCATGAAGTTTGAGAGATTTGCCGCTATGGCAATAGCTCCGAATGTTTGGAAAAATACAATAAAAGCTACTCTCCCCAATAAGAATTAATAGATACTGGGGCTGATGTAACAATTATTAAAAGACAAAACTGCCTTTAACCTGCTGTTTATCTGATCCCTCATTCAACTAAAAAGAGTTGCTTATTCAGTTAAACCAAAAACAAAGTTCAAATTTAAGATTTATGACATTAATGAGGCATTACAGCCTGTCTTGCCTACGTCAGTTACCATTCTAGTAAATACATAGAATTATTATAGATTTGAGAGATTGTTTTTATTGTTCCTTTACATCCTAGTAAAGGTGATGAGATTTAAATCCAATGAATTTATTAGTGATTCTTGAGAGCCCATGAAACAATGTCATTAAAAGGCTGCCTCAAAGAATGATTAATAGTCTTGGGGCTGGAGAGATGGCTCAGCGGTTAAGAGCACTGACTGCTCTTCCAGAGGTCCTGAGTTCAAATCCCAGCAACCACATGGTGGCTCACAACCATCCGTAATGAGATTGGATGCCCTCTTCTGGTGTGTCTGAAGACAGCTACAGTGTACTCATAAAAAAAAAAAAAAAAAGAATGATTAATAGTCTTATATAAAAATTTGTTATTGCTTTAATACAGAAATTAAACATTTAAATCTCTCAGTGTATTTTATTCATTTTGTTAACTGATATCTCTAAAAAGAGTTTTTCTATACGCCCTTGCTCTAATACAATGAGTTTTAAAATTTTAGAGTACTTGTTGCTCCAGAAAGATTCAAAGACAGTATCTTTTTAATATTTGAAAATTCAGTTACATCTTAAACAGATTGTCACACAAAAAAATTCCAATAAGAATGGATAATGGGGGCTGGAGAGATGGCTCAGCCGTTAAAGGCTAGGCTCACAACTACAAATATTAAGAGTTCAATTCCCAGCAACCCATGGTGGCTCACAATTATTCGTAGTGGGATCTAGTGCCCTCTTCTGGCTTACAGGTGTACATACAAAAATTGGTTTACTTTTAATGATTCTTAAAAATCAAGTTAACAGATATTAATTGGCTAAAACATCATCTTAAACTTACCATAAGAGGATTTGAGCCTCTGTTCGATGTTTTTCAAGAGAGATACAAATCCTAATTCCCCTCAACAGTTAACTGATGAGGAATAGATAGCTTTGTAAAAGTATAGAATAAGCTGTTAGTCATTAAAAGATAAATTATATAGACCATGATACATTGTTGGCTGTTTACATTATTGCTACTCATGTGCTCACAACAGACCTTGGCCAAAGAAACCATTAATGTGGATTCATCTATCTACAAGTAAAGTTTGAACATCTTATTTTGAAATTATTACAGTATTAATACAAGATTGTAAGATAAAATCCTAAAAATATTTTAGATGAAATGTTAATTCCTTATTCCAAATAAAAATCAAGTTGGTTATTGGAAAATAATGATATTTGACCTATTACTTGGCAAAGTTTTTAGGCAAAATTGATAATCATTATCCATAAGACAAATTGTTAACAGTTGTTCTCTATACATGCTTTTGTTTTTCCTATAAATTTACATGCAGCCCATAGAAAAAATATTTACTATATTTACAGATGCCTCATCAATTTATTAGACAGTATATGTAATTATATCACATGTTCATTTTCTTGAATTTTCCCCTGCTTCAACACAAATAATTAAATTATGTGCTGTAGACACTGTTTGAAATGCTGAAAATTCAAGCTTTCAATTGGTACACTCATAGCCAGTATATGGCTCATGGTTTGTAACTACTTAAAATTGTTGCCGTTTTTGATATTACTAATTCTCAAATTTTACAGTTAATTATAGAAATACAGCTTAATTTAAGAAACATGTACTGTTTCTTTATAAGACATTTAAGGGTTCATTAGATTGCCTAGAGCCCAGGACAATGCCAGAACAGAATTGTATACCACTCAAATTATAGACCATATAGAAACAATTGGCCATACAATCTTATTCTTTATATCATCAAAATAATAATAGCTTGAGACAATAATTTGATATTTCTAGAAAGTGTACAAGTAAAATAACAAAAACTTGTTCTCAGTGTCCTCAATTTTCATAATGGTGTTAAGCCTTGAAGACTTACACATGATTAATCATGACAAATGGATGTTACTCATGTCCCATCTTTTGGGAGACTTCAATATTTACATGTTTCTATTGACACCTGTTCTGGAATCATTTTTGCCTCCCCGTTATAGGGAGAAAAGACAGCACATGTTATCCAACATTGCCTTGAGGCCTGGAGTGCCTGAGGAAAGCCTAAAATTCTCAACTTATACGTCTCAGAAGTTTGGACAATTTTGTTGCCAAATAGAGGTGACTCACCTGACAGGTCTACCATACAATCCTCAAGGACAAGACATTATAAAACGGGCTCATCACACTCTTAAATATTATCTTTTAAAACAAAAAGGGGGAGTCGAGGAGGCTCTACCCTCAGTGCCACGAGTCACCATTTCTATAGCACTCTTTGCTCTCAATTTTTAATTTTGGACAGTCAGGGCTATTCGGCTGCTGACCATCATTGCTTAGAGCCTGATAGGCCAAAGGAGATGGTCAAGTTGAAGGACGTCTTGACCAGACAATGAAAGGCCCGGATCCTATTTTAATAGGATCCAGGGGAGCGGTCTGTGTTTTTCCACAGGAGGAAGACAATCCATTCTGGCTACCAGAGCGACTAACGCAGAGACTCGTGATGACTGAAGATGACACCCCGAAGAATTCATCTGCAGATGCTTCCAGTCCTAATCTGGATCCTCCAAAATTGGGTTCCTAGTATATGGGGAGAACAACGATGGGCTATATTATCTGCTTTTCCTAAACCTATACCTGTTAGACATGATGCCATGGTGTTTCCAAGATTTCTTACAACTAATAGAACCATGGGGCTGCCTTATCTTCCCTATGATAAAATGCAGGCCCCCCTGGGAGAAAATCGTTCCTTGCCTGAACGGGGTTCTCTCTGTTTTCAGACTACTGAGACAGGAAACTGTATAACTCTCTCGAAGAGAACCTTGGGGTGGTTTTATGAAAAGAGAAGCTGGGTTAAATTAACAACCAAAAAGAATAATAATGAAAAGGACAATAGTTATGTCAAAGAGTTCTCACAGTCTTTTTTGCAAACAGCCATTTGGATAGATGGAACATTTTTATCACCCAAACTTATTGATGGAGAGCATCCTCGTCAACCTAAGGTCTCTTCCTTTTGTAGTCTAGAAGATGAGGGAGTTGTTCTGCCATGGTCTGATTGTCAATCCAGAGTAACACTATGGGCAGATACCAATGAAACTTTTTCCTTTTCACCCAATATGTTGGGAGATCCTGGAGCTGACGCGGTAATGAGAAAAGGTCCTTTTCTACAGAGCGTTAGTATAAATCCTTTTCACAAATGGCTACTCTGTGGAGTTAATGGCAGTTGTACTGACCTCAACCCGCTAGCCTTTCTCCAGGGTGGAGCGACAGGAAGAACATCCTTTACAGGAGTTATTAACGGAACTATGGTGAAACAGAGTGCAGATCCGATCCCTCAGTTGACAAATCCTATTCAGTTAATTACTGGAGTTAACAAGATTATTGTAAATCAAACAGTATTTTCACCTACACCAGTGTGTGTTTTTCCACCTTTCTTGTTTATTCTTTCCAATTCCTCATTTGAAAAATGCACTAATGATTCATGCATGATGTCTCGGTGTTGGGCTGTTGGACAAGCTAAACGTGCCATGGTTGCCAGAGTGCCACGATGGGTTCCTGTTCCTGTTGAAACACCCTCTACTCTATCATTATTCAGACAAAGAAGAGACTTTGGCATAACTACAGCCATAATAACAGAGATATCAGTTACTGCCATTGCAGCTACAGCTGCTGGGATTGCTATGACAACCAAAGTCCAAACAGCAGCAGCCTTAAATCGGCTGTCCGCTACAGTGACAGAGGCAGCCAACTTCCATACTTCTGCTAATGCTGAATTGAAAGGCGGATTGATGATTGTTAATCAGCGCCTAGACTTGGTAGAAGAAAGAATAGATATCCTCTTTCAATTGTCACAATTGGGATGTGAAAGAAGTCTGGGAGCACTCTGTATTACTAGTGTTCAATATGAAAACTTTACTCAAGCAGCTAATTTGTCCAGACAATTGTCTCATTACCTAGCAGGAGAATGGTCAGAAGGATTTGATGAACTTCTCGAGAAGTTGCGAGCAGTGGTGGCAGCCATTAACTCAACACGTGTGGACATTTCGCTGACTGAAGGACTCTCCACCTGGATCTCTTCAGCCTTCCCTTTCTTTGAAGAGTGGGTGGGAGTAGGCCTGTTTGGTACAACCCTGTGTTGTGGATTAGTGTTCATACTCTGGTTGGTTTGCAAGCTCAGAGTTCAACAGAAACGTGACAAAGTCGTGATTACCCAAGCACTTGCAGCCTTAGAACAAGGTTCATCTCCCGAAATCTGGTTGTCTATGCTAAAGAAATAGCCAGCAAACAGATCCTCAGCTACTGCACCCCAAGGGCTCAGCCCATTGCACTGGGTCAGTGAGGAGTTTTAGTCTGACTGGTCCTTGTCTGTGTAGCTCTGGTACCTGAATTTTGAGACAAACACCCCTTGCACCCCTAGGAGATGACTCCATTGCACAGGGATGGGTGTTTGCATCTCTCTCGGTTTCCCCTAGCCTTTGCACCCAGAGGACTTGCTTCCATTGCACCTGGTAAGGTGGGAGAGACTGTATCAAACTATTAGTCCTTGATCGCTTATTCCCCCATAATGGAATTTGCTTGATCGGTCTTGAGTTTGAGTTTTGATTGATACCGTGCCAGACAGACCAAGGACAGCTCTATCTTTTTGTCTCCAGGCCAGCTGCCATTGGTCCCAACGACGGGAATAGGTTGATGCCATATGCCAGAGGTACACCATGTGGTGTGAGTTTACCCCATGACGGGCATTACGAGTGGCCACAACCTGGGTGCACATTCTTGCTGGCAAGAATGCCAGGTGTGGGTGCAACCCTCTTAGCCTAAGACAGGGAGCTCACCATTCCTTGGTGCTGGCTATGGAAAAACTTCAACTAGCCTAAGACACGGGAAATGGCCAGTGCCTGTGATTCTCATTTAAAACAAAAAGGGGGAGATGTAGAGAGCCGTGGAAAGCAGAGACATCTCTGGCAATCCGACGCTCTCACAAGTTCTGTAATTTACTGTCTTTGTGTGAGGGAAAAGCGCGAGAAGTCACAAGCCCATCCCGAGGCATATAGGATTTTATGGGCAATTAACCAACCAGATATGTACACATCACTCCAGGGGGTATTTAACCAGGACCTTCCCGGGGCTCGGGGCCTTTTCTCCCAGCCAGTTTCCACCAGCTGGCCTTTTTCCAGCGGGTCTTTCCTCTATAACATCGTAATAAAGATCTGCTGAAGAACTTTGGTGTCTGTGTTATCTCGCTGGCGAGTACACGCCACCGACAGGCAACCATTGGACTAAGCCCAGGGACCCCAATGGAAGAGCCAGAAGGACTGAAGAAGCTGAAGAGGATTGCAATCCCATAATAGTAAATACTTATTTATTATTTAATTAAATTTTGAGAATATCTTACATGAGTAGTATGCTTAGATCATTCCCACCTTCTCCTCTCCTCTGCTGATCCTTCTGTGACTTTTCATGGTTTCCCAGACTTGCTGGAAGTTTTGTGTCAGGAATTTTTTAAATTGAACATTTTTTGACTGACATATCAATTTCTTCTATCGTATCTCCTATACCTCAGATTCTCATAAGAAAAATATCAACTAACTGGACCACCCAGAGCTCCCAAGGACTAAACCACCAACCAAAGAGTGTACACATAGGGATCCAGGACTCCAAAAACATATGTAGCAGAGGATGACTTTATCTGACATCAGTGGAAGGGGTGAGAGGCTTGATGCCCCAGAGTAGAAGGATGCTAGAGGGGTGAGGCTGGAATTGATGAATGGGTGTAGGAGCACCCTCATAGGGGCAAAGGGGAGGGGGAGCAGAGGGGATGGGATGAGGTGGTTATGGAGGGGTAACCAGAAAGGGGGATATCATTTGAAATATAAATGAATAAAATGATTAATAAAAAAGAAAAGGAAAAATCCTATCTTATAAAGATGATAGATATCTTTAAAGAAATATAGGAAAATATAGTCAGATAGAGGTCTTTAAAGAGGAAACAAGTAAATCTCTTACAGACTTACAGGAAAATACAATTAAGCAGGTGAAGGAAACAAATAAAACTGTGTAACACCTGAAATAGAAATAGAAGCAATGAAGATCACAAACTGAAGGAATCCTGGAGATGAAAAACCTAGGGAAGAGAACAGGAACAATAGATGAAAGCATCACCAACAGAATACAGGAGATGGAAGGGAGAATCTAACACATAGGAGATACAATAGAAGAAATTGATATGTCAGTCAAAAAAATGTTAAATTTAAAAAATTCCTGACACAAAACATCCAGGAAGTCTGGAAAACCATGAAAAGACAGAGATGGATCAGCAGAGGAGAGGAGAAGGTGGGAATGATCTAAGCATAGTACTCATGTAAGATATACTCAAAAAATTAATTAAATAATAAATATTTACTACAAAAAGGAGTATTAATTTTAATAGACAATAAGTTTTTTAAAATGTAAAGGTGAAGTGGTCACAGATTCTGTTATTCAGTTGTCTTTGGAACTAGGAACTTTATGGGAAGATAGAGTTTTTCTCTTGCTTTCTAGAATACAAAATAGCTCACAAGTAATTACTTGAAAACAGTCATTATTAATACAAGTAGCACAAATGGAGTGTATTCAGAATAGACAAGGTAGAGAGGTACTATTTGTATACATCTTTGGAGGCAACAAGAATAACTCTTGAGAAGCTATAGAAAACAACTTTTAATTCTCTGCCAGCCTTTCAAAAAGATTGATTTATTTTACATGTATGTCTGTTCACATAAGTATATGTATGTGAACCATGTGAGCGCAGAACCTGCAGAGACCAGAAGACAGCATCAGGCCCCTGAAATTGCAGTTATAGGCAGCTGTGAACTGCCATGTAGACACCAGGAACTTTTCTCTGCATATCTACAAGATTAGCCAATGCTCTTATCCACTGAGCCATTTCTCCAGCTACTTGGTTAGACTTATTAAAGCCACATCTTCTCCTTTTTTTTTTCTCAAAAAACTCAAGCTGAGTTCTCCTGAACTCAGTTTTAATATATAATGCTCTCTAGTGTTTTGATCTTGATTTTTATGAAGAAAAGGGTAGGTACCTATGAATTCTTAATTTCCTCTTGAAAATTTTAAGTTTCTCTGTGAAGAAACAAGCAATACCCTTCTGCACTTTGTAATACCCCTGGGTAATAATCATGTCATAGTGGTTCTTTGATCTTTTATCTTTGTACTACAAAGATGATAAATTACCTAAGCAAAGTTTGCTTTTTCATATTCTTCTTAACAGATATTAAAACACAAAGTTCTTCGAATAGCAAATGATGATTATTTTAAAATTATTCTCAACATCACCCATCTACGAGAAGTAAGCTGGGAGTATTGCAGTGTGTGCCAGGTTACCTAACTGGATTGGGCTTCTCTGAATTTCTGTCCCCATTTATCATCTCTCCCCATTCTCAGCAGGTAAATTGCTCTTTTGTTTTTCACAGAAGAAACAGAAACCATAGGGTGTGAATGTCCTCGTTCCAGTCATATTTCTCCCTCCCAACAAAGGTCATTCCTATCTTTGTCCTTTGAGTGGGTGTCTATTCTTGTTTCTTCAAGAAATTCTCTGTAATATATTATGTAATATTTCACCAGAGACTTATACATATCTTTCATTACCAGTTATATTTCATTTTCATGTGTTCATGTTTTTCCCATAATTTCAAAAGACATCCCTTTTATCCTCATCCCCTCTTACGTCATTCCAGGTCCCACTCTGACAAAATCACATTTATGTCTTCATTTTTTGCGTGTGCTGTATATTTATTCTCCAACCTACAACAGTCTCGCATTCATACGATCCTGTTTTCTGTGAGGGAATGAAGGGTTGTGAAGGGATGATTTGGTCTCCCCGGTAGAGCACTGGGTTTGAGATAGCCAGAGACCCAACAGGTGACCATTGCCTGAGTAGGGACGGCAAGTATCTCCCCACACCCCAGATTCCAGACTCCTACACACGGCCTACATCCCCATTAACCTGAACCTTACAGACACGTTTGGCTCAGAGTAGCTCCTCCCAGAGAAGTTTGCTTCATCATCCATACCTACAGGTAGAGGGCGTGACTACAGGCTTCAGCATCGAGAGATTTCCATACTCATGAGTTACCTAAAGACCAGCTTAATTAAGTTATTCCGTTTCTCAGCCCCTCTTCCCCCTCCCCTATTTAAGCCAGCTCTCCCCTGGCTGAACTGGGAGTGCACACATCCAGATCCAACTACCACAACATGGCAATAAAACTCTTGGAATCCACGGACTTCTCCTATCATTGGGGCCTGCTGCTGCCAAAGCTTCCAGCCTTTATGAACTCCAGACTTTCTCCTGTTTGTGGGACCCACTGGCGTGAAAAGCCCATGGGACTCCGTGCAGACCCAGGGCTGCTACCACTGTTTTGTTCCCACAAGCGAATCCAGACCATAACAACGCTTTTTTGTCTCATCTCCACTGTTTTTCATTGAACCAATCCAACCATTCTCTTTTTATTCCCTTTGTAAATCCTCCATTCTACCCCTAATCCCTAGGCATACCTGCCTTTGGGCCATAACATTACGTATATCCATTGTCAACCATTTCATTCTCCCATTTTTCAGAATTTGGAATTAAATGAGTAGACTTTGCAATAACAAGTTAAATGATATAAAACTATAGCTTGGTGGTGTTTTAAAAAATGTCACATTAATAAAACTAACATCTTGAGTTAAATGAACAGGGCAACTCTGCTCTTCTAACAGCCAGTCCTAATGTGGACAGCATGATCCTGGTATCACTGCTATATACCTGTAATTGAACAGAAGTCACAACTGAAAATATAACTGTTATTTTTTTAAAAAAGGTATCAGTGTTTCTATTTCAGGTGATCCAACTGAGCTAGGTAACTGACATGATCATGTTACCTTCAGAACTGCCACTTTCATGATACGTAATCTGCATGGCACCAGCAACTACCTGTCCTTAAGATATTATGCAGAAAATATAAAATATTAAAACAAGAGTCATTATTTGAATATGTAAGTAGTATACTACACCATAATTTGGTTATTATCCTTGTAGGAAACATTAGAGTTAATTTCAAAAGTTCTTTACACTTTGAAGTGTAGTCTCTCATTTTATAAAGTAACTCTTACACTATATCATTACATATGCCTTTTCCCACTGTGTTTGTCTCTGATATTAATATAATAATGAATTAAAAGAAACAGAAAATCTTAATTTTAATGAATATAATAAACCCAAATGTGTTTTCCATACATACTCAAGTAAACAATATAGTCCGGCAGTGATCAATAGAAAACAGGAATGATTTGATGAATAAATCAGATTGAACAGGTGAAAGATAACAATAAAGATTAGATTAAATGTAAAATTAAACAAACTAAAATGAGATACATTTGTGCTTTGATTTATAAATAAGGAAAATATTGAGCACATTCTTATGGAAAAGTAAAGCCTCAGAACACTGAGCTCAGCATAGTCTTTCTATAATTATTTTGTGCGAGATTCATAATGTGTTGGAATACTCTTTATCTTTTGTCCATTTGTCTTCAGGTCCTTAGCGCTTCCTGAAAGGACAGACTCCTTGATGAGAAAGGGAGAGAAAAAGAAAAGAAGAGAATATAAAAGAATGTTAATCATAATCCAGTGCCTACTACAGTTTTAGTCATTAAATATTTCATGTGAATTATGTCTTAAATAGGAACCAACAAGAACAAGTAACCATGCTTAATAAACTACATTTCTGGTTCCTATTCATGTTGTTTCCTATAGTAACACCAGGTTTATATATTCTTCAAATTATTTGCTTCCACCATCCCCTATGCCTTGGAACGGAGGATCCCAATACCAAACATTTTAATATTATACAAAAATCTTCTACTCCAATGTTATCATAATTAAACATAAGAAGTGTTTCTAGGCAAGGCTCCTAAGCATTTTTATGCAGCATAGAATATACATTTTAAAGGTTGTTATTGTGTAGGTCCAAGAGTTAGCTCATCAACTGCAACTGTCCAGGTATTTCCAAAATTTTGTTATATGTAAATTATGACCAGTAATAAATATGGTAACTATGCTTTTTTCTTATTTCAAAAATATGAGTCAAATTTTGAACATTAAAATATTATATATGCAAATAAATTTGTTTTCCAACTGTCAAAATATCACAGATAGTAAACAACAATTTGACTCCAGGAAACTCAAAAACTTCCAGTGTTTAGTCAAGCTTAATTAAGATATGAAGAAAATATGTTTTTTCTTTCCAACAAACATAAAAACAGAGTAGTGTAGAGCACAAGATTATAAAATTTATAAAGTAGTGAACCTTTCGAATAACATCTGACAAAAACATATTTTCAGTACGTTTTCTTACCTTTCTCTTGGAGTACACTTAGGGTATTTCAGCCTTCCCCTGTCACACTGCACTCGAAGTTCAGACCCAATAACAGATGTCTCAGTTGTATACGCATCTCTCTTACACATAAATTCAATATACTCGCCATGGAGAATGAGTGGTCTGTTGTCAAAATTCCATTTCAGCTGTAAATAATTCTCATCCATCTCAGCAAATGATAATGTGCAAGGCTCTGGAGAAACATAAGAAATTAAGAAGAAAACTATATTGACGCATCTTGTACTAACAGCACTTTCATGTTGCCTATATGAGATGACCTTAACATTCCAGAGAGAGGCAAGCATGTTAGAATTATTATTGAAGTCAGAAAACATGCTCATTCCTAGTCCCAAAGAGAATCTGTATGGCATTCACTCCTGTGGTACTTGAGTCAAAGAGGAAATGCATAATTATAAAAAATCATTAAAACAGTCTCTTTCCTTTGCTTATTCATAAAATTTAAATAAAGTGCCTGAGTGATGACTCAGTGATACAGCATTACCTAGCAAGGGTAAGCCCCTGTCCTATGTTCAGTCCCTAGGAACCCCTAATACACATACTGTCCTCATTTGGTTCCTTGACTGAATTCATTTTCTGCAGCCAGTTGGACATTTATTTTGCCACTAGTTAATTTTTAATATGCATAGTTGATTATAAACATATTTTTTATGTTTAATTTCAAAAAGGTCTGAATTCTGACACCATGAAAAATTTACATCATTTATAATATTCCTATAAATATTATATACAATATGTGCAAGATAAACCATCAATCGCTACTAAGGTGGCAATGTAGAAACAAGCCAGATTCCCAACACTAATGCAAATGTTCTGAGCTATCACAATCCAAAGCAGGGTACAGTTTTCTCTCTTTTAAATTTCCAGTTGAGGAGTGTTGGGTTGGATTTAATTGAAGATTGGATTCTATTGTAAATGCAAAGCAATGAAAGTACTCATGTTTTCGTTCAATTGTGTATTAAGATAAAGCAGGACAAAAAATTAAACATGTATAATAATAGATAAACATCTTTGTTATCCCCCCATGATAAAAATAGGATTTTGAAATTTTTCAAGAATCAAAATATTTAACCAGGCAGCAATAATAAACACCTTTAATCACAGCAATCAGGATGCGGAGGCAGGCAGATCTCTATGGGATCTCTAGGTTAGACTAATCTACAGAGCAAGACAGAGTTACACAAAAGAAACTTTTTCTTGCAAAAACAAAATATTTTCAAAATGGAGTTACTAATGTCTCATTTGCCTCCTAAATGACATAAGACTAAAGAAATCCTTCTAAGGATTTCCTTCTAAGGAATCCTTCTAAGTAGATTTAAGAGTTTAAAGATTTCTAGAGATACTAATGTAACAGACCAACCATCATATGTTTATGCAGATAGTTTTAAAGAATGTATTGAATATCTATAGATCAAATGCTATATGAGAGGCAATACACTAAATAAAAATGATTGGAAAGGTAGACTCTCAGGGTTGTTTTGATTTGCATTTCCCGGATGACAGGATGTTGAACATTTCTTTAGGTGCTTGTCAGCCATTTGAGTTTCCTCAGTTAAGAATTCTTTGTTTAGCTCTGCACCCCATTTTTAATAGGGTTATTTGGTTGTCTGGAGTCTAATTTCTTGAGTTCTTTGTATATATTGGATATTAGCCCTCTATCAGGTGTAGGATCAGTAAAGATCTTTTCCCAATCTGCTGGTTGCCGTTTTGTCCTATTGACAGTGCCCTTTGCTTTACAGAAGCTTTGCAATTTTAGGAGGTCAATTCTTGATCTTAGAGCATAAGCCATTGATATTCTGTTCAGGAACTTTTCCCCTGTGCCCAAGTATTCGAGGCTCTTACCCACCTTCTCTTTTATTAGCTTCAGTGTATCTGGTTTTATGTGAAGGTCCTTTATCCACTTAGACTTGAGTTTTGTACAAGAAGATAAGAATGGATCGATTTGGATTCTTCTACATGTTGACCTCCAGTTGGACCAGCACCATTTTTTGAAAACGCTGTCCTTTTTCCACTGGACAGTTTTAACTCCTTTGTCAAAGATCAAGTGACCATAGGAGTGTGGGTTCACTTCTGGGTCTTCAATTCTATTCCATTGATCTTCCTGCCTGTCTCGGTATCAATACCATGCAGATTTTATCACTATTGCTCAGCTTTAGGCTAGGAATGGTGATTTCTCCAGAAGTTCTTTTGTTGTTGAGAATAGTTTTTGCTATCCTGGGATTTTTGTTATTCCAGATGAATTTGCATATTGCTGTTCCTAACTCTATGAAGAATTGAGTAGGAATTTTGATGGGGATTACATTGAATCTGTAGATTGCTTTCAGTAAGATGAAACGGGTCCTTAGAATTTTCAGGCTGTTTGTTAAATATTATTTTAATGAGGTCAATTTGAGTTGTAATTTAAATCAGTATTGACATAGAATAAAGTAGAAAACACCAATTGGTCGATACTCATTTTGTGATATATTTAGTGATTTATTTAAAGCTCTGCCTTTATTGTTTATTGCCAAACATGACTTAACTTTGCTACCAGGAAAAGAATGTTCTGGAAAAATACATGAAACACAGTAGGTGATTGCCCTTAGCCACCTGACTACAAAACCTTACTATATAACATGTGTCTTTGAAAGCAAAGCACCCAAGTTTGCTGCTGCATATGCTTCTAGAAAATCCTGTGGTCTTATCTGCTCACCCCACCTTTAGTTTTAGAGTATAAAAGGAGAATGCAAGTTAGACTTAGAACTGAAGTCTTTCAAGATCTATCCTGGTTTCTGTCCACTGTGAATACATCTCCACTCTTCCACTCTTACAGGTGTCTGAGTGCTCATTCCAGAGAAATTTCTTAAAACACTAATGTTTTATAAAACATGGCATTTTATTTAAATCTTATTCATAGACTTTCTGTGTTCATCTACTTATTACCAAGCTTATATCAGACCAAAAATTATACCAAGAACTAAAAGTATTTGAAAAACTGATTAAAACCATAAATATACCAGGGCATGTAAGAACCACCTGACAAGCCAGTGACTGAAGAACTAGGAAAACTTTATTTGGCGAGTCATTTATACCATGCCCTATAAAACCTAGGCAACATTGCAGAAAAGGGTGCAGAAAAAATACAGAACCTGAAAAATAGAGAAAAGAGCTGAAAAATGTCATCTCATAGGCAAGACACAGCTTTGTAATTACAAAGTAACAGCAGCTACAGATGCTGAATGGAATACAAAAGGAGTCCATCAGCAGTGAGGACAGGTGGAGGAGCCCTCTGTAATTCTACTCCTCACTGCTACTGTTCATTGCTGATAGATTCAAAGAGGGGGGAAATTTGAAGAGTAAACAAACTATAGTTATTCATAATACAGAGAGAGCAAAACCAGAAGCCTGCAGTTAAATAAGAGCATCACTAAAACAAGTAAAGAAAACCAAGTGTTATCTCAGTATCTCCTTATCTCTCAATGACAGAGTAAAGAGGGGTGTTTAGCAGCACATACCTAAACATGATGGTGGCGTAGTCCACACTCCATCTACACAATAGGCATCCCGAGACCCTTGTAGGAAATGGTTATCAAAACACTGGTATTCTACTGAGGAGCCATTTTCATAGGTGCTGGCTGCTGAACTAACAATGTCTCCATTTCTTATCACTGGAGGAGATGCACACATCCCTTTAGATTCTGAAAAATGATTTTACAGAATATAACAACTGCTACGATGAACTTTGAGTTTTTGGTGACTGCTAACAGAAATAAAATGACATGCTTCACTGACTTAAAAGTATTAAGGCAATTAACTATTTCTCATATTGAAAATAACTGGCCAATAAATATCATACTATATAATGAATGATCACAGTTAGGATTTCATGTTGTAAAACCTGAATGCATATTTACAACTAGAAAAATAGTGACAATATTATTTAATATTTTCCCTTTCCCTTTTAGTCAAACCAAAGGTGAAAATGTAAAACATTTATTTGCCTTAAAGCATATGCCTTCCATATGTATTATCTTTCTTTTCTCTTATTAAAAGAAATAGCCCCTAGATCTAGGGAATAAATAAAATCTCTCACATTCTGCCCTAAATCCTTTCTTGATACAAAGGATCCCAGTAAATCCTGAGTAAACTGAAGCTTTAGAAGTGTTCTGCATGAGGAAAATCAGCCTCTGACTGTCAGCTTCTTTATGAAATCTGCCCATTTTCCCATCACAGTTATTCTTTCAGTGTAAATTTTCAGTATCGTCTTCCTTTGTGAGCACATATGCTGACTGGAAGCAGACAACTGAGTCACTTCCGACTGGTATCAGAATAGAAGGCTGCAGATACTGGTCGAGCAACATGTCCAACATTATTGCTTTACCTCTTCTAACACACATAGGGTATCTCACATCTCCTCTATTGCACTGCACAGATACTTCAGACAGTGGAGTCCATGGTGACAACTCATATCCTTGTTTACACACAAAATCTATTAGGTCTCCATGCAAAATCTTGCCCTCATATTTCCACTTCATCTCTATGTTATTCCTGTTCATGTGATCCACATCAATAGTGCATGGCTCTGAAAAACAAAATGATCTTTTAAAATCATCAATAATCTGATAAATATGTAATATGTTTTCTTAAAATGCATATCATAGTAGGCACCAAAAGTAACATTATACATTTGACATTCATCATTACTAGAAATCCTACATCCATGTTAGGTAAAGAGGTAACAGGTAGAGACACAGACAGGAACCGAGGCGTATTTTTATGCTGGCTACTATATCTAGGACTCACTTGCTTCCAGGTTTTATCATGTAGGCAAATACAGGAGCTCAAGGGACAAAGGAATCACTATTTATAACTTTTCCCTAGGATGTGGATGTTTTCAGGTAATACATATGTTTACTGCTGGGGATGCTGACGAGGAGTTTGGCCTTGGAGGCACTTAGCTGGGAGCCTTTAGATAGGATGCTTGTATGCAACTTAAAGATGATTTGCGGTGAGAACAACAGCGTTGCATCCAAGGAGGACCATAAATAAGAAAGAACATTTCCACATGTCCCTTCTACATCTGCAGGAGACAGACACCAAGCCACAGGAGAGGCATGGCCAGATCTCCTTTGTGAAGACAACAGAGGGGAGAAGGAACTGGGCTTGCTTTCCCATCATAGCTGGGGCCTGATACTTCTTTGTCTCAAGGTTCAGGCCACATAAGCTGCTCAATCTGGTCTTGAAGCACGGGCCCATAATATGACAATATAGATAATAAAACACATAATTTATGACTTCCAATTTGATCAATATTTCTTATTTTCATGATATGATGGATTTAAACTAAGTAGTTTTCAAAAATCAAAATATCATTTCCAGAGAACCCGGCACTCATTACACACCTAGCCATGAGAACTCATGGAGCTTTGGCTGCAACAGAAGCTCCCATGGTAAATCATAAAATAGATACATAAACTGTTGTGATTTGTGACCATCTTACAGCTGCATTGCAAGTTAGAGAACAGAAGAGAAGTGTCAAGGAAGAGCTGCCATGGAAGCTGAAGGAAGGGAGTGTGCCCTTTTAAGTAAAATGCCCCAGTGAACCTAAAGGAGAAGTACACTTAATAATGGTTTTTAAGGATTGTATCTTGTCATTTTCCAATACAGGGAGCAATCAATATAAAGGTTGTCTGGAGATGAAATCATGGCAAAGATAAAGAAAGCAGCATGGCTGAAGCATTGTGGGACCAAGGAGATGAGCAGGGAAAAGCTAGAAAGACTCATGTCTGAAAACTGATTTATATGGAAAACCGTGCCCCTTACACAGTTGTTTGAACCTGTGGTAGAAGAACAACTGAGTCTAAGAGATAATGAGATGGTCACCCTCTGGCGTTGTACCCTGCCATCAAAAGTGACTTTTGCTCAATGTAAGCTTTGATTCATTGACTGTTAGGTCAGGATGTCTTATGGCAGCTGTTCCAGGAACAGGATGGAACTTCTTTAAATCTTGCTATTCCTTAGGAAGTTGTTTCACTGCTATTTTAATCTAAGCTCTGTCCTCAGATTGTATTTCAGACCAAATATCAGTCACATCACCAAGAACCTAATATCAATTCATTTATGACAACATAATACTAACAGAGAAATTGTAATTGCCAATGTGTTTGATTTGATTGGCATGGCATTCTCACAATGACTTGAAATATAGAAACCACAAAGGCTAAAAGTGCAGGTGACTGTGTTTTAAAATATTATAAATAAAATTAAAAACAAGAAAATATTTCTAACCCTATGTGATTCTCAGGGGTTAATATACATTATGTTTCTATAGCTCACATGAAAGTAGAAAACGAAAACAAACCTATGTGTATTAGAAAACTGAAAACTGTTTAAGTTATACTTAAATAAAACAAATTAAAGTTACTATGATGGTTAGGTTAAAAAATTATATGATAATTAAAATATCCAAAGTTGACAGAGCTTAAGAGAACGGGGAGTGTTATAAACCAGAATTAAATATCCAAAACAATAATTCGATAATTAAGAAAAATTAAAATTTCAGATGTTTGGTCAAGAAATCGGGAAAAAAATTATAAGAAAATAAAAATAGGAGAAAAATAAATGTAATTAACTTTTTAAACAAAAAATGAAACTAAGTACAAAATTATTTTGTTACAAAATGTATTAATTATTATGTAAAAATGTCAAACATTAAATATGTCAATGAAGTGATTATTTGAATTGATTATGGTATACAAACACAGTGAAATTCTATGGAGACATGAAAACATTAAACCTAAAATATAAAATGTAGACTTGTACAATATTTTAATTGGAGAAAATGTGTCCCACACACAGTATACACAATTTGCATCATGTTCATGCTTGTATATGACATTATTGTGGTGTATAATGATCTAAGTCAACAACAATAGTTAGCTCAAACGAGGTTATGAGATGTAACAAAGGTGACCATTTGGGTGCAGAAGAAGCAGGGTCAACGGCATCAACAATGATCATTGCAATCTAAGATAGTGAGTGCACAGCACTGCACATAAAGGAACATGTTACAAATTTAAATATTCATAATGTCATTGGATTGTCCACTAACTGTGTCCCAAAATGTCCAATTATATATTTATATTTTTACAATAAAATTAACTGCAAAAAATATATGTAGATCAATACCAGGATGTAACAGTTCTCCTAATTAAATCAGATGAAAATGTATAAATGTGTATATGTATAAAGTCAGTAATGTATTCTCTTTCTTACCCAAGCAGACAGGTGGCGATGACCACATTCCTTGTTCACAGTGAGATGTTTCTGATCCGCTCAATAAGTAATACTCATTGCATCTGTATTCCACTGAAGATCCTGTTGTGTAACTTGCCAGTAACCCATCAACAACTGCACCATTTGCTATGTCAGGAGGAGGCTTACAATTCTCAATATTCTCTAAGAAAAGGGATTGTTTGGAAATTTAATAAATGTGCAACAATACAATGATGCAACTCTCCAAACCAAGGTATCTCAATATTTGTGCTATCGCTTGGGAAAATTGTTTCTAAGTTAATTAAAAATTGAAAAGTTTTTAGCTTAAATATTTTTAAAAAATATATCTTGTTCTTAATCAAGAACAAATTTGTGTACGTTTCTTCTTTTCTTGACAGTAAAACGACAGTGATAAGGATGCTCTTAGATGCTTAAAAAGATCCTAAAAATCTTACCCACTCCTATCTTCCTCCTTCCCAATTCCTTTATCTCTATTCTCAATTAACACATGGATGAAATATATACTCTCTCTCACTTTCTCTTCCTCGGTTAATTTATTTAACCTCTTTTCTAGGATTTTTTCTTATGTAATAAATACCTTAGATAAGCATGCTTGGGGAACAGTTTTTCAATATCTAATAAAAGAAAACATGAAAAAGATGGTTGGAAGGGTGGCAATCAGCAGTGAGTAGAGCTCAAGATATCCTTCAGTAAAATCTAACACCAAGGGTGTGCCTCTTAGAAGCTGTAAGTCTCAGGGGGGCAAAATGCAAGATTCCAATCAGCAGGACTTATCTGGGGTCTAAGAGAGAGTGTCCTGTATTGACTATAGCACACTGGGGAGGGGAAGCAGATTATACTCATGGCCATCCTCTAACCAGGCATCTCTCTACTTGCTTCTTTAGCCAAACACATCTCACGTAAGTGTAGTCACTAAAAGTACACAGATCATGAGGTTAACAAAACCTATATACCACCCTAGCACTTTTGATTCTTTTAAAATTATTTTTTGAATAATGCTTTTGATTCTGAAATATTAATTTGCCCTAAATTTTATAGAAACATCTACATATTCTAAAATTCACACAGTGGATCCAGTAGCTATGTGTCTCTAAATTTTGAAAGCATTAGTGTCTGCCCATGAATAGACAGACTGAACACATGCAAACAAAATCTTAGGCTTAGATGTTAGAAGTAGCCCACATACCAACACACTCAGGGGGCAGTGTCCATCGGCCACGATTGCAAGTTATTGTACTTGACCCTCGGAGACTGTAGCCCCCTTCACACTTGTATGTCACTATATCCCCACTGTAGTAAGTCTCAGAGTGTGGGTGTACAACGCCATTCTCAACAGAGGGTGGTTGCTCACAGGCTATCTTCTCCTTTTCTTCTGTGAAGGTACAATTAAAGAACGAAACCAACCATAAGCATTTTAGGAGATACATATTCAAGATATTACCCAGTAGGGAGAATAGCATGGGTAGATTATGAATTAGAGCAAGAGACAATGATTCACATGTACGGGAATGTCACAGTAAAATTTATTATAAAATACATATATTAAAATATTAATGAAAACTAACTTAAAAATATTTTACCAACCAATACATTTTGGAGGTTCTGTCCACTTCCCATTTTCACAGAGTAGTTCTTCTGAACCCTGAATCACATAATTAAGCTCACATTCTATATGTACTATTTCTCCATGACGGTAAGTTGTTGACTGTGGTTGAATTTTAGAATTTAGAGGCACAGGTGGAGGAGGACATCGATTTCTTCTTCCTTGTGTTAAAAAACAAAAACAAACAAACAACAACAAAAAAGCCCAGCAGCCAATTTAGTCATATTGTTTAAAAAAAAACAATAAAGATTCATTGGAGATATTTATAGGGTTAAGCACCATAGGAAATATGGGAGACAGACTCCAGAAACACCCTTGCCTGACTATTCTCTGATACAGCATCCTTCTCCATGAGTGGGACCTGGCAACTGTTTCTTAAGTAAAAATGATGAACTAGCATGTGGTTATGTTATGATGACTCCCATACATACAAAATGCCATTCTCGCTGAAGGACTCTCTCCCTACTGACTTTGAAGAATCAGCCTGACATGTTGTGGGAGTCCAAATGAAGGAGGCCAGAAGGCAAGGGTTAGAGCATGCTACCTCAGCCAAAAGCCACCAATACTAGCTCAGCAGCCTGCAGAGCAAAAACAGCTATCAACAGCCGAAATGAATTTGGAGTACCACTACCAAGCCAAGCCTTCAAGCAGGCACTGATGTAGCGCAACAGCCAAATAAAGCCACACCCACACTCCTGACCTACAGAACCAGTAAAGCAATAGCCACGGGCCATCTGGAGTATTTTACAGGCCTTCTTTAGTCCTAAATAAATTCCTCACATATTATAGATAAAGAAGCTAAAACTGCTCTCTTTCATTGTTACAGCTCCAGCTTACTCTTCTGTGGTCAAGTACCCCTCCAGTCCCCTTTACAATGACACGTATTATATTTAGGATCCAAATAAATAGCCTCAGATAAGAGCCAATCCTGCAGCTCTTTAGTCATCTCTGTAGTTATTTTGCCATGTCAGTAAGCTTATTAAGCTGTCTTTAGGATTAGAATGGGCATATCTGGAGTTGGGAAGTACATTGTTCAAGATGCTGCTATACTACACACAATAACTATTAATTTTAAAATGACAGGGGTGTGGCCATGCTAATTTGGAGGGGGCTCAGAACCGTCAGTAAGTTGTCATGCTACAGATAGCTTGCTAGTGACCCCTCCCCCACATACTGCAATTACAAGGCTATTGGGCTCACCTAGAAAGTTAGTAAACCTGCAAAGCCACCACTCACTGCTTACAGAGTTCTGATAGGTACAGGCACTGTCATCCATATCCTGTCCAGATACCTCTTTCCTTCCTGCTGCCATCTATTTCAAATATACTTTTCTCTTTTATTTCCATGCCATTGGTCTGCTTGTCAGTTATAGCATTATCTTCTATGTTATGGCAGAAATAGTGGCTATCACACCTTTTACCTCTCATCCCACCCCCCCAAATCCTCAGATTTCCATTTATTTTTCAGACCCAGTTCAAACACTATCTGTCATGTCTATGAATATGGAAGTGGAAGTGGAATTCTCTCACACTACACTAATAGAAATCTTGAATGCTTACTCACACGCTTGTCCTTGAGTTTCGTCTGCCACATGAGGTCCCTCTATGCTAGGAATTGGCTTCTTTGACATGTGGTCATGGTTCTCCTTTGAGCACAGTCAGTGATAGAAATCCACCCTTAGCTATTACGTGTCTGGACTGCTCTGACTGCATGACTGACCTCATGTCCCATTTTCCCTTCAGGTTGATAGTCTGCTTGTATGCTTCCCACTTCATCATTTTGGAGATGTACTTTTCATATCCAGAAACATATGGCTGATTTAAAAAGTGGCTCATCCAACTAGATTGAAAATGTATAACAGAAGGTTTAGGGAGACTGTGAGACTGACAAAATCGCTTGCCTTGTAAACAGGGAGACCTAAGAGAGAGCATCCCTGTAAAAGCCAGACACAGCGGCAGGTGCCTGTAATCTTGGGACGTAGGATGGAGGTAGTCTGATGCTCATTACCTAAGCAGACCATCCAATTCAATAAGCTCTGGTTCAATGAGAAGACTTCCGTCAAAAACTAAGGAGAGGAAGGAAGCAGGGGTGACACCTGGCGTGGACCTCTAGCCTCCACATGTACAGGTGTTCATGCACCTACACAAACATATTCACATACTACATACGTATATACTATACTCAGAAATGTTCACGTTAAACATAACAGACAATATTTACTACACAAATGCATACAAAGCTTAGTTTCTTCAGAAAAAAACAATTCATTGACTTGATATGTAATAATTAGAAATAGTTCTGAAATTAGAATTTGATATGATTAATCAGAGGTCATGGATTAATAAAGCAATTTTTTTAAGTATGAAATTTTTAAAAGTTACCTTCACATATGGGAGATTCTGGATACCAGCCAAAGTTATAGCACTGAATTAGATCAGATCCACTTAGGTAATAATTTTTATGACAAAAAAATTGAACGACATCTCCTTCTTCATAGATTTGCTTTACAGGATTAAAATAGCCATTTTCTATTGATCTCAAAGAAGGGCACATTAATTCTAAAAATGAAGAAATAGATAAAAATAACAAAACATTTACTTCTTTTTAGTAGAATTCACTATATATAATCCATATCTGAAATACATAGTAAAAGATTTGCTATATTGTTCTATAAGCTAACTAATATAATTTGTCTTGCTAAACAGCAGCAGTTTTAATTGAATTGAATTCCAAATAGCTAAAATGAGATTCTTCTGAGAGCTTAAAATGACCAAAGTCTTCTGTTAACTAAATTACAACTGAAACCAAAACTGAGAGATACGGAATGTTATCGGCAGGACAACTTATATGGCATGAACCTCTGCATCAAGAAAATTCTTACTGTTGCACTGTGGCGTGAGGGACCAGCCATGAGCCTGGCACTCCGCTTCCTCCGTCTGCTTCCCTGTAGCAGTGTAGTAGCCTGCAAAGCACGTGTACCCCACTCTGTCCTTCACTTTGAATGTTCTCTGCATCGTGGAATAATTTCCATGATCCAGCTCAGGGGCCAAACATGTCTCTGAAAAAGTTAAACATTTATTTTATGAACCTTGATAAGCTTTGCCAATACCCTAGACTATTAAAAAGGAGTCACAAAGTATATCCCATTGAGTGTTAATTATAATACAGCAGTTGGCAAAGGTGACTGTTGTAAAGTGGAAGGGACCACTTTGCCTTTGCCTCTGTGGTTTTATTGTCATAGTCCTCTATCAGTCTTCTAATTTTGAAATATTGGCCCATTGTACTTGACCAAAGGTCTCATTTCAAATGAAGTCTTGAGACATAATATTTCTATTAAGTGTCATCTGTATATTTGTATAATTTAAACAACTTATACTGACACATAGTCTAGCAATAAAGAAAATATTTGCATAAAGTACACAGAAAAGCCAAGTAAGGTTCTCTCATTTTGAGCATTTTAGCTCTTTCTAGTTAATTCAAAGTAAAATCTGATGAGGCAGGGGACTTGCTGAAGTTGAGAACCCATGGATTAAGAAAAACACAAGCATTTTTAAGATAAAAAAATACTGTCAACTTCTCACACAGAAGAGACACAGTGGAAAATAAATTATACAAAATAAAGCTGCCTATCAGGCATTAACTTCATAGTTGAATATGACACTGCATTCTTGTGTGTGTACCTTGTTCTTTCCTGCAGGACGGTTGAGAAGACCACCCTTCAGAAAGACACTGGACCACCTCTTCATCCTTTCCCCCGGTGGTTTTGTATCCTGAAGTGCAACCATAGCGCATAGTCTCTTGAATTTTATACAGTACTTTGCCATCAGAAACATAGCCATTCCTTAGGACAGGCATCAGACATTTTTCTGTGTTGTAAAAGTAAATGTGCTTTGTTTCATGATGAAATTACAATGTCTATTGGTTTAATAATAAAATCATATATCATGTACTTCACTAAATTGAAAAATGAACCCAAATATATAATGTTACTTAGTTGAAATTTTGAGAAGTAAAATAATGTTTACTCCAGAATTCCTTGATTTGGCTCAATTTTGGAAATATCTTACAAGCCCTGTATGAAATTTCTTTGAAAATGGATTCAGTTTAACATCGACTGGTTTTGCATCTACAGGTTTTAATTTCTTTACACAGTCCTACCCTTCCCAAATCTTCTTTTGGAAAGTACACTAATAGCTTTTCACAAGTTGCCAGCAATCACAAGAAAGAGCAATTTCTTCTTGTCCTGCTTGATGTATTATTCCAATGTTTTATAATGTAATCAAAAACATTGTTAATGGAATCATTAAATAATGCTAAATTAACTTATTGTAAAATCTTTATTCATTCATTATTCTAGAAAGTATTTTGGGATCCAGGAGTCAGGGTATGTGGACTTACTAAGTCATACATATGCGCCTAAAAACCTTTAAATCTACAACCAAGTTTTTGATAAGTATGTGCAGCAGGAAGGCACACATAAAAAAATTATCTTCACATTAGGCATCCAATAATTTTTATAAGCCATATTATTGTAACTTTTGACAAAGCAATCTAGAAGGGTTTAGAGATTTGTCCAATATGTTTATATTATCACAAACACATTTAGTACTAGCTGTGTGGCACTCTATGTCAAAGTTCCTATTCCATTTTGTGCATCAGAAACAGGCTAAGAATTTTCACATCACTTTCACAGGGATGGTGATGAGATCTCATGCAGTCAGTTGACTGCAGAGATTCTGTGTTAATGATTATGGTCCCATGTCAATCACTGTAATTTTCTGTCTCTAAAGATAGTAAGTTCAAGGAACATGACTTCTTTCTATGATGTTATAATGACATTTATTTTATAACTCTGTTATAAAATATTCTGGTCTGTCCTGAAGTCACAGAATGAATGGTTATCTTATGCAGTTCTGTTTACTAGGTATATCAACCACCGCTACTACCGTACCAAAATGTCTCTTCTAAATGGAAAGGACTTAATGGAAGCCCTTTACTCTGGAAAACAGGAATCCAGGGAACTCAAGACATTTCACCTAAGTACAGGAAAGCCAGAGATAACGTAACATGTGATGCAAGGAAGCAATGAGGAGAGCCCATGTACTATTAAAACCAAATACAATGACTTATTGATATAGCAACATCATTTACAGAATTTCACGTACAGTATTTTATAGCAGTACTTTTGTTGCTATATATGTATATAAAATTTAATCATTGTTCACATTTAATATAAATAAGCATTCTTTTCTCAACAACTAGTCTATAATAGCTGAGTTGACAGCATGCCCAGACTTACTGTAGCACCGTGGTTTTGGAGACCAGCCTTCTGCTGTACACCTGATTTGCTCTTCTTGCTTCCCACTTTCGGTCGCATAGCCAGCCAAACAGAAGAATGAGAGTTTTTTGTCTACACTCATGGGGAAGTAAAACCTTTCAAATGTATAATAATATTGGGCAATCCTTCCATTTTCCACGGTAGGAAAATCACACTGTTTCTCTGAAATGAGGAAAACTCAAGCTGAAAATGGAAAAACATGCAAACCCATGAAACTCATGGTGAAACAACATTCCTAAAGATTTTTTTTTAGAAGATCCTTCAGGATGCACTTATTTTCATAACCTAAGTTTACAAGTGACATTGTTGTAGTCTAAATATCTAATATCATGCCCTCCCCTCTTTATATATGCTGGCAATTCAGAACATCTGTGTTACCAGAGTAACTGACAGGCGACTTCTTGGAAGCTTGTCTTAGCTTTGTAGAACACTCTCATGGATATACCATAACATCTCATAAGCAATTTTAACATTACTGAAAGTCACACTGGTAAGAGTAAAAATGAAAACTTAGTTCATTTTAATAATAGGTTTTACTTAATTTAATGTGCTAAAGTGTTCTATATTCTTTGTTTACACTTGTTAAATCCAGCAGACGTTCCATTCACAGATGTGAATGGATCAGCTGTTTCAGTGCTCAATAGCAATGGAGATGACACTCTGTATTGGCAGGGAGTTGATTCCAAGTCTCCCCATAGATGCCAAAACCTGTGGATGCTCAAATATTTTATGTTCAGTGATTGAAAATTTGCATATAACTTACACATTTCCACCCATGTAATTGAAATCATCTCTAGGTGCTTAGAACATTTAGTACAATGTCTGATCATCATTTTATGAATGTGAATTCAAAAGAACATTTAGTACAATGTCTGATCATCATTTTATGAATGTGAATTCAAATTCAAATTTTGGTTTTTGGACCTTCCTGGATATTTTTTTCCAAATTCATCTATCTGAAGTTGGATGAGCCTGCAGATGGGAACCCAGAGGGACATGCAGGCTGCCAACCTTCTGTGACTAGTGTCTCCTATATCAGATGGCAAGTTCTAAACTAGATGAGGTCCTTGAGATACAAAAACACACACAATTGTGAAATAAGGGGCTTATCATTTTAGGGGAAAGGGGGCATATACCCAATTAAAATAAAAAAACTTTCAAGAATAAGTTTGAAAAACAGTATGTTTACATGGCCAGAGAACAAATATTTAGCTTGCCAGTCATTGTCATTGGGAAATTCACATTCAAACCACTGAACCACTGCAGTACCACTAAGATGACAGAAAGGAAAAGGACAGACCTTTACAATGACTGGAGAAACAGGACTCTCATATATGAGAAAATATGTTGGAGATTATTTATTACAGAACAACACATAGTAGGTCATCTCATATAAATGTACTTTGACTCCAAAGAGACAGTGTTTTTATATTAGCACTGTTCATAACAGTATCAGATTGCAAACTAGTTCCCTTTAATGGCAGAACAGATAGTGGCACAATTTAGATTAATGGTTCACAATTTTCCTAATACTGTGACCCTTCAGGACATACAGTTCTTCATGTTGTCATTATCCCCCAACCATAAAATTATTGTGTTGTTACTTCATAATTACAATTTTGTAACTGTGGTGCATCATAATGTAAATATTTTGGTATGCAACATATCTGATACATGACCCCAAAGTGGTCATGACCCAAAGGTTGTGAACCAGTAGTTTAGACAATCTTCCAATAAACTGGGCTTGATAGAAGTCTACAATTTCAAACCATCTTCAAAAACATAACAGTGAATGAAAGAAGATAGTTGCATATAAGTCATGTGACTTCTTTGAGGAGGCAAAGTGACCCATGGTAAAGAAGTCAGAGTGGTTATCTCCATGTTCTGCTGCCTTAGAGAGAAAATGATGATAACATCAGCCAAGGCTGAGACAAACAAGACAAAATTACAGGCACCATAGCACTGCCAGCATCTAGTGAAACACATGCAGTAAAATCCCCAAAACTAGTATTCCCCATGTATCATAAGGAGGAGTTTGGAAGGACCCAAAGTACGTGCTATGGAAAACAGTGATGGCCCCAAGGGTCACTGTCCTGGACAGAAGGGACAACACCAATCGATGAGTGCACTGCCCTGGGTTATACCTCAAATCTGTAACATTGATATTTCTGGACAATTTGATTTATAGCATTATTTTGACAGAATCACATCTGGACTCTCACACTCTCTCCCAATATTCCTGTTTCTATAATCAATATTGGCATCAAAATAATCACTATGTAATTACTCCAGACAAAGAAAATAAAATCATGAGAAATCTTGCTAGTAATTTTGTTCTTTTTCAAATTTCCCCCATTAAACTCTCTCCTCTTTTTTTAAGAGGAGAGAACTAAACTGATGGAAGTGTTAGTATTATGCATAGATCCTTGCCTAAAATTATAATTAAGGCAAGTATGTGATTTTCAAATTGACCAGATTACCAGCATTACCAGAATTAATTTGGCTAATACCAAATTAACCAGAAAACACTCTAAAGTGGTTAGATTCTTGCTCCCCATGCTCCCAAATCGAGAGGAAATAAAGGATTTCAAAGAAACATTAACAAAATGTTTAAACAAGTTACTTTTATTTAAAGCATGCATTACAAAATTGGTATGTTAAAATTAAATATTAGAATAGTATTTTAAGTATTCAAGTATTATGACACCTAGATTCTCCGTTCTCCATACATATTTTAGAGAATACAGAGTAATAAAAGAATTAATTTTACCTTGTGCATAAAGTTCTCCTGAGATGATTAATATAAGAGTAAATGACAAATGTCTCAGCCTCATCTTCACTGTATGTGTCAAGAAGATTTTTACAGCTCTAAAGCACCCAGGATCTCATTTCTAAGTACACAATACTTCTCTTGACAAAACAAGTTAATAATTACAACGTCTGTCTAAGTACCTTTGGAACGAGGTAACATTTTACTTAAACTATTCTCAAATAATTGAAAATACTGTGCCAGTATTAGCTGACAATATTTTTCTTTCTGAGTTTAATAAGAACATATGAAGCAACAGAGGCAAAAAATGACAGCAGCATAAATAATGAATCCAGGCCAAATAAGGAAGGGTATATTTCAAATCAGATTCACAACTATTTACTCCTAGGGCAAAGTCTACCTGCTCGCTGTTTACCAACTTTGAACAGAGCAAAGATGAACTTAGAGAGTATGAGGCACTGGATACCTGATGTGAAAATATATTGTCCAGCCTGCAGTCCCCCCAAACATAAATGATCTTGTCTTAAAACACATGTGCTGTGTTTGAGCTGTGCAACAAGAGGCCAAATGAATAGCATTACAGTATTACTCACGTGTGAGAAAGTTATGAATGACCACTATGAGTAAGTCATAATGCCCTGTCTCCACAGCCCACACACTTTCCACCCAGGCTTCACCTCTGAAAACTACTGTGTTACAGAATTGAAGACCGTACACATGATGATCAGAAGACATATTCAAAGAATAGCAGTGCCCCATATTATACTGCTGCCCCATCCTTCATGTCTTTGATGTGGTATATTGGTTAGGTTCCTTAGTTAACGTATCTTTGCATCTCAAGAGCAAGTCCTAGTTGGCAGTGGAGTACACACCATTCAGTTGTGTGTACTAGTTTCCTGTTTGTGCTTGTGTTTACTCATCAGGGATATCTATCCTTGTCTGCTTTGGTATCCTGTGATGCTGGCTTTACTGAAGGAGTTTGGAAATGTCAATGATCTTATCCAGATCTGTATCTTGCATGCTTCCATGTTGGTTAAGATGTACCCAATGATACAATAGTGAGATAATTGGCAGTTTTCTGATTGGACTGAGGTCTATTCCACAGGAGATACTTCATACCTGGTATAGTAAGCATGGTCAAAGCCTCTGAATGGGGAGATCATAGTCCCTAGGGAAATTCTGTTGTCATACTAAATGGCCTGACTGTCAAAGTGCATTGTATATATTTATGTTCATATGCTTAGATTTGAGCTACTCGCAACATTGAATACTGAACTTTCTCTCTGGAGTAGGTAACAAAAAGCAGCCAAGAATGAAAACTGGGTGGGCAGATCATTTATATCAACCTTCCACCATCCAAGGTTCAGGCAACTTTGCAGAAAGAATATAAGAAGCAGCAGATACTGAAGGGAGCTATGAAATACCGACTTCTGGACAGGACATTGTTATTGTACATATCAACTCACAGCAGCTGGGGTTAAATGCACAAGACCTGCACAAAATTAAGCCAGTCAAAGTTCTTTCATGGATGGGGAAGGGGGTCCAAAGGCTCTGACCCATGGGAGGAGTTATTTGCTGTTGATAGCTGCTCTGAGAGCTGAATTCACTCTCACTTGGGAATGTGACTACTTATAGGTTTCCTGTCCCTTTTGGTGACCACATACTCATGTACATATGGAAAGTACTAATTGGACTCAGGAGTCACTAGTAACAATTGTTTAAAAAGATACTAAGAGTGTGAAAGGTACTAGGGGGAGTTTGAGGAAGATAGCTGTGGATGGATGTCTTAAATTTTCAAAGAATAAAATATGTTTTTTATTTTTTATTGGATATTTTATTTACTTACAATACAGCTGTCATCCCTTTTCCCCATAAAATATTGTCATCAGAGAAACCAGAGAGTTCATCTGGCAACTGATGGGACCAAGTGTAGATCCCCACAGCCAAATATTACGCAGAGCTCAGGGAGTACTGAAGAAGAGGGAAAAAAGGATCTGAGAAACCAGATGGGCCAGGGACACAAGAACAAAGCCCACAGAATCAACTGACTGGGGCTAACGGGTGCTCCCTGAGGTCAGGAAGCCTGTAGAAGTTTTACCTAGGTCCTCTGCATATTATGGCTGAATAGCTTTGTGTGCTTGTGGGATTACTACCAAGAGAGCAGGGGTGGTCTCTGACTCTTTCCTTCCTACGGGACCCCTTTCCTCCTACTGGGTTGCTTTGTCCTGCCTTGATGTGATGGCATGTGCCTGGTCTTATTGTAACTTGTTATGCAGTGTTTGGTTGGTATCCCAGGAAGGCCTGCTCTTTTCTCAAGGGAAGAGAGGGATGGCCTGAGGGAGAGATGAGTGGGTGGGGTGACTTGGGGAGGGGAGAGAGATTATTATATGAGAGAAGAACAAAAGATAGCCTATACTTCAGAGATTCCTATGAAGGTTTTATAACACAAATTTGAAAGGATAAAGGATGATATAAAGCCCATTTGTCTTCATTTAAGGACAAGACCTGATTTAGAAAGAAGGCCACAGGCAACAGGTCCAGGAACAGACCATAAAATTCAGAAACAAAGTCAGAAAACTCACTTGCAAAGAACAGCCTGGAGATGATAACCACAGAAACGGAGAAATAACTTATTTCAGAATGGACTATCCGTGCTGGGCAGCCCTATTTCATCCTATGGTTAAACATTCATAACATAGGAATGCAGACCACTGACCACCTGTGACCCCCTTCCTAGAACCCACCCATCAAATTTTAGATTATCTAAATCTTTCTAGAGAGTTCCCCGGGTTCCCTATATGAAGGCTTGCACATCTCTCTCTGGGGTTGCCATTTTGAAGAATGGTTGACCCTTACATGCCAATTGTTTCTGCAAAATGAACACTCTTTATCTTTGCATACTCTCTGAGTCTGGAGTCTTCCTTCAGCGATTTTCAGACCCTTACAAGTTCACTCTGTCAATAGAAAACAAAGCTTTCATCTTACAGGGAGTACGAAGTCATTTACACCAACCCAAATATGCATGATCATGGCTGGCAACATATTCTGGCTGTGACTACATAACATGTTCTAACATACAAGTGTTTTAATAAGCTTTTTAGAGTTACAGAACAAAAGAAAATCATAATGAAAGCATTCGCCAAGTACATTGGTGGGATTACAGAGAGGCCCAGGTTAGAGCAAAGCAATGAAACTCAGCCATGATCACCAGATGTTATGTGATGGAGTCTTAGCTTTTAAGTTGCTAGAAGCTAGTCGTTGGCTATGAAGACATCCCTAAGATTTACCCAAAAGTGAAAAGGATGTTAGAATATCAGTGTCAGCAATGAATGACATTAAAGGGATTAAAGGTAGTTGGAAACAAACTCGCTCCATATCTGCAGCATTTCAACTCTCTGAGGCCATTGGATCAATTAACCCTTGAATGATTCAACTTTGAAAAAGTAAAAGAGGTAAAAAAAAAAATTTCAAAGTTGTATCACGTTCAAATTAAAACCCTAATTTACTCAAAGTTCAGGATTTCAGTGTCTAAAGAAGCCAGCTGTGATCGCGTAGTATCTCTAGAGAAACTTTGCTCATCTAATTGAATTGAGAAAGCTAGGCTGACTCCATGACAGGCTTTAAATTGGCAGCTCAATTTTCTGAGGAACCGCCAGACTGATTTCCAAAGTGGTTGCACCATCTTGCAGTCCCACCAACAATGGAGGAGTGTTCCTCTTTCTCCACACCCTCGCCAGCATCTACTATCACCTGAGTTTTTAATCTTAGCCATTCTGACTGGTGTGAGATGGAATCTCAGGGTTGTTTTGATTTGCATTTCCCTGACGACTAAGGATGCTGAACATTTCTTTAGATGCTTCTCGGCCATTCGAGTTTCTTCCGTTGAAAATTCTTTGTTAAGCTCTATACCCCATTTTTTAATAGGGTAATTTGGTTGTCTGGAGTCTAATTTCTTGAGTTCTTAGTATATATTGGATATTAGCCCTCTATCAGATGAAGGATTGGTAAAGATCTTTTCCCAATTTGTTGGTTGTCGTTTTGTCCTATTGACAGTGTCCTTTGCCTTACAGAAACTTTGCAATTTTATGAAGTCCCATTTGTCAATTCTCGATCTTAGAGCATTTGCCATTGGTGTTCTGTTCAGGAACTTTTCCCCTGTGCCCAAGTATTCGAGGCTCTTCCCCACCTTCTCTTCTATTAGTTTCACTGTATTTGGTTTTATGTGGAGGTCCTTTATCCACTTAAATTTGAGCTTTGTACAAGGGGATAAGAATGGATCAATTTTCATTCTTCTACATGTTGTCCTCCAGTTGAACCAGCACCATTTGTTGAAAATGCTGTCCTTTTTCCACTGGACAGTTTTAGCTCCTTTGTCAAAGATCAAGTGACCATAGGAGTGTGGGTTCATTTCTGGGTCTTCAATTCTATTCCATTGATCTTCCTGCCTGTCTCTGTACCAATACCAGGTAGTTTTTATCACTATTGCTCTGTAGTACAGCTTGAGGTCAGGGATGGTGATTCCTCCAGAAGTTCTTTTATTGTTGAGAATAGTTTTCGCTATCCTGGGTTTTTTGTTACTCCATATGAATTTGAGAATTTCCTTTTCTAACTCTGTGAAGAATTGAGTTGGGATTTTAATGGGGATTGCATTGAATCTGTAGATTGCTTTTGGCAAGATGGCCATTTTTATTATATTAATCCTGCCAATCCATGAGCATGGGAGATCTTTCCATCTTCTGAGATCTTCTTCAATTTCTTTCTTCAGAGACTTGAAGTTCTTGTCATACAGGTCTTTCACTTGCTTGGTTAGATTCACCCCAAGGTATTTTATATTATTGGCAACTATTGTGAAGGGTGTCATTTCCCTAATTTCTTTTTCAGTCTGTTTATCTTTCATGTAGAGGAAGGCTACTGATTTGTTTGAGTTGATTTTATAACCAGCCACTTTGCTGAAGTTGTTTATCAGGTTTAGGAGTTCTCTGGTGGAAGTTTGGGGGTCACTTAAGTATACTATCATATCATCTGCAAATAGCGATATTTTGACTTCTTCCTTTCCTATTTGTATCCCTTTGACTTCTTTTTGTTGTCGAGGATCCAGCTATACCACTCCTAGGCATATGATCCAGCTATACCACTCCTAGGCATATACCCAGAAGATGCTCGAACATATAATAAGGACATATGCTCAACTATGTTCATAGCAGCCTTATTTATAATAGCAGGAGCTGGAAAGAACCCAGATGTCCTTCAACTGAGGAATGGATTCAAAAAATGTGGTATATTTACACAATGGAGTATTACTCAGCTATTAAAAACAATGAATTCGAGAGGTTCCTAGGTAAATGGATGGAACTAGAAATTATCATCCTGAGTGAGGTAAGCCAATCACAAAAGAACACACATGGTATTCACTCACTGATTATTGGATATTAGCCCAGAGCCTTGAAATGCCCAAGATGCAACTCACAGGCCACATGAAGTCCATAAAGAAGGAAGACCAAGTGGGGGTGATTCGGTCCTTCTTAGAAGGAGCAACAAAATACTCAAGGGAGCAAATATGGAGACAAAGCGAGGGACAAAAACTGAAGGAGGGGCTGTCTGAAGACCTTTCCACCTGAGTATCCATCCCATGTGCAGTCACCAAAGGTAGATGCTGATGTGGAAATCAAGAAGTGCATGCTGATAAGAGCCTGATATGGATGTCTCCTCAGAGGTCTTCAAGAGTCTGACATATTCAGAGGCAGATGCTCACAACTAGCCATTGAACTGATCATGGGGTTCTCAATAGAGGAGTTAGAGTGAAGACTGAAGGAGCTGAAAGGATTTGCGGCACCATGAGGAGAACAATAATACCAACCAACCACAGCTCCCAGGGTCTAAACCACCAGCCTGGGAGCACCTAGTGGGGGGGGGATCCAAGGCTTCAACTGAATATGTAAGAGTGGAGGGCCCTGCTGGGCATAGGTGGAAGAAGAGAACCTTGACCTCATGAAGGCTGGATGCCCCAGGCGGTGGGAATTTTAAGGGTGGGGAGGTGGGAGTGGGGGGGAGTAGATAGAGGTTACATCCACAGAGAAGAAGGAGGAGGGGTGAGGGGATTGGGGGTTCCGGGGTGGGTGGGGGATGGGGTAAGGGGACAACATAGGAAATGTAAATAAAACATACAATAAAAAAAAAAATTGGCAGCTCAAGAAAGGCCTAAATCTCTGCTTCCAAGAACTCCAAGTCTAGGCAAGTCCTGCCCTCAGAAGCTGCCCTGACACCTGGCCTGAGGCAAGGACAATGGGTCAGAAGCAGTTTCTTCAGCTACTTTCTTAGCAACAATTCCCAGACCTCCCCAGCAACAGTTTCCAGCCCCCACACTCTGGTAATGAATTGTCCCTAGAGATGGAGCAAAATAAAGGTCACCTACCCCAGAGTCCCCTAAAGTGCTTTAAGTCAGGAATGAGCTCACTTGGTTGTCTATCTTGGTAATGAGATACCCCAGCATGCTGGACTTCTGCAGAATAAAACACCCTTTGCATTCACATACTAATTGAGTCCAGGGTATTATGAACCCTTACATTTGGGGTCTTGTCTCAGGATTCACTGGAGACCCCCTGACCCAAATAATGGATTTTTTTTTTCTGATCAGTAAGTCTGGGCGCCAGGTTGTCTTTGGTCTTGTCCATATCTGTTTCTGTTTCAGGTTTAATCTGGTGGCCAAGAGGGACAAAGCGGACATGTATTTTGTCACCCAGCCAGGGGCAACAGAAAACGCTCCCAAACAGAAGTAGGAGAACTTGCTAGCTCTCATCGGGATTCTGAACTGGCTGTGGTTTATAGGCCTCCCATGCTCAGAGAGGAAGACTGGGACAGCTTTTCGGTTTGTTTTTGTTTTCCCAGGAATGTCCTTCTGTGTCTGTACGTGTGTATTATGTGCTTTTTGTCCTCTCGTACAAATTTTTCTTTGATTCTTAGGATGGAACAAGCACAAAGCCTGTTCTTGGTTCTGAACCATTTTAAGGACTTTGTCCAGCTGCAGAAGACTCCTGTCTGGTTGTTCGTCCCAGTCAACTAAACCATCTTTTTCAGGAATGAATGGCCAACCTATAAAGTTGGGTGGTCTGAGGAGGGGACGTTCCATCTTCCAACCATTTACAGGGTGAAGGTTTATTTATGAGGCCTGCCACCACCCCGACAAAGTGCTCCCCATCCTTCTTTCTCTAAAGGAGAGTCAGCCACAGCCCATGCCTTGCTCCACTTTCTGCTCCGGAGAAGGATCTCTGTTCCCTTACATTCCTGACCCTGCCCAGTAAGCACAGGCGGTGGGAGGGGCAGCCTCGGACTGCCCCGACTCTCCTGACTCCACTTGGGAGTCCACTTCACACTCTGGCCTATACTGCCCAGAGGGCCAACTCTACAATACAGCCTTACCCTTCTGGGCTACTGGACCCCCAGATGCTCAGGGGAGATAGCTCATGACATATGTGTCATTTGCCAGTATTAATCCTTATAACTGGAATTTGCAGAACTCTCCAGTTTTAGGAAGACCATCAGTTCTTACAGGTCTTCTAGATTCAATCATGCTGACTCACCAGCACACCTGGGGCTGTCAACAACTGCTCCAGGTCATCTTAATGACAGAGAGGATTATGGGAGCCATCCAGAAACTGGTTCCAGGAGCAAACAGGCTGCCCACTCAAATCCAGGCTGATATTGATGCAGCCTTTCCTTTGACTGGACCTGACTGGGATTTTAACACTGCTGAAGGTAAAGGAGAGGCTTTGGGTCTACCGCCAGATTCTGATGGTGGGCCTCCAAGAGGCAACCAGATGGCACACAAATTTCTCTAAGGTGAACCAGGTGATGCAGGGAGAGAATGAGAGCTCTAGGGAATAGCTAGACTATCCTACAGGACCTACACTCATTTTGACCCAGAAGCTAGAGAGCACCAAGCAGCTGTGAACCAAGCTTGGCTTTTGTTAACCAAGCTGCCCCTACTGTCCTCTGGAAGCTTCAGCCACTGGGAAAAAAAATGGCTTTGTGGCCTACCTCTGGCATCCAAAAACTAGCCTCTTTTTGCTTTTGAATGGCAAGACTTGGAGAGAGGTTTCAAGAGACAACTGACTTGGGCACACCTGTCTCATGGATTCAAGAACTCACCCATCCACCACCTTTGAGTCCTCACTGCATGAAAACTTGGGTACCAGTGAGCCCAACCCCAAATAACTGTGCTCCGGTATGTATTGTGAGGGTGTCCCCTACTTGGAGACTTGCCAGGAGGCCACAGGAGACCTGCTACAGGAGCTGAGTCAACTTGGTTACTGAGTGTCTGCTAAGAAGGCCCAGCTTTGTCAATTTGAGGTCACCTATCTGGGTGACATATTTAAGGGGGAGCAGCCAATGCATGCTGTCAGATACCCTGGAAGCATTAAGTTAGGCCTTGGAACTCACTTCGTAGTCTGTCTTGGTAATGGGAGAGCGTGCTGGACTTCTGCAGATTAAAACACTGAGTTTATTTACTAATTGAGTTTGGGGTATCATTCTTCGACGAATCATGGACTCTTACAGAATGCTTTGCCAATCAAAGATGCAATCAAAGCAAAGCACCTTGAGGTTATAACCTCAAGCATCAACTTGGTGAGCTCTAGAATGACCTGGGAAATGTGAAGCTGTGCATTCCTATTAGGTATTACCTTGATTTTCATTTAGCCACCTAAATGAAAAGACCTGCCCACTGCACGTAGCACCATTCCCCAGGCTGGGATCTTAGACTATATACAAAGGAGAAAGTCAGCTGAGCATAAGGATTTATCATTGACCTGTGTGCTCCCTTAACAGTGGATACAACAGGAGCAGCCAGACTCCTGAGCTCTAAGCCCAAACAACGCTCTTGTTTAAGTTCCTTTTGTGAGGTGTTTTTATTTCAGCAACAGTGTGGTAGTTTGAATAGAATGGCCCCTAAAGGTTCAGAATTGAATGTTTCACCAGGGAGTGGTACTATTTGAAAGGATTAGAGGTATGGCCTTGTTGGGGTTGCCATTAACCTTTCAAAAGCCCATGCCAAGCCCAGGGTCTCTCAGCCTGCATATCAGGAATTAGAACTCTGCTACTTCTCCAGCACACCACCAGCATGCCACCATGCCTCCTCCATAATGATAATGGATTATTAACCTGTGACACTAAAAGGAAGCCCCAATTAAATGCATTATTTTATAAGAGTTGCCATGCTCCTGTTATCTCTTCATAGCAATAGAACACCAACCAAGACAAACAGAAAACATAAGACATACAGGAGAGTCTAGCTGCTCCTGTCCTATCCACTGTTAAGGGAGCACAGGTCAATGATAAATCCTTATGCTCAGCTGACTTTCTCTTATGTCTGCATCCTGGGGTTACTTTATATTATTCTCTCATATAAGATTGTAGACTTATCTTCAATCCAATATTTTGCTTTAAAATGTGCCTTAACCTATGTATAAATCACAGATATTACTTTTCCTTTAGAAATAGGATTACATTAAAAAAATACTTTTTAAGTTGATAGACACAAATATTGTAGTCATGACAAAACAGGCTTTGAACCAGTGCCAAACATCAGCTCTGAAAACATACATACAAGTGACATTATACGGATTTATCATACTGTATTTAGGAATACATATATATATATATATATATATATATATATATATAAAATTAGTGAAGAGAGGCAATGAATTTGAAAAAGAGCAAGTAATGGTATACGGCAGGATTTGGAGAAAAAAAATGGAAGAGAAAACATTTAAACTGTAATCTTAAAATTAAAAAAATAGTAAAAATGAATTCATTAAACAATTTAGTAACTTGTAATATATACATTTTTATTTTTACACAAAGTCATATATAAACAGTTTATACTGACAGCAAAAACTCTGCTCCAGGTATCCATGATTGGCATAATTTTTTTTTTGTCTCACACTGAAAATGTTTCCTTTTACTAAAAAGGAATCCCAAGGGTATCCATTACCAGTTGAATAGCTTGCAGGGAATTTGTGATTTCTTCCATATTATCACGCCTCAAAACCCACTGTGGTTTAAGTCTGTTTAAAAAGATAAAAAGCATTAATGAACTGTTTTAAAGTGTGGGAGAGCTTCACACCATAGCTTATTACTACCTATATAACGTATACATTATTTTAAAAATTGATGCTGTCCTCCTTGCAGCTTATGCTGTTTGCCTTCACCGTTGCCTTTTCCGTTCATTTACCAGCCTCTCAAGGTTAAATTCTTGGTGAAACTGGTTAAGCCTTTTCTCAGATCTAGTCACCATTCTCAGTTCTTAGTAACATCACCATCAATATGACCAAAGAGTCAACAGCCTGGGCAGTGTAATCTCTCTGCCACCCCTTACAGACTATCTTTCTGTACTTCCTTAACCTGTCCTTTCTTACAGACACGACTAGGTTTTGTCTTCACCAGAAACTGCATGGCCATTGGATCATAGTGTAAAACTTAAACTTCCGTTCTGCAAACTCCACTCTGATCCCACCGTGTCACACGCCTTACTGAAGCACTTTAACCAGATTCTCCACCTCACCAACGTACCAGAGGGACTTTTGACAGTTGATACACAATATATTTTAACTTTAACAAAGCAAGTGATGTCATTATAACCAGCTTCCTAGCATGCTTTTTGAGCTACTTAACATGGAATTGTTTGTGTAAGTAGACAATGCCCAAAGCCACAGCAATGATGCTTTATTATGTGCATAGACCTCTTCCACTCACCCAGTTTCCTGCTCTAAAGGGTCATAGCATTTTGCTTCTGGTAATGTCAGTAAATACTTATTAAATGAATCCACTGTAGATGCATTTAACTGCTTACCTTGAAACTATCCTGGTCTTCACAGATCTTTCTGGTATATAAGGAAAGCCTATACAGGAACCCTGCTTCTGCTTATCAAATAACCCCTGTGTATTCACTTTATGCTTAGGAACTGTACATTTGTGGAGACGATAAATACGATCGATGACTTTAGATCTACTTTGTGCATCCTAAAAAAAAAAAAAACATACACATGTCAAAAACTGGTAAGGATTACATTTCTCTCTCCTAGAGGAACTAAATAATGAATCATCAATACTATGCTTTTCAAGAACAATGCTTTCTAATTCAGCATGTAGATTGACTTAAATTATTAACTAATTTAATAGGCAAGTCAGTTATAGGAAGATATATAATTTAAAAAGTTACACATGGAATATAGACAGAAAAGACTTCAGTCAATACACATCATGTCCAGAGATCAAATCTTGTGAATTTTTCCGAAGAGGTTCTCTTCCTATCAGTGACACAATCCCAGGCGATACATGCCATGGAGAGGTTATGGCACATCTGCACTCACTTCCTTCCTAAAGTTTCCCTTACCCACACATGCTCACTCAAATTCATTCTCTATCTGTAGCCAGAATGAATTTGGTAGCATGGGAGAGCTCAGCATGGTTGACACAATCCTATTTGAAAACAAACCAAAATACACACCAAAACCAAAACAACAACAGCAAATAAGCAAGCAAGCAAACACACAAACCTCACACTGAAAATATTCTCTGGTATAAAATCTTCAGTTGTTTGCCAACCTACTCAGAAAAAGAAAGCCAGAGTCTAGGAAACCATGGAGGCCATGTTTCCTCTATGTCAACAGCTGTAACTAGAGGCTCAGTGGTCTCAGCACTGGAAAGCCTGCCATCTAAACATGGCAACAGTAGCAGGTCAGGGTTAGGGTTAGGACAGTTACACAGACCCGGTTCCTAACAGGCTGGGATGGGATATTCTTCCTAGTGAGTTGCTCACAAGGATAGAATCAATTCTACTTTCATTAGCTTTCCCCCTTTCAGACTGAGCTTCAGGGCCATGTACATGCAATGCATGTGCTCTACTAATGAACCATGTTTCCAGTTCTAGAGTCAGACTGATTCCTATGTCTGTGTAACATTTCTATCATTGAATAAAGCAGGATTGAATATATATAAAGCTCTACATTGGTGTGATAATTAAAGGAAAAATATATAAGTCAAAAACATTAAAAATCTAGGAGAACGGAGACTTATGTACTCACAAAAGCACACTGCTCTGTCTTCAACAGCACTGCTAATAAACAGCACGTTCTTGTGAAAATGCTGGCACTCTTCTCAGCAACTCTGTCACCAGGCTTCTCGCGGTACACCTGTAAAAGCTCCAGCAGTGTGTCCACACAGTTGTCAGCATTGTAAATGGATGAGATTGTCTTATCATACTTAAAGAGACAAGAATAAAATTAAACCTTTAAACAGTCCAACCACAAAACACATTCAGAGCCAAATTTCTGGAGCATGTGCAGCAAGAAAAGAGACTTACTGATGACATTTTGTTATTTCTGAACATATTTTATACACACATTCCCAGCTTAATCATTTTCAGAACTTTAATATGAATCAGAGCCAAACACTCTTGAGAGAGAGAGAGAGAGAAGGAGAAGGAGAAGGAGAAGGAGAAGGAGAAGGAGAAGGAGAA
>NW_021604679.1:285602-291162 GCF_004785775.1 Grammomys surdaster
GAGAAGGAGAAGGAGAAGGAGAAGGAGAAGGAGAAGGAGAAGGAGAAAGAGAACGAGAGAGTATCCTGAAGTAGATAAAAAGCTTTTAAAACTTATTGTAGTAGACTCTCACAAAGTAACTTTCTCTGATTAGCACAGGGTAGGATAACAGGAAAGAAAAGATTTAGTTAGCTCCTGAGTTACTTGAGAAGAAGAAATTGCTATAAAATAAAATGATAATTCTAACACTTAGTCTAGGATACATTTTCAGTGGCTTATTTGTCTAATGGTGTCCTTAGATTTGCATTGAAATCTGCAGGGTAACAATATTAAAATAACAAAGCCTCACTAGCTGATGCCACAGTCTCCTTAGAGAAGCACCTCAGGTGTAACCAGTCTTCTCAGTGACACTGAGGTGGGTCCTGTAAGTGTCCCCACTTTACAGCTCAAGAATGCCAAGCATGGAGAACCTAAGCAAGCTGCAGCATCATGCAAACTTACTTCTCAGAGACAGGAGGGTGTCTCAGGACACAGCTCAGGTAGGAAACCTTTCCTCTTACTGCCTCAACTGTCTCTAACTTTATAGGTACTATTACTATATATTCTCTGTAAAATGACACAGGAACTACCTTACGGGTTATAAAAAACTAACTTCATAATTCACTAACATGTAGATAGTAAATGGTCAATATGTTATAAAAAAAACAAATCTTATAAAAACTAGCATTTCCATGTACAGCTATGTTAAGAGACTAAATGTTTTTTTACTCCCAGAAACAAAAAATAAATTTATTTAAAATAAATAAATTTTAACTCAGAAGCAAGATCTAATAATGAGCAAGCACAAAATTTAATTTGCAGGGTCACGTTTCTTGACAGTGAATGTTTACTATTAAAACGGAAAGGTACCTTTGCCACATTCAGCAATACTTGAACAGCATATCCAATGACTTCCATACAAGGAACACTACGATTACAGCTTCGGATCAGAACAAAGATCGTCGAAACTGCTCCGCTCTCAGCCATGTTCTCACAGCAAAGTGGAGACAATCTGGTAACAACCTCTGAGGGAGAACCAATGAGTGAACAAGGACATTCATAGCAACAAGACAAACTGTAGGGACCTCTGTATCACCCCACTCTTCATACACCCAGAGGTGAAGTGCATCCCTGCTCTCAAACATGGCATTTAGAGGACACTAACCTAGGTGCTTCAACGCATCCAAAATGGTGGACAAGTGTTCGCACGTGAGCAGGTGATGAAGCGCGCGCTCTGTTCTTTTGTACAGCTTGTTTTTCTCCTCCACATTCCTGTTCACCTCTCTAAGGCTTTGTCGGATAGCTTTAATTTCTGTGCGATCATTTTTCTTCCTCCAAGAATAGCCTCTCCATAATGCCTTAACAAACAGGTATAACGAAGTCATCTAAAGATGTTGGCCAGTAAGGTTTTGAACCTTACTTCCAACTGAAGCTGCAACTCAGATTACAATCTTGGGCTAAAACTAGACTTTGGTTTACCTGAATTCTAGAGGCGCTGGTATTCATCTTTTCCTGTCTTCTGCAAAGGAGAAAGCGGTGTACTGCCTTCTGTATCACAGATGCAGCCCTATACTGCTGGCACTGACGTGCTTGAACTTCACGTTCAACTCTTACGATCTTATGAAACTGTTCAATGAACCTCTTTTGTTGTAATCTTCTTCGAAACCATCTCTATTCAAAACATAAAGGTTCTTCACTTTCACCTCAGAATATGTATATATAAGTTAATAAATATATAAACATATGTTTATGTCCTCATTTACATACAAAAATGAAGGGATATTGAATTATCTTTTGACTCTCCATCCTACTCTGTGGCATCATCTTCCTATTCCACCTAAGCAGAACCTTCAAGCTCTTGTTGGATATGTTTGGGCACAGCTCAGTGTATATGAATCCTATCAAACTTGGCAACATTTTGCAAGTTGTTTTGTACCTATATTCTTTGTGTAAATATACGTCAGTATACACATAAGGAAAACCTTCCAGGGGGTAACTACTACAAATTACAATATTGATATGAAATGGAAAAATAGGCTAGGTACATTAAAACATTACAAATAGTAAATAATACACAGGTAAGAATTTATAGGACTAATAATGTGGGAAAAAACTAAAAAATAACAGTAAACAAGTAAATCCAAACCAAAGAATGTAATTCTATTCCCATTCATTACAGTGGCAAAATCAGAATGTCTTTGGAGGCCACTGTGGGATAAGGAAATAAAGAAGCATATATCTACATCGTGGGGATATGGATGAGTAGTTCCATCAGTGGATGGTCACATTTCTGGCTCACAAAACATGGACCAATTTCTAATCTTAACTCATCCTATGAGCTATCACCTAACAGTCTCAATATTTTGTGACCATATGTAAACACATCTAAAAATGAGTAACATAAAAAATACTCTTGGAGCTAGAGAGATGGTTCAGGGGTTAAGAGCACTGGCTGCTATTTCCAAGATCTTGAGTTCAATTCCCAGCAACTACATGGTGACTTACAGCCATCGGTAATGGGATCTGATGCCCTCTTCTGTCACACAGGTGTACATGCAGACCGTGCACTCAGAAACATGAAACATAAGTCTTTAAAAAAAAAACTTCTTGATATTTTTTGTTTGTTTGTTTGAAGATAGAGCTTGTCTGTGTAGCCTTAGCTATCCTGGAACTATCTTTGTAGACCAGGCTGGACTTGACTGCCTGTTCTGCCTCCAGAGAGCTAGAATTAATGTGTATACCACCACACCCCTGACATAAAAAGTAATATCTTTTGTTTGAGAGGAAAAGTTAACCTGAATAAAGATGACTGAATTAACATGCTTCTTAGCATTCCTCATAGCCACGTGAAGTCTATAAGCTCGCTGGATTCTAAGAGCACACATGTGACAGAATGCAGCTGCTGTAAAGTGGAAAAGTCGACTTTTGGCTTTCTGTTCTGAAACCTGAAGGACAGAGAGAAAAAAATTTCAATAAGGAAAAATACATACAAAGAACTTTTTTAAAGAAGAAAATACATAGATTAAAAAGTATGTTATATAAGCATATGAAATATATAAACAAAATGTATTAACTATTCATTTCATTTTAATTCAAGGTAATTATAGTTTCTTTTTTATAATTTCTTACTATACAATAATTCTAATAGAATAAGTTATATAACAAAGCACAAAAGCAGAATTGTGGGCCCTTTGCTAAAGAGAAGCAGCATTTAGGTAGGTAAACAAGCTATCCAAAGACAGTTTTTTAAGGCATATCCGTGGTACTAGGGAGAGGCAGGTATAAGGTGTGTAAAGGTCAGAGCACTCTAAGCAGAGATGTTCAGATACAGCGATATTAATCCCAGCAGCTTCATCTTTCCAGGATTAGATAATGAAGCACAAGCACAGGGAGCCTCCTGCAGTGAAATCTTTCTACGTTGGCCTTTGGATTGTACATTTTTAACTAAGATTTAGTGACAAGATTTCTCCTTTTAAACTTCAAATCTAATTATTTATTTTTTCTATGTCAGTTCTATATATCATCAGCCCCAAAGTCATAGGCCTTCCTAAATTCAAAAAGAGTTCTTTCTTGGTGAGGATGTGGCTATCAGAGGTGAAGTTCCTACAGTTGCTGGGGAGTGGCAGAAGGCTACTCATGTGAAAACTACCCTCCTTCACACACCGAGTACTCACACTTGTCAGTTCTTTAGCTAAGTGTTACTACTTTAAAAATTAAAAACAAACAACAAACAGAAAACACAATTAATTTTCTATCTTTGGTGTGACCATCTGAGGGAAGAAATAGGGACATAGAACAACAAAACCTACGATGACTCTGGTTAGATGGCTCTGCAGCAGGTAACAACTGTATTAGTTTTGACAGCATTCTCCAAAATCTTATCTCCAAAACCTTACCACTATCTAACATCAAATGCTTTAATTTTACTCTAAGATACTTACTCTTTTCCTTACTAACCAGCCACGCACCAATGCCTGTAAAACAATCATAGACTTTTTCAATTTGACATACTTCATCCTCTCCCGCTTCGCAGCCACCATGGCTCGTACATGTCTCTGTATGATTAAAATAGCACATCTCTGCTGTAGGAAGGATTGCCTTCCCTTATAGCCTCTAAAGTGGGCTTGGATCACACAAGCGGCTCGGTGTCTCTATAAGGAAAAGGTACAAGTAGCATTAACAAATAGTAGTAAGATTTTCCTGGATTTCTCACTGTAAATTGAGATGCTATACTCATAATATTCTTTGCTTTCATAGTTTGAGAATGTCCCACTTCTTGGACATGGGAAAGTGATAGCACATTACCCATACAGCTCTATAGTAAAGAAAAGTACAAGCTAGGGTCAGCAGCTGTGAGGGACCTTCCCTTTCCTCCTGATTCTTCTACGTGTGTGAGAGAATAAAAGGAATGCTGTTACAGGGCAAGCACACTGGACCAAAGCACAAGCTACAGAGTGAAATGTACAGCAGCCATCAGAAAGGAACCTCAGCACAAGCTGCAGTGTGATGTGTACAGCAGACATCAGAAAGGAACCTCAGCACAAGCTGCAGTGTGATGTGTACAGCAGCCATCAGAAAGGAACCTCAGCACAAGCTGCAGTGTGATGTATACAGCAGCCATTAGGAACAAACCATAGCAGAAGCGGCATGTAGCTTTAGGAGCTACAGTGGAGGGTGAAGAGACTGTTGACGAGTTAAGAGCACTTGCTGCTCTCACAGAAGATCTGGGCTTGGTTCCCAAGCACTGACATCGCAGCTTATAACCTTCCACAACTCCAGCTTCAAAGGATCAACATATGTCTGTGACCTCACAGCTCCTGCATGCATGTACTGCACATACACACACTAGGCGCACGCGCACACACACACACAGAGAAAAGAAGAAATACTTAAAAAAAGAACTACACAGCATGTCAACTACATTCCTTAGATTGCCCAATTATTTAACAGCTTCAGAAACATTTTTTACACACTTAAAAGCGTGTGGCTAGAATCCATTTAAACTAAGTTGACTTTATAAACTTCCACATACCTGTAAGGAAATCATGAGCAAGTTAGCACTAAACAGCTTCTAGCCTTAAAATGATCACAGCAATAGCAACTACCACGTACGTTTATTATCCAGGGCCTACCTGGCATGCATTGAGTGCCAAAAGTCACAGAAAAGACATGTGTGGTTATGTGGCTAGAATGAATATTACATGAACATAAACCATATATGTAAAACTCTAATTTTGATACATAGCAACTATTTAAAAGCTATATTTAATAATAGGCCATAGGCTTTATAGTTACTCTAAAACGCTGCTATGTAATTAAACAGATCAACTATGGTTTAGAAAGCATGTTATAAAATATTTAACTTAAACTAGACAAAATATATTTATTTCCTTACATTTTCCAAGCATATATTATTTTTACCACAATCATGAAAAATTTGACTTTGAGAATATTTTACTTAATACACACAAACACGTACACACACACACACACACAGAGAGAGAGAGAGAGAGAGAGAGAGAGAGAGAGAGAGAGAGAGAGA
>NW_021604679.1:291172-353582 GCF_004785775.1 Grammomys surdaster
AGAGAGAGAGAGAGAGAGAGAGAGAGAGAGAGAGAGAGAGAGAGAGAGAGAAAGACAGAAAGAAAGAAAGAAAGACAGAGAGACAGAGACTGACTCTCATGTACTAATGGATAAGTGGCAACCAACAGGTTGGGAAAAGATCTTTACCAGTCCTACATCTGATATAGGGATAATATCCAATATATACAAAGAACTCAAGAAATTAGATTACAGACAATCAAATAACCCTATTTAAAAAAAATTGGGTACAGAGCTAAACAAAGAATTCTCAACTGAGGAAACTCGAATGGCCGAGAAGCACCTAAAGAAATGTTCAACATCCTTAGTCATCAAGGAAATATAAATCAAAACAATCCTGAGATTCCACCTCACACAAGTCAGAATGGATAAGATTAAACACTCAGATGATAGCAGATGCTGGCAAGGATGTGGAGAAAGAGGAACACTCCTCCATTCTTGGTGGGACTGCAAGCTGGTACAACCACTCTGGAAATCAGTCTGGCAGTTCCTCAGAAAATTGGACATAGTATTACCTGAAGATCCAGCTATACCACTCCTGGGCATATACCCAAAAGATGCTCCAACATATAACAAAGACACATGGTCCACTATGTTCATAGTAGCCTTATTTATAATAGCCAGAAGCTGGAAAGAACCCAGATGTCATTCAACAGAGGAATGGATACAGAAAATGTGGTACATTTACACAATGGAGTACTACTCAGCTGTTAAAAACAATGAATTCATGAAATTCTTAGACAAATGGTTGGAACTGGAAAGTATCATCCTGAGTGAGGTAACCCAATCACAAAAGAACACACATGGTATTCACTCACTGATAAGTGGATATTAGCCCAAAACTCGAAATATCCAAGATACAACTCACAGACCACATGAAGCTCATGAAGAAGGAAGACCAAAGTGTAGGTGCCTCGGTCCTTCTTAGAAGGAGTAACAAAATACTCATGGGAGCAAATATGGAGACAAAGCGTGGGACAGAAACTGAAGGAGGGGTCGTCTGGAGACTGCTCCACCTGGGTATCCATCCCATGTGCAGTCACCAAAGGATGTGGATGTCAGGAAGTCAATGCTGACAGGAGCCTGATATAGCTGTCTCCTGAGAGGCTCTGCCAGAGTCTGACATATTCAGAGGTGGATGCTCACAGCTAACCATTGAACTGATCATGGGGTTCCTAATGGAGGAGTTAGAGAGAAGACTGAAGGAGCTGAAGGGGTTTGTGGCCCCACGGGGAGAACAACAATACCAACCAACCAGAGCTCCCAGGGTCTAAACCACAAGCCTGGGAGCACATAGGGAGAGACCCATGGCTCCTGCTGTATATGTAGGGGAGGATGGCCTTGTAGGGCACAGATGGAAGAGGAGATCCTTGGTCCCCAACGACAAGTGTGGGGGAATTTTAGGGTCCGGAGATGGGAGTGCATAGGTGGGGGTCTGGGGAAGGAGGGAATGGGGAAAGGGGATAACATCTGAAATGTAAATAAATAAAATATCCAATTACACTTACTTTTAAATTCTCACGAGCACCTCTGGCATAGAGTGCAGCTCTCCATGTCCTTTGAATTATAATAGCTGCTGCCCTCATCTTCAAGAACCTGAGAAGTAGATTAGAGATAACTTTAAATCATTTCATCTAGTCACTGTTGTCGTTGTCCCAATACCAAGAAGGAACATGTTAGAACAGCAGTGGTGTAAGATAAATAGTACACTTCACACTTCAGCTCCTGCAGTCAGAGTCTTTTAGACAATTAAAGCCAGGTGAGCAACTAACTGTTGCAGTAAATAACCAACCCAAATAAGATCGGTCAAAGAAAACACAACTCAATAATTATGACTCTATTCTGCAAGCCTAGATTGGGCAGAGTCTCTCCACTTCACAACTCTATTTTCCAGCTATGAGACCCTTATAACTTGACAGTTTTCCAGGCCCTGCGTTTGTTCTTCTACCTCCTGATTTCCAGAAGTCCTCCTCCGTCGTCCTCCATCATTTTCTCTCTCCTTCCTCTCTGATCTCTCCCGCCAACCTTTATTTCTCCACCTCCCCTTCTTCTGCCCAATCACTGGCTCCAGCCTTTATTTTACAAATTAGGATGGGCAGAAGGTTCACTAGAAATCACCTGTGTAATGACTCACACCTCCTCTGCAGCCCTTCACAGGAAAGGGGAATTAGTATCAAAATACAAGGTTGGGGCTATCCACAACAAGTAACAATATTCTACTGTGTAAAACATAAGCTCTAAAATCTAGTAGGACAAAGAAATTTGTAGAATACTTTTCAATGTCTTATTAAGAGAAGAATTCCTGGATGATGGAGGCAGTCACTGAAATGAACTCATCAAAGAAAAAAGAGATACTTACAGGAAAAGAAAGACTGGTTCTACGACATGAACCTGACACTGAACAACAACTAGCTTGTCTTAGGACCACCATTCTTAGAAAGTAAGGCTGAGAATCCACAAGAGACGCTCACCACTGGTACGACCATATACCTTCATACTGATGGTAAGCATCACCTACAACTGACCCTTTCCCCAACATTATTGGGAAAGGAGCTCCTCAAACACTGGAGGTCCCCTTTAGTGAATTCTAAGCAATTACTGATGCAATAGGTCATCAATTCTGGATTTAAAAAAAAGAAATTCTTACACAATGGCATTAAAAAATATAAGGACAGCTAGTAAAACTTTATGAACATTTTTGAAACAGAAACTAAATAGGAACAGGCTCTTCATCATTAAGGATAAAGTAGATAGAAAATAAAACACAGTATAACAAAAACAAAACCCAGACTTCTCAATCAGCAGAGTTTCTGCTGTGCAGACATAGGGGCCTGAGTTCAGACCTTAGATGCCCATGTGAAAGGCAGGCGTAGCACTGCGGTGTGGAGACAGGCAGACTCAGAGCTTGCTGGGTACTCACTCTAGCTAACTGCTGAGTTCAGTGAAAGACCTCGTCTCAAAAAGTAAGTGGGCTGTGGTAAGCTCTGCCTCTCTTCACTCACACATACAGAGTACGCACAACAAAATGAACAATTGTTGCCAGAAGCAAAATCAACAAAGAATGTGAAAATGAATACCAGACCAGTTTATTCACTTTCCTTCTGTCATCCCTTTGGATCTGAATAAATCACATACATACTTTTTTACTAAATTATATTATCAAAGTTATACATATACATATATATACATATATACACACATATATATACTAAGCCCAAAAGATATATTCTGTGCCATTATCAGAGAACAAACACAAACACACACACACACACACAATTTTTAAAACCATATAAATTGAACATAGCAATTACTTAAAGGTTAATAAGCAGTATTGTTACTTTAGCTAAGATCCTTCCTATGTCCCCAGAGTTGTAATACATGACCTCGTTCTCTCTAGCTTCACATAGAAGTAACCTTGAATAATTTTAACAGCTTTCAATAAAGTTACATACCTCTTGCGCATTCTCCGGCACCTATACCAAGCTTGAATCCTGCAGGCAGCTTCCACTTTGGATAAGTATTTCTTAGCTTTATACTTTCTCCATACAGCCTATACCAAGCATAGAAATATAAGTTTACAATAATGGTCTAAGACTGCAAACTGGAAAGATCTTATGCAATTACTGCTAAAGTAATTGTAATAGTTAATATATAATTAATGGACACAAAACATTAATTGTAAATTTTGAGTTGGTTTCTGCTCTGCCAGACTGACACATAGTGAGGCTTCAGACAACTGTGTTATTACAATAGTGTATGTGTAGTAATCACTTTACCACACATACTGTGTGGCTGGTGGCCAGTCCGCCTCAGCACAGCCTAATCAGAAGTTTGAAGTTAAGCTATGTAGGATTTGTTCAAAGCAGAGAGATGCTCACTGTCCTCAATGTGTCTGGAAGAACAGAAATAAAATAAATCCTACTTTTTGAAGAAAAAAAGCAACAGCTTCCGCTCCACATTCATTGGTCATCTGCCTGAAGCAGGATTTTGAAAGGACAGCCATTTCTCATTTTGGCAAGTTGGTGATTGTGACAACTATAACGTATTCAATTAAAATTTAAAGAATGATTGTTATAGTAATAAAATATACAAATTATGGACCAGAGAAATTAAATAACAGTTGATATACTGTTCCAATGATACAAGGTCTGCCATAGTTAATATTTGTAAGTGTATTGTGAAATGAAATATTCCCTAAACCCTCTACTTGTATAAAATAGAATTTAGTTGACTTTTCATGAGATTAGTTTGGCTTTTCTGTCACATAGTTAATGATACATGACATATTCTAACTAAAATCTAAAGCAGCCATTGATTCATAGTATCTGGAATAGGAGCACACTTCCTCTTCTCTCCCAATCCCTGGCTGGTTGATACCAAATTTCTCAGTTTTCTTCCTTCCTAGGATCCTGTAGACTTTGCTAAATACCCTTGTAATCTTATGTCTTCAGATCCATGTCTTAGACCCTCTTCTTCCTATACATCCTTCCACCACAAGGCTCAATTATCAGTAGGAGATTCAAAATATACAGAGCAATCTAAAACATTTAACTGGTCTTCTGACCTCCAGACATAGTGAGCTGCCATAGTGGCAGTCTGTGAGACACTAGGGTCTGGTACTTCACACGGAGCTCATCACCATTTCAATCTCCTTGTATAGGCTCCCTGTAGCCAGGAGGAACGGTATAGCTGCTGAATTGGTAACCTTTCATTTCCTCTATTATAATGCTAAACCAGCACAACACAAAAATGTATTTCTTTCCTCAGTAAACAGCTTTAGCATATGCATTTCGCAGAGTGACTCTAGTGTGGCAGCCAGGTGCACGTGTGGCACGTTACTTACCTGGAAGACTCTTTCAGATTCCATATGCCTCCTTGCTTTAAAGGCTCTAAAATGCTTCTTTAGAATCACGGTGGCCTCGTGCTGCTGCTGAACTTGTTTGGCAGTGTTTAAACCCTGAAAATGCATCTGAATTAGAGGTGTTTCTTCCTTATGCGAACTGGGCAGACCTTGCTGTCTCTTCTTCTTTGCTCTGTATTTTTTTTGTATTACTTTTGCTGCCCATCGAAGCTGCTGATAGAAACAACGCTGCCTATGCATCCTGTATGTGCTTTGTATTCTGACAGCAGCACTGTGCTTTTCTTCTCTGATTAGTTTTTCTTTTTGTAGTTTTATAGTTCTGTATGTTCGATAATGCTGCTGAATTCTAATCGAGGCGTGTTTCCAAAGGTGGAATCTAACATAAGTTCTGTGCATTCTGAAAGTAGCCTGGATGAGAGCTGCAGCCCTGTGCATTTCTTCTAACTTCTTTTGTACCATCTGTCTTCGATAAGAGGACTGGATTGTAATGGCTGCTTTTCGTAACTGCAAGAATTCGTGCAAAATATGCTTGGCATGAAGGGTGGCTCGGTACTTCCTCTGCACAAATATAGCAGCTTTTCTGAGAGCAATGAATTGTCTCCTTACAATGAAAGCTCTAAATCTACTCTGAATAAGGGTTGCAGAAGAATGCATAGTCTTCAAATGATTTCTGGTTTTCATCGCCCTAAAGGCAGCCTGAAGGATCACAGCAGCATGTCTTTGCCTGACGAAAAGCTGCCTTTGCAATTTTGAAGCTCTGTGTGCTTGGTATTGCTTTTGGATTACAACTGAGGCCCACTTCAAATGCTGGTACCTCATACAGGCTCTGTGCATTCGGAAAGTGGCCTGAATCACAGCAGCTGCCCTGTGCATCTTTTGAACCCTTTTCCTTACCACCCATCCTTTGTATGATGACTGGATCTTTGTAACTGCCTTTTCCAACAGTAGTTGTTGTCGGGAATACTTAGCATGAAGTCTTGCACGGTACTGTCTCTGAATCCAAATGACAGTTTTCCTGAGAGAGAGGAACTTCCTTCTCATCAGGAGAGTCCTGAATCTCCTCTGAATAAGAGTAGCAGCGAAATGCATAGCTTTTAAGTGTCTCCTAGTTTTCAGTCCTCTGAAGGCAGCCTGAAGGAGAATTACAGAACACCTCAGTCTCCTGTACCTCTGAAACTGAGCGCTTCCTTCTTTCACTGCTCGGTATCTTTGCTGAACCATTGTTGCCGCCTTCCTCAACTGATGAAAATACGTTTGCTGTCTGTGTCTCCTAAAATATGATTGAATGAGTGTTGCTGCAAAATGCATCTTTCTTACAGTCTGTCTAACTCTTGCTCCTCTGACACCAGCTTGAAGGGTCTTAATAGCCTTCAAAGTCATCAGGTATTTTTCATGCTGAATTTTACCTAGATAATATGCTCGGTATCTCACCTGAATTACAACAGCTGCTGTCTTCATCTTGTGGTATCTTACTCTCGACTGATGCATCTTAAACATGGCTTGAATAAGTGTGGCTGCCATGTGCATGTGCTCAATGTGTCTCCTTACTCTAATGCCTCTATAAGCAGCTTGGACTTTAATTGCTGTTCTCTTTAAGTTAAGGTATTCCTGATGTTGCTGGGCTGTAATTTTAATATTTCGATACCATCTCTGGATTATAATAGCTGATGTTCTGTAGGTCATGTATTTCTTTTGTGTTCTGTAGGCTCTAAATTCAGACTGTATGGTGACTGCTGCTTTGTGGCATTCGCTTATCTGTTTTCTCACTTTCATACCACGGTAAGCTGACTGCAAAATTACAATAGCTGCTTTGGTTTTCAAGTATAATTGGCGCTGCTCTTTCCCAACTTTGTAAGCCCTATAGCACACCTGAATCTGGAGAGCAGCCGTTTTCACGATGCTCCACTTCCTGCGCTGAACGTGCATTCTGTAGTACGACTGTATAAGGGAAGCGTATTGGTGCTGCCGGGCAATCTGACTTCTCAGTGTCTTTCCCCTCCATGTAGCCTGAAGCACCAGAGCTGCATTATGGAGTTTGATGTACTCCAAGCGCTGCCTCTTACCTGCAGCCCATGCCCTGACATGCTGCTGGATGACTACTGCAGCTGTTCTTAGTAGTTTATACTGTCTCTGAGCCATGGCCATTCTAAAAGCAGACTGGATCTTCACTGCAGCCTGATACTGCCTCCTGAGCTGCTGCCGAACTTGCCAGCCACGGTAGGCAGACTGGAGAGAAACCACAGCCTCTCTTGTCTTTAAAAATTGAATTCTCATGTCATAACCAACTTTGTGTGCCCTGTACCATCTCTGAATCTGTACAGTAGACTGAAGCATAGTCTGGTATCTCACCCTCTGACTGTGGCCTCTAAAAATCCTCTGAATTGTAACAGCAGCTGTAGACTGCTGTTTGATTTGACGACGTACTTTGCAGCCTCTGTAAGCTGCCTGCAAACAAATAGCCGCTCCTTTGACCTGCAAGAAGTTCTTCCTTTGACTGACTTGTGCTCTGTAGGCACAGTAGAAACTCTGAATGATGACAGCTGCCTGGCACATCTTCAGGTAGCGCTGCCTCGCTGTCCTCATTCTGAAGTAAGACTGTAGAGTAATAGCAGCTTTGCTTTGCAACCTCATCTGCTTTCTGACCAGACATCCTCTAAAGTATGATTGAAGTTTGATACAGGATTCACGCACCTGTATGTAATCTTTCCTCTTTTGTGCAGCAAGTTTTTGGGAACGGTACCACCGCTGGATAAGCAGTGCAGCCACTCTTACCTGTAAATACTGCTTACGGGATTGTTTCATTTTGACAATTGACTGCAGCTTTATTGTAGCATTTCTGAAGCTCTGAAATTTCTTCCTGGATATATAAGCCCGACAATATGACTGAATCTTTATAACAGATGTTAAAGCATGATGAAATCTTTTCCGGGCTTGCATCCCTCTATATGCAGACTGTAGAACAATGACTGAGAACCTTGTTTTCTGATAAGATGCTAGAACCTTCTTGGCTAAAATGGAAGCTCGGAAATGAGTCTGAATTGTAATAGCTGCTTTCTTTATCTTCTTATATTTCTGCAGTTGTTGGTATTTTCTTACGTGTGCTTGCAATTTGATAACCATCTTTTTAAGGTTTAAAAATCTAATTCTTTCTTGTCGCATCCTCCAACAGGACTGAAGAACACAGGCAGCTCGAATCTGCAAGTTGTATGAACGGCGAGCCTTCATCCCCCTGAATGCAGCCTGGAGTCGAATGGCAGCAGCTCGTTTCTGCAAATAGTCAGTGCAGGCCAACTTCCCCTTCTGATATGCCCTGTAGTGTTTCTGGAGAGTCAGGATGGCATCTTTTCTTTTTTTATATAACTTTTGGGCTTGAAAGCGCCGAACTTCTCTCTGGATGACTACAACACAAGACCTAATATAAACGTATTTCTGCAACTCCCTGTGCATTCTGTACCACGACTGTATCACAACAGCGGATCTTTCTCGTGTTTGTTTCCTGAAACGCCATTCTCTAAAAGCTCGCTGCAATGTTACTGCAGCTTTGGTTTGTAACTGCAGCTTGCGTCGCTTCCACCTTCTGAACGTAAACTGGATTACAAGGGATGAGGATTTCAGCTTTTGAAATTTTTGTTGATCCTGTTTTCTACTTAAATAAGCGCGCCAACACCTCTGAATTGTAACTGTGGCCCAAAGATATCGCTTGTAAGATGTAAGAGCAATTTTCATCCTTATCCTAGACTGAAGGATGACTGAATAGTGTTTCAACCTCAGAAACTGTTTTCTAGTGGAGTATCTTCTCCAATAAGCCTGAAAAATGTAAGAAAGAAAATAAAGTAAAATACACATAGCTTTCTGAAGTTAACACTTGAAAATGCTCATTCATCTAGCATTCTGCTTTAAAATAACCATGTTAAGGGCTAGTGAGATGCCTTAGCCACCCAGATCCAGAGGACCCGAGTTTGGATCCCAGTACCCACATCAGGCAGTTCAGTGTTCCAAATGTTACAAAAGGAAAGGGAAAAAAAAGTGCTAAACAGTTACATAAAGTTACATAATGCTCATTTGCTTGGCAAAATCACACAACGACGGTCATAGAAGAAATTAAGGAAGCTAAGTTTGGAGGTGGAGGGAACACCCTGGGAAGGTGTGGACGGAAAGTAGTGATAGAAGAAAATAATATACAAATAGATTTGTTTTCCAGTAACTGGAGAAAAAAGTAGAAGAATATCTAGGCTCGATGAAAATTAAAAGATGCAATAAACAATTTAACCAGATCATTAACAATTAACGACATGAAAATGACATTTTAAAAACAAATTTAGGACTGCAGAGAAGGCTCAGTTAAGAGCACTGGTTACCATTACAGAGGACCTGGTTTTGGTTCCAAGCAGTCACATGGTAGCCCACCACTGTTCATAACTCAATTCCAAGGGATCTGATGTCCTCTTATGGCATCCATCAACACCAGACACACACAAATAGACATTTATCTTCTAGTTCTGTAAGTTCATTAGAAGTTTTAAGACAATAATTCTCAAGCTATAGGTTAGCACGGTTTTGCCAAGAGACAGATCATCTGCCTAGTGTCTCATTAGTTTTGAAGATCTGTATAGATAAAGCAGTTAATATTTTATTTTCTGTCCTTGTACCTACAATAAACTGTCCATTCCCAGTTCATGACCTTTAGATATCACAGAGAGGTCTTGAAAGACCCCCGAAGGGTGACCCTCACTCGGGTCTCTGAGAGGACTCGGACCCAAAGATACTCCAGAGACCATCTTGCTACAATCACAGGAGTCAGGTTTATTGTCGGAGCTCTAGGCCGGTAAGAGCCTCACGCAGGAGGTAGAGGAATCGACCCCGAGGCCTAAAAGCTTAGGGCTAATATAGGCAAAGGCTGGGGGTGGGGGGAGCAGGAGGTTGTGGTGCAGTCACACACAATTGGTTGTTTCAAATATCTGCAATTTGTGCAAGCAAATCTCGGACAAAGGTTTGAGTAATCTCACAGGAATAGTCAAGTCCCTGGTTCCTATGGCCTTGGGACCCAGTGTGGATGCTTATCTGAGCCAACAGACCATCTGGCTGAATTTAATTCACAAGTCCTTGGGACCTTTGGTGGGAGTTTTTCCAGAGGAGGCTAAGTCAAACATCACGGGAACAGATGGGTGTTTCATTATTGTTCTTGTTCTCAAAGAATTTATCCTTGAGCATTTTCCCTATCTCTTACAGCCAGCGGAGAGATCCAGAACACTCAATCGACCTTTGTTTCTCCAGCTCTGCATCCTTTATGACGGCCTTGGGCTAGTGAGTTTACTGACCTGTATTCTTAACTACTTGTATTTGTGAATTAAGGCTTTCTTCTATACTAACTTAAAATTTCTTCTTCAGTCTCACAATAAACTTGGAATTTTTTCCCTCAACGGAAATTCGTTCCAAGCTTGCTTTCTTATCCTAGTGCAATTAGCCCATGAAACATGAAGGTTTACAGAGCTTTGGTGCATTTTTGAGGGCTGGAAATTACTTGTATACATTTAGGAACTCTATAAAATCATTATCAGGAATTATGAAATCATTATTGCTAGATCTACCCAATAGGGTGGGCTAATGCCCAGGAATCATTAGACTATGTAATAATGACAGGAAAGGCATATCACAATAAGAACCAATCCTGAGAGATGAGATCTCTGAAGCCCCTTCAAGAGTTTACCCATTGTAGCCATGCAAAATGATGGGCCATCTCCAGAAATGTCGCTTGTTAGTTTTAGCCTCTTCTAGATGGCTCCTGACACTCATGGTCAGGGAGAAAACACATTACATACAGCCAGCAATGTTCTAATAACTGGACATCTACTAAATCTACAAGAAGACAAACTGAAAATTTTAGATTAGTAGAAATAACATCACACAAAATTCAATTTTCAAAATAAAAGGTATTTACTATATGATCAATAAATGCAAACTAAAACTGTTCTGGATGTTAGTATATATCAAAGTTACTAAGAAACTAAGTATTTACATTAGTGTAAAATTATATGTGATGTTAAGCTGCACTGTACTTTGACAAGTCTTTGGCAACATATCCTAAAAATAAAATGTAACCATGTAACTGCTGTCCACCAAACCTCCACAGCTGGGAAGGGATGTCAGTCACCATGGCATCAGCCAGCATGGCACAAAAAGCTCCCACAGGCTTTGCCCTTCTTCTATTCCCTCTCTTGATAAAAACCTGCTAGATAACATTCCTAAAGCTAGCCACCAAGGCCTATTTCTTTATTTGGCCACTTGTATCTCCTGAGGCTGACTACTAGGCCCAGCTATCAAAGTCCAGCAATCAAAAGGCCCTTTTTGTCTGGTCTACACTTTGTCCTAACATAGGGTTTCTCCTTTTACCTTTATAATATGCCATTCGCCTATGTCTCCTCTCTGTCCTCTCAGGACAAATATCTCTTCTTCCTTTCCCTGTTCCTTTCCCCTTCTCTTTTGTCCTCTCTTTGTTATTTTATTCTCTTTCCTTTGTCCCTATGGGGCAAATACATTTCCTTTGTGTAAAGAGCTTGGGTGTCTTGTGCCTACATAGGTTCTGTCAAGTGCTACTTCCAGGTAAACAGGATACAGACATGGTCACACTGAAAGGCACATTCAAATAGCCTTTACAATGGTCAGAACTTGAACATCAAATGTCCATCTACAACAGAATGAAAACTAGGCTGCAGCTTACTCAACAGGTTAATCCTCACAAATGGAATAGAGGTAAATGAAAGAGATAATAGAAATCTGAACTCAAAAATGGACACAACTAATTTATATGGCTTTAAAATGATGCATACGAAAAAGGTGTGATTAGTATAAAACAGCCAATGGTCACCTGGGGCTGGAGTAGAAAAGTTAACTTTGTGAAACAGCTTATAAGACGCTGGTCATTGCATAGGGGTTGATGTCAAAAGTATCCCCTCTCCAGGAAAAAGACATAGGGATGGGTATGGCCCTCATGCCTCACTGGACAACGACAGGGGGACCGGAGCCATTACAAGGTCCCCTTCAATTACTGGAGGTCAGGCCTCTATCCCCACTTTCACAAGATTAGAATCGCCACAGCCCTTCTATACTTAGAGAAGGGAGGAGATGTCAGGGGCATCCCTGCTTACACACTGAAGGCCTAAAATCAGCCATAGGCCTAAAATCAGCAATAGGCCTGTCATACATGTACACTAACACCAAGTCTTGGGTCTCTGTGGAAAAACATTGAAACAGATGGCTATAAGCTATTGTAAACAGGCAGCTTTTTTTGGAAATTTACTAGCCTGAGTAGTCATAGACCTTGTAAATAGGTTGCTTAGCAGACAATACCAACTTAGATAAGGACAAGTGAGTCATAGGCAGAGTCATAGTGACCTGTCCCCTGAACTTTCACCCAGCCAATACCAGGTTCTGAAAGATACCTGTATTCCCCCTGAACATCCACACTTCAGTGTCATCCTCTTCTCCACATCCTACCTTTCTGTGTTTTTAACCCCTGTGTGAATGAATTACGATTTGAGAAAAAATAAATTATTTTTAAAAAAAAAAAGTGAATCCAAATCCAACAGGGAACAGGATCACAGCCTCAAGCGAATATTGAGTAGCTCAATTCATATCAACACGCCTAATTTTCAAGAATTCTGTCCATCTTGAAATATCTATTTTAAAGTAAGCAATGGTGCATTTTTATTTAATAACTACAGTAAATAAAATAATGCTATCCCATACCAAAAAAAAAAAAAAAAAAAAAGAGGCTGGTCATATTCTACCTCATAGAAAAGGAGGTAATTAGATAGGTATTCATTTTGTGAAAATCCACCAGGCTCTATAATATCATTACATGCAATAATATTTTATTTTTAAAGTGATTCAAAATGAGATAATTTATTAAACTAATCTAGCATTTTGAGTAGACAGAATCAAAGCTTTTACATTTCTAAAAGAGATACATTTATAGGGTAAAGCTTATTTACAGGGTATAAAGTGAAATAGCACACCGCACTAATGTTAGAATTCATTATAAAAATGAAATGATACCCATCCATGGAACACTTCTGTCTTTAAACAACATAGGCATTCTGTTAGCCAGTCATCACCACTATTTCTGAGATAAACCAAAGGAGATAGAGAGGAAAATGTCCATTTTGCTCAGAGAAGTTTCCAGGATTCAAAGTAAAGGAGCACTGAATAGCCTGGTACACCAGCACTTCCCATGGAGTCAAAGATTACAAAGCTCTAATGTCACACAAGACAGTAAGGGGCACAGAGCTTCAGCTGTGTCTCAGCCTTATGCTACCCACAGCAGCATTCAGTCGACAGCAAAGAGGTGTCAACCACAAGCCCTTAATTAGGCAGTCGCTCTATGTCCTTGTGTTTCACATCATTGAATTCAAGCTAACGGCAGATGAGAGATACCTGAGGAAAAGAGTAAGTGTCTGACTGAATCTGCACATACTGTTCACTATTCTGGTTACTGTTCCCTAAGCAATACAACCTGACTAGGATCCACACAGCACTTACATAGTACCAGGTACTACAGAGAAGCTTTAATGATTTGAAGTATACGGAGGTTGTATAGAAGTTATATGAAAATGTATCCATATCTGGATATCGACACGGGGTTCCAGGATCAATCTTCTCTGATGCACCAAGGGTCAGTATTGGTCACTGAAAATTCTATCACATATTTCCTTCTTTGCTAAAATAGGCATAAATTTTTTAAGTTTAAATTTCATTCCAGAATATCATACCTGAATAAGTGATGCTGATTTACTTTGAAGTTTTGCCAGTTTTTCATTTTTCAGCATCAGCAGCTTCCTTTGTGCTGAGACTCTTCGCCAACATTTTTGAATGACTAGAGCTGCACTGACTTTTTTTTGCCATCTTCGTCTACTTAAAAACTTGAGAGCAATGGACTGAATAATTCTAGCAGCTTTGTCTCTTTCCTTTAGTGAGAAAAAAAAAAACAGAACTGAGTTAACAAACACTTTAAGACTTTATTCTTTGTAAAATAATCAATTTCTACACATTAAGTATATTAGTAATTTATCCTGTAAAACCCTCCCTTACTCTAGGCTTATGTTCATCCTGGGGCTACAAGTGCTTCTGGGCATATCAAAAATACAAGTGATTAGAAAAAACAAGCACCCTAAGAACTGAACTAAGATAAAATACAGACATGTTTGATATACACAAATCATCTACAGATTAACTATAACGTGATTCTGACATGGATCCAGTGGACTCATAGGAAAGAGTTGTATGCATGGCACACAAAATGTTTTGCAGTGTAAGGTAGTATTGCTTTGTTACAATTTGAGCAAAGCAATACAAAAAAGAGGAGAAACAATATACCTCTCCCTTCATTACAGATCACGAAAAACAGGGGATATAGTCTGCACTGTGAGAACTAGAGCTGAGAGGTGCAGCAACATGAGCTATCCAGGAGAAGCTGTGTGTCCTGGAACAGAAGCAAGCATCCTGCCCACCCCTACTTGTATTACTTTGGAAGAGTGACTACTATGACCAACAAACATTTCATCTCACAGTTCATAAATGATCATTTTAATCTCATTAAAACAATGACTAGATACAGCACTTATGACCTGGACCAACGGAGGCACAGAGTCACAGAACTTGTCAGTCTGCAGGCAGGCAACAGCCAGCATCTGACAAGCTGTTCCTGTGTTTGCCTTGCTATACACTTTACTCAACCTGAGTTGAGCAGTGGAAAGAAATAACTTAAAGCATGCCTGACCCTCGCTATGTTATTGTCTGGAGCACGTGGAAGGGGGCTCTACACATCAGTGGGTGCCGTCTGCATGGAAGAAGCCATAATGTGTGAGAACAACTAGGGAACCCATCAAATTGTCATTCGAGAACATGAAAAAGGTAATCAGTAGATTAAAACAAATACCAAGGAACAGGAAAGGCCATGTACTAGACCACAGCACTGAGCTAAACATAATAAACTAGACAATTGTAATCTTAGGACAGAGGAAGTATGCCTATCAAAGTGACCAGACCATCATACCACATCTCAATGTCTCTTCTTACTTCTTTGCAAGTAGTTCAGCTAGAAGTACACTACTAGAAACAATGATGATTGATAAAGAAGATTTTAGAAGTGACTGAGCTCAGAAATACAGAATGTTTGGGTCAGAATTAAAAACACCAACAATACCTTGGATGAAAGAAACTGAAGTGAAATGAAACTTATCTCAAATGAAAGATCCAGTTTACTTCAAGTGACTAAAATCCACAACTTTACATGTCATTAGATAAAGTGTTGACAGAGGGAGGCAAATGCACTACAAGAATTATCAAGACAACTAGCCTAAGCCATGGTTACTGTGTTCACATCTGCAACTATTGGCCATTCATTTAACCATGACATTATTTTAACGCCATACCCATAACTCTATGATCAAGTTACCAGTTTCTTTTATTTCCCCCATACATAGACCAAATACTAGGATTTAATTTAATTTAATTTAATTTAAAGTTTGTATGTACTTATGGATAGGAAAAAACAACATGCTGAACTTATCAGGGGACCCAGGAAATGTTTTCTACCTGCCGTTTCATTCCCACACAGCTTGAATGACTCTATTATTAATGGAGAGTTTATACTAATTATAACAATAGCATCAAAGCAACATCTCAAAGCTGAAAGCGTATCTCAGGATAATCCTTAACAGCCTAGCAGCTCAGGAAATGCGTATGGGGATCGAGGGAGGATGTTACATGTGTTTTTAATAGAAAGATACAGATGGATGTCATCCTCACCATGCAAGAGTGGGAATACTGCCAGCACAAGCAACAAGTAGCGATCAGATTAACCAATAAAATATAACCAGAGCTATAAAAATTTCTTTTAAATTAGCCTTTTGTGATGGCTCATCTTGGTTGTCAACATGACTGAATCGGAGAATCATTATAAGATCCCGAACTCAAGCCTAAGCAGCACTAAAACTCAGGGAGTCAAACCATTCCTGAGACAGCAAGAGACCATTCCCAATCTCCAGAGGAGGCAGAGGAGACTGCAGTAAAAAGCAAAAGGTGAGGCAAGTACTCCTAGGTTAGTCTTCACACATTTACAAGAAGGTATCTATGGCCTACAGCAGATTACAGGTAAGGGAGACAGGATGGAAGATACATCAGGATATCATACTTCTATCTCTGCATCCCAAAACTATCTCAACCGTCTCTGTTTGTAAAATTCATTGGAATTCTGTGTGATACTGTTCTCATTTTCCACAATTACCTGATGGTGTTTCAGGTCTCTCTTTAGTTTATATTGTCTCCATGTTGTCTGTATAAGTCGGGCAGCTCTTATTTCTTTACGGAGATCCAAAAGCCTTGCACAAAGAAATGACAAATAGGTGATAACCACCTAAGAAAATACAAGAGGAAAGGAGAGGGTCAGGACAGAACCATCTCTCACTAGCGCCCTCTGAGGCACATTAAGAGCATGATAAGCCATGTGTGGTGGCTCACACCTTTAATGCCAACCTTCAGGAGGCAGAGGCAGGCAAATCTCTGAGTCTGAGGTCACACTGGTCTACAGAGAGCAAATTCCAGGACAGCCAGGACTACTCAGACAATCCTTGTCTCAAAAAGCAAAACAAAGAGTGATTATGAAGAAATTGTTCACTAACCTTTTCGTCTGGAATTGTGTTAGACATGTCTGAATGATGAATCATAGCAGGTATTCCTCCAAGATCTCTAGCTGCAGATCTCACCAAATGAAAATTTCTCTTTTCATTTTCTAGAAGCTCTTTGTACATTTCTGGAGTACTTTCTATGACATGCACAAGTGATAAAGAGATGAGTGTAGTCAACAATCAGACACGGCAAAGAAGCACAAGACTTAAGCAGCCTAAAAGGACTAACCGTGATCAAGTGCTTCAAGAGACAGATCCAGACAACTGCCTTCAGATTCAGATGAAGAATTCAGTACCACTGATCCAGTCTGTGTGCAGGCCACGGACTGAGTGGTACGCTGGCATATAGCATCGAAAGGCACATAGCATGGGTGGTAATGGTGGACCAAATAGCACAGCACACGGCCATCTGAGAAAGACACTGTAAAATTCTCCACCTGAGTGCAAACATCAGAGAAACAATCAATGCTACTCACATATTAATATAAACATACTTTAGTAAAAAAGTAGGGTTTGGTTACAGTATTACTATCCTTGGTTGGACAGCATCTCTCAAAAGAGCATTACCCTTCCCAGAACCTGAGACTATGACTTTAGGTGAAGAACAGAGAGATACAGAGAGAAATACAGACCAGTACGTGATGGCAAAGGCAGAGACTGAACTAATGCAGCTTCAAGCCAAAAACCAAACAGAATTCCTGCCTCGTACCAGAATATAAAAGGGGAGCAGGGGAGAATGGCCTTTAATGAGACTACGGACTGGCAACACCTTACTTTTAGACCTCTGGCTTCTACAACTGTTGAGAAAATAGAATGTTAAGTCACCCGGCACACAGTAGTGTGTATGGCAGTCTTTGGAGAACTATAAGAACTACAGTTCATAGCCAATAGTCATAAATACCAAATTTGGAAAAAATGAACCAGTCTCTTAATGAAAAAATTAGGTTAAATTCCAACATTTCCATCACTCATAAAGTTTGGCTTATGTGTTTTCAAGATATAGTGACATTAATCTCATGGCCAACAGCACTGGGACAGATGCCAAAATGAAGCTCATTTAACAAGTCATTAACCTGAAACAAGATGGTCTTCCTTAGGAATGCTACTCAGTGATTCAGCACTACAACTGAGGGCGATTTTAAACAAGGAAATTAAGGAAAAGCAGAAAACACAGTAAACATATAGACCATGAAAAGGACAGAAAAAAGGCAGTGTCATCATTCGACCTCAGCGGAGGACAGGCCTCAACACTTGCAGTGAACAAGCAGACAAGCTGCTATGATGGACTTCTGAGACAAATCCATTTCGGCTACTTACTGAATTCACAGTAAAAACCAGTCACATCTTTGACACTTTAGGATTTGATTAAAACATAGAAGGCCACCATTATAGCTAACAATGTTTCTAGTGACGATGTCATTGAGGTGCAACAATTTACCATATACCTAGGAATATGCAATCTGTGCTACTGATTTGGTTTAATATTCCTTATCAAGGAGTTTATATGCATGTGGGCACATTCTTAAAGTAGTCATACTTAAAAGTTCATATCATATAGAAAGTACCAACCTAACAAACTATTATAAAGACCCAGCCAAGGTCTGTTACTCTATTCTGTATGATGTTTCTTTGGTTATTACAATAGAATAAAATAAGGATTTCCATGCCATGATTTTATGTAGCATCTGCATTTTTAAAATTTTTCTTTTAATTTTGTGGACAAATGTTACATATACATATATAATTGTATACAATACATACATATATATATATATATATATATAATATCATATATATTATATATACAATTATCTATATATAATTGTAGCCTATTCAGTCACTCCTTCTCCCTTGCTATCTTTTTTCCTCCCTCTTGACTGCACCCTTCTGATTTCATGTCAAACGTGTATGAATATATATGGATGTGTATATGTAAATATATTGTGATTATGTGTATTTAAATCTACATTTAGTACAGGATAGAGGACAACATTTGTCTTTTCTCAAAGTTTTTAATCTTTCTTACTGATAAAAAGTTATTGTGCACTGTTCAATTGACGACAGTCTGTATAACAGGTTATATAGACTATAAGATGATAATAATTGCTGATAGTTTGCTAATAATGAATGTGCATAGTGTGTGTGAAAATACGCTAACTATCAACTATTAAAGAAATACATAACAAGATGTTAAATATTGTTATACTTTAGCAAAGGTTTAAAATATATTAAAAATCAAAAGGAAAAAAGACTAACCTTTTTATTATAGAAGGCACAAACTGCATTTACCCAATCCATCAATGACTTCACACTGTCACTGTAGTGCTCAAAGCCCCCACTAGTCCTTTTGTCTTTTTGCTTATTAGTTATAGCTGGAGAAGGGCATGTTAGTGCAGACATAGCTTTCTTTATATTGTATGTGTGCTTTAGAAAATCAATTTCTTCCTTTAATTGATCTAAATTAAGGGAAATATCCACCTGAAAAAAAATACAGAAAAGTAAGTACATTTTTGTATGTTTTTCATATTTCATTTTTAGCCCACAAAAAATAACTGTCTCTACAAAAAGAAAATGCAGAAGGAGGGGTGGGGGTGGGAGTGGGGGTGGGGGGACCTAATCGGAAATGTTAACAAAATGGGGAGTGAGCCAGCTCAGGCGGGAAAGGGACAACTACACAGTCAAGGACACCTGAGCACAGATCACCAGGGCCCATGTACAAACCAGGTATGCTATCACATTATCTACGGGGACAAAGACATGTGCATCCTGGGGACGTCCTGGCCAGCCAATCTAGCCAAATCAGTGAGCCACTTCAACAAATGGCTTTATCTCAAAGAACAAAGTGAACAGCAACGAAGAAAAAAAACACTCACCATTGACTTCTTCCCTCTTCACACACATAAACATACACACACCACAAACATACACACACACACACAGAATTTTTTCAATCCAACAAAACCTACCTAAAATGTATATTTTAGCACAAAAATTATATTTTTAATTACAAATAGTATCCACAGACAAATGGTAAAAAATGTTTTCTGGTTAAAAATATGAAATTTGGGTCTACAGAAGCCTGGGGTGTACACTTAGCACTATTTCTTCTAAGATGGAGACTTTAGCTTCCATTCCTTTATGGGGAAGCTGTATTGACTTTGCCCATAGTATAAAAAAAGATTTAATTGTAAAACAAAAGCAATTTCCACAGTTCCTAGGATACACTAAAGCCCAGAAAGTGCCACTGGCAATTACTAGTCTTCATTTTATTTAAAGTGATTTTAATAATCGGCATTCAAAATTGATAGGAGGAGGAGGAAGAGGAGGAAGAGGAGGAGGAGAAGGAGAAGGAAGAAGAAGGAGGAAGAAGAAGAAGAGGAGGAGAAAGAGGAGGAGGAGGAGGAGGAGGAGGAGGAAGAAGAGGAAGAGGAAGAAGAAGAAGAAGAAAGCTAAACATACAATACCTGGAAAGCAAATGCTATTTTCCAAAGCAACCCAAGGGTTTTCTCTCTGTGCCTATCCACAATATCCTTAGATGAGATAGTATTCCCTACAAGTGAAAGGCAGCCCGTTAGGACAACATAGGCACACAGCAAGCTTCAGCAAGGACATGCAGTTTTATTCTGATTCTGTGTTTACCATGCTCATCAGTCAGTGGAACTCCTCGAGACTTGAGAACCTGAAGAACAAGATCAACATTGTGCATCTTTTGAACTCGACTTATTGCAGGGATCCTGAGTTTGTCTGACAGATTCCAGTTCTGTGTGAGAAGCTCCATGGTTCGCCTAGCAGTAAAGAAATTTTAAATAAAACTTCTACAGTGAAACTTCTCTAAGAAAAGGTTCATTTAAATAAAGATTCTGCCCAAACAAGTCCCAAGATTCTAACACATTAAGGACAAAAGGTCTCTCAGAAACGTTTTCCTTGCTTCAGTTAGCAAGTGGAATTGTTTCTCATTGTAAGTCTAGATGTTTGAGGTCTACACATACATAAGAAAGAAAAACACAAGACACGCAAATATCAACCATTTAATAGAGTTCTTTATAGTCAGACAGAGGAGGAGGAAGGGGTATAGGAGGAAATGTTGGGCAGGAAGATGCGGCATATTCTACACAACAATCAAGTACCTGTTTTTCTTAATCATCAGCAAATCCCGTATTTAGATATTAACTGTTCCTGAATTTTTTTTTCCTTCGTTTACAGAAGGCACTAAGACTTAGAGGAATTAAGTAAACTCAGTCACATAGCTAACAAGTAATGACAGAGGGTAAAAGCTGAAATTAACATTTTTTCAGTTTCCAAGCCAGAGCAGATCACTAGGATGACGCCTAAGGACTTAAACGCAGACACAGCAGAATCGGAAAGCCAACTCCCAGTCGCATCTCTGTTACTCACATTATATCATACGTAAGTCAGAGGAAGTCGCTGCTGACACAGTGTTTTTAAGTATTCAGTGTTTATGCTCTTTGTAACCCTACTCTGAGACACTGGGTATTCCCACCCACAGACCCTATTCCCCTAACAGCAGTGAACACAAAATTCTATGGCATAACTAATACATCATTTTTGTTAAAGCAAAAACTAAACACTTTTTAAGATATAAATTTATTACACCATAAAATATTTAAGTATTAATCCAGGAAAGACCTGTTTAAAAAAATGTTTTTAGCCTATCCCATTAAGTAAATCTTTAACTTATACTTACACAAGGCGAACCCCACACTGCAAGTCCACTGCAAGATTCGTAACAGCAAAATCAAATTCATCACGCGGTGTCTGAACGTGGCTCACGGGTAACCCCAATAAGCTAAGGTGACGGGAAAGGTCACCTTCACCACTTAGGAAATCTCGTGAAAAAGCTAGAAGAAGCTCTTTACTAGCCTATGGACAGAGAACAAGTATGTTTTAGTAGTATTGATTTTATTTCTGATAACAACAAATCCTTTAAACCATCCTGTACTTGTAGAAATAATATGGAGTATAAAGAGACTACTTATAACCAAGGCAAATGCAAACTCATATTTCCACTTTAAGACTTGTAAAATTTGTTCACAACTAAATACAGAAGCTAGTTTGGTAACATATAACTTAAAATAGAGAAAAAAACTTTCTCTCCCAAAATTAATTCTGTATCAGCATAACCTAATTCATTCTAGAGTCAAAATTAAGAGTAAAAATTAATGGGCAATTGTCACTCAACTAAAATCAGGCATTTTTAAGTCAGGGGGTTTGAGGTCTACAAGTACATTCTAAGAAGATAAAAATGAGACTCATAATCATGGATAAATTGAGTCCTATGCAAGAAAAAAGAATAAAGAAAAAGCCACTAGGCAAAATCTCATTCCTGTTCCACTTCAGAATGTGTTCACTGGAATACCAATGTTTTTTATGATAGAAAACATGCCACCCAGGCAAGAAAAAGTTTAGAAAGGAAAATATAAGACATAAAATAAAAATGGTACCTTGAATTCAGCATCTTTACAAAAGAGACAAGGATCATGATGAATAAGTCTGGAAATTTTAGCATGGTCGAGGAAACAGATTAACAACAGCAACTTTTTCAGTGTGAACTTAGACAAAGCTGCTTCATGACCTTAAAGTACAAACAAAAGAAAAAAGGAAAAAACAACAGTAAGATTATCTATGAAAGGCAATGATAACCATAAGTTAGCAAGGCCCCTAAAGTAGCAAGTACCCCTAAAATCACCATGCATTTTTTCTTAGTAATTTACAGGTATGAGTCCATTAATATTCTATAGGATGAGTACCGTGTAATGGTATGTCCAATGCCTGGAAGGGACAACACAATGGCAGCAATGAAATCTACGTAGTCTCATTCAAAAGGTGTTTGATGAAAACCTACTATGATAAGCAAGCATCATCCTAGGTTCTGTGTAGTTAGCAGCAAAACGAAACAAATATAGTCCCTATCAGACTTACAGCCTACTGGGTTGAGGCAGTGGGTGGAGATCACAGGAAGAAACAAACAGTGATGGAGGAAAGGGCAAGTGAGAAGAGAAGAAAAGCTAGTCAAAAGAGGAGGCCTATTTAAATTGATTTGAGAAAGTAAAATTCAAACTACCAGGGCCGATGACAAGCTACACTGTAGTACTGCAGTGTGAAGAGATGCTCACCATCCCGGAACAGGAGAGGAACAGTGGGGTGTCTATATTCAGCTGCTATGTCAGGATTCCAAAGTAAGCGATTCAGAATGAACATCGCCAATCCTGTGATGTCACTGTTGTCTGCCAGAGGGATCAGTTCTCCAAAAACTGTCTGCAAAGAGAAGACAAGGCTAGGCCAGGGTCCTACTAACCCTAAGTGGAAGAGGAAGCTGTGGGGAGAGAAAACTGCTGTCTTCTAGGAAATGCAAAACAGCACAGAAGTGACCTGGCTGCTATAGAACATCCTTCAACTGTGCACACAACCTGCATGCATAGTTAGTGTGCATGACATGCTTCAAAATGGGAGAACCACAAACTTACTCATCTTCTGAGAAATCCCATTTACATTTTAATTTTTCTCGCTCAATAAAGACCTACCAAGAATACACTCATGGCTCAGATTTAATCACTGTTTTTAGCATTATGCCATTAAAATAATCAAACTTTTATACTAGTTAATGTGAAAGGCTATCTGTAAATAAGTGGAGAAAATAATTGAGAAGTGTAGGTAAGTCGATAAGCAACTATAAATGTGAAATTAGTTTAACATTTACATGCTTACTGATGTTTTTCAAGACATTTAACTAAATATATAAATTATATTCTCTAAACCTACATGGAAAAACGAGAAACGATGAAAGGAGGAAAGTATTAATCTTTATCACCGTCAAAAATAGGGAAATTTATCTTTTATGTTCCTATGTTTGGCTCTTGAAGCTTTTATAGTATCATCAAACATTATGCCCTATGGAGAATCCTAAGGTCTGGAATAAGATAAAGTGTATTACGGATCAATTACTGATGCCCGGTTTCCCAGTGAAAGGATTACATATCCCCACTGCTTACTGCTGCGTTTACGTCTCTTGTGTCTCCCAGCAGAGCCTGGACATACTCTGAGCAACTTACTATGGATGGAAGTGATGTAAACTACACCTAAGCCGAAATTTCCAAAGCTCATTAGTTTGGAGTGAGCAGTTCTGGGATGCCGTGGCATAGTACGGTGATAGTGGTTATTAAGAGTAACAGTGATGAAATTTCACTCAAAATCCAGAAAGAATATTAAAAGTTTCAGCATAAAGAAATAATAAACACTTGAAGAAATAAATGTTAAAGACTAGATAATATACATATACTGTCTATATATTTTATATATATATAATGTATACAATATATAACAAATATATATTGTATATTTATCTAATATAAAAACCTCTATAATAATTAATATATATAAATATAACATAGTACCACACAATAATTATATATACTATATTTTTACATATAACTTAAAATAAATTTAAAAATAATAGAGTTAATTTTAAAATGGCAGTTTTAAAAAGGCATTGCAACTGGAGGTGGCTCAGCAGTTAAGAATACTGGCTGCTCTTCCAGAAGTCCTGAGTTCAATTCCCAGCAACCACATGGTGGCTCACAACCATCCCCAGCAACCACATGGTGGCTCACAACCATCTGTAATGAAATCAAATGCCCTCTTCTGATGTGTCTGAAGACAGCTACAGTGTATAAATAAAACAAATCATATGAATAAAATAAATCTTAAAATGGGGGGACCCCCTGCTGGAGAGATGGCTCAGTGGTTAAGAGCACTGACAGCTCTTCCAGAGGTCCTGAGTTCAATTCCCCAAAACCACATGGTAGCTCAGTAAATCTTTAAAAAGTAAAATAAAAATAAAAAGACATGGCAAATTTCTACCTAGTTATTTTGTTTATATCCTTTACCACAAAACAGGGAGGGCAAAGTAGGTCCCACATTCAGGGACACCCCTTTAATCCCAGCACTTGGGAGGCAGAGGCAGGCGGATTTTTGAGTTCGAGGCCAACCTGGTCTTCAGAGTGAGTTCCAGGACAGCCAGGGCTATACAGAAAATTCCCTGTCTCGAAAAACAAACAAACAAACAAACAAAAGAACTGGTAAATAAGTTTTATGTAAGACGTAGGAAAAAACAAAAGCATACTGGAAAAGAAAAAAAGGAAAACACACAAAAAAATGCTCTGCCTTATGCTTTTATAAGCACACTTTAGTAGTGCTAGCTGTCTAATGCAGTCAGTTTTTAATATTTTATTTATTTATTTATTTATTTATTTATTTATTATTTATTGAGACAGATTTTCAATATGTAGCCTAGGCTATCCTGGAATTCACTATGTAGCTAAGACTCACTTGAAACATGAAAAGATTCTTCTGCCTCTACCTCCCCTGGGCAGAGATTGCAAACATGAGCCACTACTGACCTAACTATCGCTCTATTTTAACTTTAGGTATTGCTGAAACAAATATACATAAATAAATCCATATGGCATTACTATGAGAAATATTTCATCTGAATACTTACACAAGTGCTTTGCTAGCATACTAATATAAATTCAAAGCTTACCCTGACCTTATATCTGAGCTGTCACTTTTATGTGATAAAAAAAAAAAAAAATGAGTGTACCTCTCATTAAATCCAGCAACAAATTAAGAACAAAAGAGAAGCATACAGTTAATTCCTCTGTAATAATATGCCAATAACTTTTAACGGCCAGCAGATGGGAACTAGCTCAACACAAAGACCCATTCTGGGCCATTCAGTCCTAAATGAAATGTCTCCATTAAATCCTCCCATCAGGGTTGAGGGAGCTATGCAGAAAAAGAGGCAGAAAGACCGTGAGGGCAAGCTAACAGATGCCTCTAGAGAAAGAGTCTTCTAGACACAACAGGACTGACACACATATGAACTCGGACACTGCACAGGACCTGCACATGAGTCCAAGCCAGAAAGAGCCTCAGCACTGAGGGATAAGTGGACGTGGACTCTCCTTTTTAACAAATAAGCTATCTGCAACTGATGACCACTGCAGTGGAATCTCACTGGGTATACTGAGCACACATCAGGCTCCTGCTCGTGATCAGCTGGCCAAGACACACAGACGTAAAAATGTCATTGCTTTTCAGTGAACATCTCTTTCATTTTGCTCTGTTTAGGCATTGTTTGTTTCATTTTCATTTGTGTATGTGTTTTTGGAGTGTGTGTTTAACTCCACAGTGGCTGTACAAGTTTGTACTCCCCCAGCAGTGGAGGAGTGTTTCCCTTGTTCCACATCCTCACCAGTATAAGCTGTCACTTGTGTTAATAATCTTAGCTACTCAAGACAGGTATACAAATGGAATCTCAGAGTTGTCTTAATTTGCATTTCCCTGATGGCTAAGAACAGTGAACATGAAGTGTTTCTCAGCTGTTTGAGTTTCTTCTATTGAGAATTGTTTGTTTAGATCTCCACCTTATTTTTAAATGGATTATTTGATTTGTTGATACTCAGTTTCTTGAATTTATTACATATTTTGTGTATAGTCTTCTATTAGTGTGGAGTTGGTGAAAATCTTTTCCCATTCTGTAGGCTACCACTTTGTCACCAGGAGAACAAGGCCCTCTAAATCAACCGAGCAAAGCCCATGTGAATTCAGAGACTGAAGTACCAAGCACAGGGCCTAAAGAGATCCACGCCAGGTCCTCTGTGGAGACACTATAGCTTTCGGTTCAGTATTTTTATGGGACTCCTGAGTGTGAACCAGTGGGGCTCTGACTCTTTTGTCTGATCTTGGGCTCTTTGCCGTCTGTAGGTTTGCCTTGTCCAACATCGATGTGATGGGTTTTGTTTTATCGAATCGTCTTTTCTTTTCTTTTGTTGTTGTTATGTGTTAGAAGCATGTTCTTTTCTAATGAGAGACAGAGAGTGAGTGACTCCAAATGGGAGGAGAGAAGAGACCGAAATGGGAGGAGGGTATAAATGTGGCCAGGATATGAGAAAAGAATCTACTTTCAATAAAATGGTAAAGTAGTAGTAATAATAATAACAATAACAACAACAATAATAATAAAATGTAGACCAAAAACTTCAAATAATTCATAACCAAATTACTTTGAAACAATATGCTAATAACTTACAAGGACACGATCTATTCACCCAGTAAGTATTTACTAACTGACCTGATATTTCTGTGTAGAAAGATGAATCAATTCAACCAAATGACTTAACTATTGTAAATAAAAATCACATTTTATGAAAGAGTGTATTCTACTGAAAGGATGTAATTTTTAAAATGAAGTGTTTCAAAACCTGAAAACTTACCTCCAGACCAATTCGAAGCCACAGAGGATTATATGACAAGAGCCAATTCAGGACTTTTTGGCGTTGACCTGAAACATAGGTTAAAAAAAAAAATTAAGTGTGGATCACTAATAGAGAGTAAATACACCTCAACAGAGAATATTAATAAATATCAATTACAATTTATAATAATAATTAATAAATAAATAAACCTCTACAGTGGCAAACAGAAAAAATGAGTCATATTTCCTAAACATATGGCCACAATCATATGTGTGAGATTTTAGGCAGCCTCAAATGGGGATGTAAGGGAAGGGACAGAAATCAGCATGTGAATGAGGTCATTCCATGCTTTCTACATCAACAGTCCTGACAGCCAGCACAGGCAACCAACCTCAGTGTCTATAACAGACACTGAGGATGCTTTATCCATGGACAGACACAGACACACTGATAGACAGACAGATACACACACACACAGAGACATAGTAATCTATTCTAAAGAAAGGTCAATGCTGACACTTTCTAATGGCATGGGTGACCCTGAAGGATATTAAGTAAAATAAGCCAGGCAAAGAGTCAAATTCTATTCAGTCTGACTTGAATGTGTCATCTAAAATTATCGTTCCAACAGAAGCAGAGAATGGCCAGGAAGATGTTGGCTAAAAGAGAGTTATGCAAGGTGAGTTAAGTTTTGGACATCTGCTGTATAGAATGGTGACTGTATTTACTAACATTATACTACAAAGCTGGAAGTTACTAAGTAGATATTATATGCCCTTACACACACAGACACACACAGACACACACACACACACACAAGCACACAGACACACACACACAAATATATACACTAAGATAACTGTGGATGTTACTTAGCTAGACTGTGACTATCATTCACCGCACAAAGTGTACATCTGTCACATTACAAATATGTACAATCTTTGTCAATTATCCATAAATAAAACTGATGAAAAAGTAACAATATCTTTACAGTATTTTTAAAGAATGAATCTTGAGACTTCTATAATCTTACCAATATCTTTCCAGAGGTGTCGATCTTTTCGAACAAGTAACCGCCCAACTTCAATTTCAATTTCAATCTTTTTAATAGCTTTAACCATTTTTTCAGAAGTAAACAAGGAGCAAGCTGTACGACGTAATCTATTCAGCCTGCAGCTGGCTGTGTAAGCTCTGAGAGACACTTCCTCTTTTGTAGGTGCTTTCGGGACACTTATTTTATGTTGGCCCTCGGCTCCCAAAACAAGGGTGGCAGCGTTTACTAGAGAAAAACAACAGGACAATGCTTCTGATTTCACATCACCTCTACACCTTACTAAACCCTGCAACTGAATGCAGGGTAAGATGCTTCAAAAGGACTACTGGTTATGCCCTGCAAGCTCTCTCCTCTGAGTTTACAGGCATCACTATCACTAAGAATCTGTCTGCAGACTGCCTAACAAGGTAAGCTCTTCTCATTAACCTCACACATAACTTCAAACACGAGCACTTCTAATGCAGACTAGCCAGATGGCCTCCCAGCAAGTTTCTGTTTCTAAATCTTTCTGAATAAAAGTTAACCTGTTAAGGAATGTGATTTGGTTGATTTATAACATAATTTGAATTCTGTGTACATGCTTACATATACATGCATGTGTACGTGTGTGTGTATATGTTGGAGGCAAGAAGACAATCTTGGATGTCACTCCTGGGTACACTCCACCTTCCAATGTTTGAGATGGTCTCCCACCGGCCTGGACAAGTAAGCCCTGGGGATCTGCCCATCTAGATGGCCCCAGCGATGTCCCTGGCTGCTTCTGTGAGGCTTCTGAGAACTGAACTTAAGTCTTCATATTTTCAAGGCAAGTGCTTTGTCAACTGAGCTGTCTCTCCACCTATATCTGAGATTTTTATAAAACATATTTTGTCTTTAAAAAAACAATAAAAATTTAACTGTAACTTTTATTTTAAGGGAAAAAAGCATAATGGCAGAAATCATACAATTCAGAGACTCTGTTAATACAGAAATTCCATATAAGGCTCTCTGAGAAATACAAAGAAGCAGAGTGAGGAAGTCACCACTTTACAAAGAAGCCTACGGTAGCTTAACATGTTACTGTCTCAGCCTAGAACTCACTCCATGATTTCTATGCCAGGGCAATGTACGTTTCCTTCCCCTCCAGAACAGATCCCTCCAACTCTTTCTACCCTGACCACACCCATTTCTCTCTGGAAAGTAAGCACTAGAATATTTTTAAATTCTACCAAATCGGCATCCAGGTTCCTCATTATAACGTAACTTTCCCGCATATTAGGACAATGAGCTAGTAAAACATCATTAAATTACAACATAATACAGCTATGTGTAATACGAAAACGTTTACCTTTAGAAACATTGGTTTTTACAGTGAAGTCATCAGGTGTTAATACATAATTTAGCCACCAAGTGAAGCCCTGTTCCTGCTTTTCCTTCCAGCGCTCGTCATAGAACATGTTCTTTGCAGCAAACGGCATTGGGTGTCTAGGAATAGCTAAGAATATAATTAATTACTGCATAAGAAATTTTCCTTTAAATCATTTTTGAACATAGATCAAGAGGACTTTTGTACTAGCAAAACCATCTTTAAACCACTGAACAATGTTTGCTGTCACTCCATGCTGGAGAGTGCTGAGAACATCTCAAGTGTGACCTACAGTCAGAGCAAAGGATAAATGTATTTCAGTCTGATAAATACAGTGAATACTTACCTGCTTTTAATGGTTTTATAAAGGTCAGATGAGACTGTGCTACACCAACAATGGATCTTCTCTTTTTCTTTGTTTTAGAAAGAGGCGTTTTTAATATAAATGAATCTAAAATAAAATAGAAAACATAGTAGCATTAAGAAATAAAATGTTTCCAAATAGGAAACAAATTTCAACTTGGGCTCTTTATTATATTCATTTAAGGGATATTTAATAACAACATATTCTAGGTGCTAATGTTATAAACTTCAGTAATTAAACCAACCAACCGAAACCTGGGGTCTAGAGAGATAATGTGGTGGCTAAGAGCCCTTGCTGCTCTTCCAGAGAACCCAGGTTCAATTCTCAGATCCTACAAGGTAGCTCAGAACCACCTGTTAACTCCAGCCTAGGGAATCCATTGCCCTCTTTGGCTTATATGGTACACACATCACTCATCGACATAGTCAGGCAAAACACCCATACTCATTAAATTAAGGAACAACATCTCATCTTCAAGTTACAGACCACAGACTACTTAATGAATTCCAAAAGCACTCCCTCCTGACGTAACCACAGCTTAGTGTGTGCACACTTCCAGACTGTGCTACATGCAGGGAAATGCAGTCCTGACAGGGACACTCTGAGTCATTAGGCCATTGTCAGCCTTCAGCAGTATTAGAGGGTTTTAGAAAGGCCTTCTGACCTTCACCAAGATTTGTTTAAGGAATACAGCCTACTGACAAACCAGTAATAAGGATGAATCCAGGATTACCTGTGAGGAGGAGCAAAAAGAGGGGAGTTCTAAAATATTAATAACAGTGGCAACTAAAATTTAAATATACTATGTCAGGAACTATGAAATATTAAATTCAAAGTTTTATTCACACAATTATCACAGTAAATCAGAGTATTATAATTATCCATAATTTATGTAATATACCAGAGCATAGAGCAATTTTGTAGTCAAAGTTGTACAAGCTCATAAATCAAGTCTAATGTATATAATTCTCTCAAAGTCTAGCAGAGAGGTCTTACTAGGTTTCTGCTTCAAATGAACAGTAGATTTGAGCATGAAACTTTCATGGTTATTTGTATATTTATTCATGAATTCATTGATTCTCTTAATCATTTACTGTCTATTTTATAGATCAAAATGGATATTTCCTTAAAAATCAAAGAATTTATTTGTTCAGAGTGTATCTACAGTGAAGCAGCAAGATATCACTAACAGGCATGCACAACTGATGTATATTTGACAGTGTACTAGAAGGACATGTCAGCCTCCAAGTTTTGATGTGCCAATACAATTACCAATAAATGGTACTTTGACTTCCTATGCAGGAAACCTAAATGATGTCCACTGGGTGATCCTTCTGGTTACCCAGCCTCGTGGCCTTTCATTCTACAGGAGAGCAAACATGATAGCATAGTCTTATTCAATGTCTCTCACTAATATTTGTGTTTACTGGTTTCTTGGCAATTCACATTTTCATTTCAAGTACTAAAAACTCAACTTTTGATAATTCTGCTGGCTAATGAATTTCCTTTTAGTAACATTTTCAAATATAAATATTTAGAATCAGACCTGATTTGGAATTTACATAAAAAGGATGGGAAAGGATTACCACTATTAAGGACGATTCTAAGATGTCTGTCCCAAATAATGAGATATTCTGAAGCATCATTCACTGAGGTCTGTATTGAGTAGATAGGAAAGATTGGCTTTGTATAAAGCAAGTGAAAGACATTGTTGGATAGTCATGTAGAAACATAGTATTGACTATAGGTCTACATATTAGAAGTCCATCCTAAAAACTATACACAGGAAGATACATGTGCATAGTTGGCATTCAGAACTGTGACATATGATAAAGTCAGAAAAAGAATATGAAAAATATTCTTATAGACCAAAGAGACAGTGCTCAGTAAATATCAGCTATTATAATCGGACACAGTGGGAGGACAGAGGGCATCTGGAGAAGAGAGAGGGATAATATAACTTATAACAAAATACAAGGCTAATTTTTCCAGCCAGAGAAATATAGGCAAAAAATGGATAAAGGCTTAATAGTAGTTAGAACTCATGAAGGCCTATAGGTAATGTTCAGGCATAGAGTAGACAAGTGAGATTACAATAGACCAAGATGAGCTGGTTGGCTGCTTGGCTGGTGAGTGGTAGCACAAGGAAGGAAGGCAGGTAACTGTACGGATTGTGAAGAATTAAGAAATTTAAGCTACATAAGGAAAGGAACACACACTGCAGGCAGGGCTATGAAAATTACTAAATAAGGAACTGTGGGTGTGAGAAAAATACAAAATCAATGGAGCTTGGCTCAGGAAGAAGGGCTGGAATCAGAGGTGATGGCAGCCTGCACTAAGATGTTCTTAGGAGAGCAGAGCCCATGGATGCTGGAACTAAAAGGCCAGGTTCTACAGATATTTTTAATTCTTCAGATTAGTTATTAGAGAGACTTTCTGAGAGAGAGAGATGAGTGTTTGTTCTGAGACAGATAGGAGTGAACGGTCTGAAAGATGAGTTCCAAGCTGCTCGTTGTTTGTTTCATTTCTTTGTTGAAGAGAAAAAATAATTTAGAAATCGATAAGAAAAAAAAAACAACAGACATAACAATATTCCACCAGGAGGAGGCCCAAGAGCATTTGGATGCAATATTTTTGAAGTTATAATTTAAGCAGAAAACTCATGAACAAAAATATCAAGTTTAAACTGGTATAAGATTAATAATTATTTCTGAACACTACATCACAAGTGTCCTGTATTTCTGTCAACAAACTGCTAAAAGTATAAAGCAATACAAGGCCATCGACAGCAGATGTACTAAATCAGAGAACTCACTAAAGCAAAAGAGAAAACACATTTTTCAACCACACTTACACTTGAAATGTTATGGACAACTTACCCGGTTTCTTCCTCAGGCCTGATCGCTCCAAGCTGCTTACACGCTTTGAAGTGAGCGCTTCTTTCTTTGTGGTTCTTGCAACAGTTGATGGTGTAGATTCCAGAGGAGAAAAGTGGATTCGTTTGATTTCACAGACATCCATCCACTCTGCATCTGCTAGCTTTCCGTTTGCATCTCCCACTATTCCGTTGCTCTTTCTTTTACGAGCAACTACAACAGTTGAAGGTATTACTTCATTTCTATAACTCAGAGGTTTACTTATTAATGGCTCTACAACTGGAAGAGAAGAATGAAAACCTTTCTCCCTTAGGTTATCCACTTCTTTCCCACATTCACCTATTAGACCTTCGAGACAACTTTTTGCATTTGGCTTGTTAATCTCAGGTAGCTTTTCTCTGGCATTGGTGGGCTTCCTTTTGGTAACTGTGGCAGAAAGAATTGGTCGTCTCTTTTTTGGTTGTTTGCTCTGGTTACAAAAAGCATCTTGAAGCTGAGAAATCTTGGGCTTTTGCTTTGTAAAACCATAGTTACATGACTTCATTTCTACAGGGTTTTGGTTTTCAAATCTACTGTTGGGAGTTTGTGCATGCTGACACTCAGGGTTATATGCCAAGCCTTCATTTACTTTCCAATCCTGAGTTTTAGTTGACAATGCTGATAACTTACCCGTCTGCTGACCTATGTGGACCATGTTATCCTTTATAAATTGTGTTGGAGACAAAACTGGACTGACTGATTCTACATTTAGACCTTTTTTAAGTCTATAATTATCATTTAAAAACGAATCTGGGCTTAAAATTGTTTGGCAAACTTCGTGTACAATTTGAGATTCCAGACATACAGACTCTGAGGGCTCTTTCCTACATGTATCTGATAAAACATTTTTCACTGATCTCAGGCCATTATCAGATGTATAGCTGTTGCTTACGAAAGAATCTGGACTTAAAAAATGTATTTGGGTTTGTGTACTATTCAAAGGTGAAGAACAGTTTGGGGCAAGCGTGAGTTTACTATCCCCTTCACTTTGGTGACGAACACTAATGGGATTAATAAAAGTTTCATTTGTGACTTCCTCATTAAAATCAATTTTTTTTGAAATGCTGGCATCTTGTACTTTTAAATTTTGTGCGTTTTCAGATTCATGAAGAGATGAATAGGCAGTAGACTCGCGTAAAAACAGTGGCAAGCAAGTTTCACTCTGGCATTCTCTAACAGGGCTAATGGATGAGGTGGGTACTTTGTTTTCTTCAAGGGGTAAAGAACTGTTTTCTGTTGGGGAACAGCATTCACTCATAGCCAGATTTTCACAAGGCTGCAGTGGGCTCCTAAGTCTGTCAACTTTTTGCGAAATAGTAAATGATTCATTAAAAGTTTGGTTTTTGTAAGTCCTTTTTGTATGTTTTGAAAAGGCTGGAATCTTCTTACTGGTATTCCAAAGACTTCTCTGTAAAAAATAAATGAGACAGACTAAAGAAAGTGCAAGCTGTTTTCAATTTTAGTTTTAAATAAGTGATGTTATATATGTCATTTCATGCCTCCCAACTAAAGCATTTCTACACGACAAACATTTCTTTCCAGTAAATCACAGTGATTAAAACATTACCTTTTTCTTCCTATGTTCTTCTGCATTTCCTAGTAATATAGCCTGATGCTTCAGAAAATCATTTACAAGAAACGTCACAATCTCCCTTACTCCCCCTTCTTTCAGTGGTGTCCAAGTAACAGAAATGGTAATTTTTTCTTTAGGCTGTAATCAGAAGAACACATTATAAGTTATTATGACAATATAATTAATAATAGCCAAATACGTAACTAAGAACAGATTGATAATTGCTACCACACCCAAATAGTTAATCATTTTTTTCCTATTCATTATAAGAATAAAAGTCACTAGCAATAAGTCCACAACAAAATAAAATTATAAATATAATAAAAACTACAAAATTATAATAAAATCCAATTGCACAAAAGGAATAGAACTGATAATCTACAAGTCATTTTAATTGAGTGGTTTTTAAAATGTAATAGTGGAGGCTAGGGACCTAGCTCAGTAGTAAGGTGTGTGGTTTAACAAGCATAAGATGTGGCATGAAACTTGTTTAAGTGAAAAGGCTTTTCTTGAAAAGTAGAAATAATAGATTTTTAAACCAGCTGATTAACAATAATAACATAACTTTCTCTCTACAAGCCAGGACTTATCCTTAAAAAGATATCTTTCTAGGCAGAAATCCAGGCAGGCGTTCAAGAAGGTCAACGGTTTAAGTATGGGGACTCCTGATGATGCAACCAACCAACCTCCGATCAGCCTTTCCCCTGAGGACCATCCTTACTAGTGAGTAGGCAGTGTGTGTACGCTCCCTCAGCTTACTGTTTTCACAGCTTTAGAGATTCTACCCAATGAAAAGGACACAGAAATCACAGTCAGAACAAAATAATTTAAGACTACAATAACAGCAAAGGAAAAAAAAAGTAAAATACAAAGGTTGCCTACACGTCATATATACATATTGAATACAATCCTGAGGATGCTTTTAGGGTTTGGGCTGTGGATATTTAAGTAAAACAGTTTTTTCATTATTGTATCAGAAATGTAGTTCGACTGAGTCTAAACATGAAAAACAAAATGCATATTAAAATGGTTGAAAGGGCTGCTCTGTGAAGACACTTTATCCTGAACCTGGATAGAACCTAGAGCAGCTGGTAAGAACCTTCCACCACTGTTCCATTCCTTGCTTGGTCCTTTTGGCTGGGGCAGACACCTAGCAAGTCTGCTCCCATGAAGACACCATTATCTTGAGCCTTCCTAGAGCAGCAGATAAGAACCCTCCTCCACAACCCTAAGCCCTAGAGCTGCAACCCACCCAAACCCCACTCCTCCAGAATACCATTCCCCTTCCGACCCCTAGCTGGGTCCTTCTGGCTGGGACAGACACCTAGCAGGTCTGCTCCTGTGAAGACACCATATCCTGAACCATCTTCGAGCAGTGGTGGAACCACTGCACTTGGAGCAGAAGAGAAACCACTGCACTCAGAGCAGCAGGATTTCAGGATCCCAGAGGAAGCCTGAGTCCCAGGAGTTCTTCCACCCAGGAGCTCAGGATCACAGGATCACAGAGACATCTAGACTCTGAGGACTTCTGACACAAGCCAGATAACTGGAAGCACAGTCTCCAGTCAGAGACAGTTAGTGCAGGTAGCACTAGAGTTAACCAGACAGCCAAAGGCAAGCACAGGAGTGTAAGCAACAGAAACCGAAGTTACCTGGCATCATCAGAACCCAGTTTTCCTACCATAGTAAGTCCTAGACACCCCATCACACCAGAAAAGTAGAATTCAGATTTAAAATCATTTCTCATGAGGATGACAGAGGACTTTAAGAAAGACATAAACAAACTCCCTTAAAGAAATACAGGAGAACACAGGATAAACAGGTAGAAGCACTTAAAGAGAAAACACAAAAATCCCTTAAAGAATTGCAAGAAAATACAACCAAACAGGTGAAGGAATTAAACAAACCCATCCAAGATCTAAAAATGGAAGTAGAAACAATAAAGAAATCTCAAAAGGAGACTACCCTGGAGATAGAAAATGTAGGAAAGAGATCAGGAGCCATAGATGCAAGCATCACCAACAGAATACAAGAGATAGAAGAGAGAATCTCATGTGCAGAAGATACCACGGAAAACATTGACACAACAATGTCAAGGAAAATCCAAAATGCAAAAAGCTCCTAACCCAAAACATTCAGGAAATCCAGGACACAATGAGAAGACCAAACCTAAGGATAATGGGTATCAATGAGAGTGAAGATTCCCAACTTAAAGGGCCAGTAAATATCTTCAACAAAATTATAGAGGAAAACTTCCCTAACCTAAAGAATGAGATGCCCGTAAATATACAAGAAGCCTACAGAACACCAAATATACTAGACCAGAAAAGAAATACCTCCCGTCACATAATAATCAAAACATCAAATGCACAAAACAAAGAAACAAATAGTAAAAACAGTAAGGGAAAAAGGTCAAGTAACATATAAAGGCAGACCTATAAGAATTACAACAGACTTCTTACCAGAGACTATAAAAGCCATAAGATCCTGGACTGATATTATACAGACCCTAAGAGAACACAAATGCCAGCCCAGACTACTATACCCAGGAAAACTCTTAATCACTATAGATGGAGAAACCAAGATATTCCATGACAAAACCAAATTTACACAATATCTTCCCATAAATCCAGCCCTACAAAGGGTAATAGATGGTAAACTTCAGCACAAGGAGAGAAACTACAATATAGAAAAAGCAAGAAAGTAATCTTCCAACAAATCCAAAAGAAGATAGCTACACAAACATAATTACACCTCTAATAGCTAAAATAACAGGAAGAAACAATCACTTTTCCTTAATATCTCTTAACATCAATGGACTCAATTCCCCAATAAAAAGACACAGACTATCAGACTGGATACACAAACAAGACCCAGAATTTTGCTGCACACAGGAAATGCACCTCAGTAACAAAGACAGACACTACCTCAGAGTAAAGGGCTGGAAAACAATTTTCCAAGCAGATGGTCCCAAGAAACAAGCTGGAGTAGCCATTCTAATTTTGAATAAAATCGACTTTCAACCAAAAGTTAACAAAAAAAAGATAAGGAAGGACGCTTCATACTCATCAAAGGAAAAATCTACCAAGGTGAACTCTCAATTCTGAACATCTATGCTCCAAATGCAAGGGCACCTACATACATAAAAGAAACTTTACTAAAGCTCAAAACACACATTGCACCTCACACAATAATAGTGGGGGATTTCAACACCCCACTCTCAGCAATGGACAGATCATGGAAACAGAAACTAAACAGAGACACAGTGGAATTAACAGAAGTTATGAACCAAATGGATTTAACAGATATCTATAGAACATTTCATTCTAAAACAAAAGAATATACCTTTTTCTCAGCACTTCATGGTCACAAATAATCCCTTGCATCTGATCAGATCACCATGGACTATGGCTGGTCTTCAATAATAACAAAAACAATGGAAACCCTACATACACATGGAAACTGAACAACACACTACTCATTGATGACTTGGTCAAGGAAGAAATAAAGAAATTAAAGACTTTTTAGAATTTAATGAAAATGAAGGCTCATCATACCAAAACTTATGGGACACAATGAAAGCAATATTAAGGGGAAAACTCATAGGTCTAAGTGTTTACAAAAAGAAACTGGAGAAAGCATACACTAGCAACTTGACAACACACTTGAAAACTCTAGAACAAAAAGAAACAACTAACACCCAAGAGGAGTAGATGGCAGGAAAGAATCACACTCAGGGCTGAAATCAACCAAGTAGAAACAAAAATAAAGTATCAACAAAACCAGGAGCTGGTTCTTTGAGAAAATCAGCAAGATAGCTAAAACCTTAGCCAGACAATATTTGGAAATCCATCAATGTAATCCACTATATAAACAAACTCAAAGGGAAAAAAAATCACATGATCATCTAACTAGATGCTGAGAAAGCATTTGACAAAGATCAACAGTCCTTCATGGTAAAAGTCTTAGAAAGATCAGAAATCCAAGGCCCATACCTAAACATAGTAAAAGCGATATACAGCAAACTAGTAGCCAACATCAAACTAAATGGAGAGAAACTTGAAGCAATCCCACTAAGATCAGGGTCTAGACAAGGCTGCCAACCCTCTTCCTACCAATACAGGAAGGATACCAATATTTTCTATTCAATATATTACTGGAGGTCCTAGCTAGATCAATTAGACAACAAAAATTAGTCAAAGGGATACAAATAGGAAAGGAAGAAGTCAAAATATCACTATTTGCAGATGATATGATAGTCTACTTAAGTGACCCCAACTTTCACCAGAGAACTCCTAAACCTGATAAACAATCAGCAAAGTGGCTGGTTATAAAATCAACTCAAACAGATCAGTAGCCTTCCTCTAAGTGAAAGACAAACAGGCGGAGAAAGAAATTAGGGAAATGACACTCTTCACAATAGTCACAAATAATATAAAATACTAGACAATATCATCCTGAGTGAGGTAACCCAATCACACATGGTATTCACTCACTGATAAGTGGATATTAGCCCAAAAGCTTAAAATACCCAAGATCCAACTCACAGACCACATGAAGCTCATTAAGAAGTAAGACCAAGTAGGGTTGCTTCGGTCCTTCTTATAAGGAGTAACAAAATACTCAAGGGAGCAAATATGGAGGCAAAGTGTGGGACAGAAACTGAAGGAGGGGCCATCTGGAGACCATTCCACCTGGGTATCCATCCCATGTACAGTCACCAAATGTAGACGCTGAAGTGGATGTCAGGAAGTGCACACTGAAAGGAACCTGATATAGCTCTCCTTAGAGGTCTGCCAGAGTCTGACATTCAGAGGCAAATGCTCACAGCTAACCATTGAACTGATCAAAGGGTTCCCAATGAAAGAATTAGAGAGAAGGAGCTGAAGGAGCTGAAAGGGTTTGTGGTTTGTGGCCCCATGAGGAGAGCAACAATACCAACCACCCAGAGCTCCCAGGGTCTAAACCACCAGCCTGGGAGCACATAGGGAGGGACTCATGGCTCCAGCTGTATATGTAAGGGAGGATGGTCTTGTTGGGCATAGGTGGGAGAGGAGAGCCTTGGTCCCATGAAGGCTGGACACCGAGTATGTGGGAATTCAAGGCTGGAGAAGTGGGGGGGGGGGGGGGAGGGCCGGGGGGGCCCCCCCACCTCAAAGAGGCAGGGGGGGGGGGGGTGGGGTGGGGGCCTGCGGGGGGGGGGGAGAATGGGGTAAGGGGATAATATCCGAAATGTAAATAAAATATCCAATAAAAAAATTAAAAAACAAACAAAAAATGGCTGAAAGGAAGCAATTAGAAAACTTTCATCAATGTCTTCCTCCAGTCTCAAAATAAGAATTGTAAAAGAGTACCATCTTTAGAAACTCAAACATATTTTGCAACGCCTGCCGAAAGTCTATTAAAAAACGTTTGTCTGTTTAACAGAAACTTTCTGAAATGTTCCTAGGGATGGCAGGTACAAGTGCTTTCATCCATCATCCCAAGCAAGTTACTGGACACTTTCGCTAAACCAAAGGACTGTCTATAGACAGGGAGTTGACTTGGTGCTGGGGTCTTGTTCTCTCCTTGACCCACCTCTGCAGGGAGTGTCCTCGGAGGATAGATTTGGTGTCCTGTCTAGCTCTCTGCGAGCCTCACCTCAGTAGAGGGAGCCCCATCCACCTCCCATCCCTGTTCAAGTCCGGCAGCTGACAAGGTTTTGAGGTCCTGTTCTATCCCTTCCCTGCCCTACCCTACGAGGAGAGAGGAGAGCGTCTCAAGATCAAATCAGGAAGCTGACTTGGTGTCGGAGTCCCATTATCTCCTAGTCCCACCGCGAAGACTAGGAGCTGATTTAGGTCTTATGGGAGTTTCTTCCTATACCCCCAAGGTGACGCCACGGGGACGTGCCCCTCGCACCCACCTTCAGCTCGCAGCGGTTCTGCGACACGCTGAAGCCCTGGCCTGCAGCGCGCAGCAGCGACACCTCCACCTGCAGAGGCTCCTCGTGCGGGTTGTGCAGGACCAGAGGCCGCGTCCGCGACGTGCCCACACGGACATCCCCGAAACAGAGGAAGGGAACGGCGCAGAAGTGGCTGAGCAACAGCACCGGCGGAGACGCGTCCCCGGCCGCGGGATCCCGGTGCGCGCGCCGCCCGCTCTCCTCTCGGCTGGAAGCCGCCTGCACCGTCGCCATGGCAGCAGCCCGCGCCGGGCAGTCAGGTACCCGCTGTCCAGGTCCCGCGGGCTTTCCGGAAGTCAAGGACCAGGACAAAGATCAGAAGGCCAGGGATATCGCCAGACTCCGGAGAAAGTAGCCTAGCCGCTTTTGCTCGATTCAAATATCTCGCCTCCACCAATGGGGAGCTCCCGGAACCTCCTTGCTAGAGCACCAATCAGTGAGAAGAAACCCGCCTACATCACCAAAGAGCCAATGAGCGAGCGAGAGCCCCTGGCCAATGAGGAGGTGGTGCCTTGTTTAAACGTTGGCGGGGTTGTCAGGGTTACCGGGGAAAGAAACAAAAAGGCTGCAAACTTCCCTGACGCAACGATCCAATCAATTAGAACGGAAATTGCCCTTGATGTTTTAAACATGTTACGGTGAAGAAAAGGGTATCTGTGTCCAAACCACGGCTCCAATAGCTGAGTGCAACTTGTGAACGAGTTCCTGGGAAGAAATGGCTTCTTCAACTGGTCCTAGGCAAGTCTGAGTAACTGATAACATCAGTGACTGGAGTGGTGGAGGGGTTAGAATGTTGGTAGTCATGTCCAATAAACAATTATTGGGGAGCATAGCTAGCTAATATTTTTTTAAGACTTATTTATGTATATGAGTACACTGTTGCTGTACTTCAGACACACCAGAAGAGGGCATCAAATCCACTTACAGATAGTTGTGAGCCACCATGTGGTTGTTGGGAATTGAACTCAGGACCTCCGGAAGAGCAATCAGTGCTCTTAACCACTGAGCCATCTCTCCAGCCGGCAAGCTAGTCTTAATAGTCATGTCTTGCTATCCTTCCTAAGTGACCTAACATCTTTGTGACCATTGTGTAAAATAGTTGTATGTAGAAATACAGCACTGGTTTCCAACCAACCAAAAATAAGTCCTGCCATCATCTGAGGCTCTAACAGAGTTCCCTATTGCCTTGGCACACATATCTAATGTTTCTCCTTTGTATTTAAAAAAAAATGCCTTTGAGTATTGTTAAAGAAAAAACCACATCATCGACTTGTTACCACCTTGGACCATGGAATTTGGAATAAATTATATCTGTGTCCATAGGCCACGGTCTTTCATATTTGACCTCTGAATAGACACTCTCATAAAATAGGACCAGGCTGAGAGTTTTCATTTTGTGTCAACAAACAACACTGTACAGTTAATGTGTGTGTGGTTTTTTTTTTTTTTTTAGTAACTTGTGTGGCTTACCATCATTGTGTCACTATCTCAGAAAGTTTGACAGTGACTGTCACACATAACCATACACAACTGTTAAATAAGCCAAGAAATAATTATATAAACCGAGTCTTCTTATCTGATATGTCAGTCCAGAATTAATCAGCTTTGCTCTATAAGTTTCCTTGGCTGAACAGAGATGTAAAGAAAAATGGTAATATGCTGTTGGGTTGTTTTGTGTTTTCTAGACAAGATCTTTCTTTGTAATCATAATCAAATAATGATAGCACATTGAAGACTGTAACAAAAATGGAGTTTGTTAGGTTGGGATGAGATTTTGTAGAATCATTAACATTTTACAGTGAGGCCCCTCCCCCAAAAAGCCAGAATGAATAACTGCAGAAATGAGGAAAGAGTAATGCCCACTTTTAGTATTATATAAGATATATTCTTTCAGTAATAAAATTTTGCTACACTTTAAAATTCTCCAAAAGCAGAATGACTACTTCAAAGACATCTCTAATACTTGAATTTATATATAAAAGGTCCATTCATCTATACATTTAACATACACTTACATATAAATACATTTAAATGATATGTAGTTTATTAGAATCATGTTTCAAAAATGTTCCCAAGATACTTGGTTTTGCATTTGTTCATGGTCTTCACGTTTTATAGACACTTGCAGAACATTGTGATCTCATACTCTGAAAATGTAATTTGAAAAGAACCTGGATGTGCTTTACTAGGACCAAAGAACTCTGTTTATTTTAAATATCAAAATAACACAAAGAACTAATTTAATATGCAAGATGTCATCTATTCCTCACAAAGAACTGAAGTTTTGATATAAAGACATTCATATTTAAGAAACACCAAACAAAATATCTACTAAACTCAAGACATTTTTCATACAATGGAAAATAATGAATTTTGATATTTTAGATTTTCCTTTGTAATTGCTTTTAAAACTGTCCTTAATTAAAAACAAAAATTCTGATTAGAGACAGAAAACAAAAGCATTTCTACTTCAATATATCCCATTTCTCCCTTAAATAGAGCAGTTATGATAGAACACAGAGCGGCTAAACACTCAGTTTTTGGCAATCACCCTCATCAACTGTAATAGTTTTACTTACAAGGACAAAAGTATGATTGTTAAAAGGATAAAGGAAGTTCGATAATCACACCAAGGTACATTATTCAACTTTACACGCAGGAATGTCAAACAGGCATAGTGACAATGAGATGTTCCCACGCTCTTCACTCAAGAGACATTTTAGAATCTCCAGCAGTAATCCAAATATTGAAATTGCTTAGCTTCACTTGAGAATTCAAAAGGTTTTCATCTTTAAGAAACATCTGTTCTCCAAATAACATCTTTAAATTCTCTCTAAATAAATGGCTTGGGGATCTTTCAAAGGTCATAGACTTAAGATCACTATACAGCAAGTTAAACCATGAGTCAGTTGAGCATGAGCACACCTTCCCTACCAAATCCCCCTCTCATCTCCCACACAGTCTAATCCTATTGTTTTTTGTAATAGTGAGCCACTTCCAAAGAGGAGGCGCAAAACACATGCTGATACCATAAGGGAAAGTATTCCAAGTAAAAATGTTATAAGAAGCATAGAAAAACACCAAAAAAAGAACACAGAGATGACTAAAAAGAAAATGGGCAAAAGAAATGAATGAGATATGTAGAATTGTCTAGTTCCTACATGCTGTGTAGAAAATTATTCTCAATCCATTACTCACACTAATAGCAGGTAATATTTAACATAATTCTACTTAAGATTTTAGAAACAGTACTTATTCCTTATTAAATAATGTATTTTCAGTTTTTTTAAATTTGGCACTAAATATGTCCAAACATGATTGTTGAAAAGTCATGCTTTTTCCTGAGTCATCAAACTCAAATTGGGTGTTGACTAGGACGCTGCTGCTAGTTAACAGCAGCTCTTCTCACACCACCAACCATGTTCAGTTCAGAGGATGTGAACTAAGTCTTCAGTGCAGAGGTGTGAGTTCCTGGTAACAAGTTACTTAAGAACAATCAGAGACAGAAAGTAGAGGAGCAGACATACTATTTCTTCTGTCAGATTCTGTTAAACATCTAGACAGGCTGAGGAGTGACTACAGGCCACAGTACAAACTTAAAAGAAGACATATAAATTATAAAGACCATTGTCCACACTACTGCTTAATGCCAATTTTCCTAATTTAACATAAAACATAAAAGGCTGTTGCCCAGCCAGCAGGCAACAGGAATATTAAGACTCAGAACCAAAAAATAAAATAAAATGAACAAGTCATTTATTTACCAGAACAATCTAGGCAACAGAGAAACTGCTACACAACTACACATCTCTGAACAAGTACAAAGTATTCAGTTCAGAAAAGAGGGTTTAAAGGACACTCGTAAGAACTAATGTTCAAAACCTCTTGATAAATAATAAATTAGAGTGATATTGTAGGAAGAACATTCAAGCTCATAAACATACCAGGTTAGTTGTGTTTAGGTAACTTGTGATAAAGTGAAAAGCAATGGGTGGAACTGATTAGCCCTTAACACTTTATAGTCACTCCATAAAGGTGTTTTTGACACTTTTTAAGGTTGAAGGAAATTAGTGTACTTCTTTTATACTACCATCACTTAAAAGGCAGTCAGTTTATTAAAGCACCAGTTTAAAATGGCATTTTTATTCCTCTTTTGTCCAGCAGTAAAGTTCTAAATTAAAAGTCTGCAAACTTTACTGTAGTAGCTTAAAGGTATCTTGCTGGCAAGAGGAACAAACCCTATGGTTAAGTATTATTTTAGGCTGTCAAAACCAAAGGGATTTCTTATAAAAATAACCTTGACTTGATCTAAAAAAAACAAACAAACAAACAAAAACCTCTAAGGCAGAAATTATTTTTATAATGTAGTGTAAAATGTAAGATTATTGAATAGTGTTCATGAAAAAACTGCATTCAACTAAAGTGAAAGAAATGAGTATTCTCACTTGTAACTGGTTGGTCAATATGAATGTTCCCAGAGTATGTTCCTCTACTTATTTTATACATATAAACACAAACATTTAATACTTAATCTCAGTATTCAAACTAACAATTTTTAAAATTCAGTATCCAAGGACTTCAACTGTGCTTCTTTGGACAAATATATAGTCAAACAACAAAGAGTTAAAATTTTTTTAAACTATTCAATACCTACTCAAAATCTTTGGTACATTAAGTCAGAGACAGTAAGTTAATAAATTTCTGCACTCAATAACTTATTCAATTTACAGATTAAGTGCTAATGGATCTATCAAAATTAATTTAAGACAATAAATTATACTCACAAAATAAAATATTCACAATGAAGCTAAACTTACTTGTGAGATTCAAAATTTTAACCATAGTTACAAAATAATGATTTTAGAGTCATAATAAAGTCAACTAAGAAAGAGTGGGGCCCATTTTGTAATTTTTGTGTCAACTTAAAATACTAATATACATTCAGTTTACTCAAATTCACGTTCTTACATTTTTGGAAACTAGGGGGAACAGGTCATTTTTTTCATCATTGTAGGTTTACTTACGTCTTCCTAAATCTTATACTGTCTACCCCTAGACTGCATTAGGAACAGGAGAACATAGGACTTGTACAGAGAAAGCATCTGTTAATGCTATGTGTCTCCTCCTTCTACTAAAGTCCGTTCTGCCATGAGAGTAGAGTCAAAATGAGACCTATCTCTCTAAAATGGAAATACATCATTTCCTTTCTATTTCAAAACTGCTTACAAGGTTCAAATGAAATAACAAGTGAAAATATTTTAGATAACAGACACTATTCCAGCTTTTCTACAATAATATCATCTAAGTACAGTTATACAATTGTATGCCACTTTACATGAGAGCTATAGTCTTTAAAGTCTTATGTAAACCAATTCCTAAAATTAAGTCATATATTTAAAGTGTTTGAGTTTCATTATTGAAAGAACCTTAAACACCTTCAAAACCCAAGGTAATATATTTCCACTGTGAAAATGTTGTATCATCCTTTTCTGCCAAAATATACAATTTATCATGCACATAAACACATATATAACATTTGCTTTTTTTGATAAACCCAAATTTTTCTACATTAGCTTATCTCTAAAGCAAAGTACATTTCTAGGTATGATGTTTTCATTTCAGTAAGCTATTTAGTTAAGAATCGTATCTGCCTTTAGGATAAAAATCACAAATCTGTAGTTTTGACACTTAATTTATAAGTCTAGGACTCAAAGTGCCTCAGACTCTAGCTCCATCATTAGTGCCCACAGAACACTTCCACCCTAAGTAAATACGAATGCTTTAGCAATAAGAAATAATACAAAATTAAGTTCACTAGTCCAAAGACAATTACAACAACCAAACTTTGATAAGTGAGGCAAAACTCAGGTTATCTTTATTATTTATATTAGCTACTTTGGTTAATGCCTCAATTTGCAACATGCTCTTTGAACATTAATATGGCAAGTGTTCCTATAAAGTACCTTCATTTCTTAAGTGCTTAAACAGTTTCCTCCTTATTTTTTACTCCTTACATTTTATTCACTAAAAGTTCATTATTTTATTTGTGATATGTTTTCAAAACCCATAAGGGCCAGGCAAGACGTTACAGTTTACACACACAAACATATACACACAAAAAAGTGCTAAAAGCAATTAGGAGTGTAAACAAAGTGAAATAGAAAAATTTTTAAAACTGCTATTTTTTCCAGTAGTTTACATACAAACTGCATGTTAACAGTAAGTCAACCCTGCCTGGTCTAAGCATCAGCAATCGCACAAGGAAAACCTCATCCTACATAAGATGAAATTGAGTTGAAAAAAAACACAAAGTGCACATCTCTGAAGGTATTTCATAATTTCGGCAGATTTTTTCTTCACTTAAACTTAATCTGTGAAGTGCTGCTGCAATTCCTATTTCCATTCACCAAGATTTCAACTATTGCCTCATCCCAAAACAAGAATGAAGAAAAGAGACAAATCTCACACAGAAGCAAAATAAAGATCTGGTTTAAGTGTCAATCTATACACAAATAGTAGTGCACTCAGCTGAAGAGCATTATGTGAAGTTAGGGTGAATTTGAGAATGGGTTTGGCACCTTTTCAGATAAACATAAAATATCTAGGTACTGTTTCCCTGTTTCAGTCAGCCAAACGTGGTAAGTGAAATGCTAACTACATTATTTAATTGAACTGCCATCAATTTAGTTATACTTGCCCCTTATTTATTCACCTGTAGATGCTGAAATAGACTCTGAATGTGGAGTAAGTGGCCAAATACAAAATGCCTATGTATACTGATGATATGTAGGTGAAACTGACATATTTTCACTAAGACATACTCAATTAGATAATTTAATGCCTAGATCTAAGTTTATATTTATTATTTATCATAGTTGAGTACAGGTCCAATTATCTAGATTAAAATAACAATCTTACATTTCATTTAGCATGCTAATCTTGTATTTGTTAGCTCTTGGATTTTGGCTTGTGAAAAAAACAAATATACTGACAAAAATAATGGATAGATGACAACCTCAAAGTATCAAGATTTTCTTACAAAAATATGTAAGAAACTTCAGTAAGTCTCTAAACTCAATTTTGAAAATCTGAATGAAATGATATTTAATTAGTATTAAAATTTTGGCATTATTGACATATGTTTATATTACTTCCTATAGGCTACATGGTTCTTAAAACTTCATAGCAATATGGGAAACAGAGAAAATAGATGATTCAAAGTTTAAAGTAAAACTTGGCTTAGGGCTCACACCTGTAATCCTAGCAATTGGTTGGCTAAGGCAGAAAGTCTGTCACAAATAGGCTACCCTGGGCTACAAACTAAGACCCTGTCTCAAAAAAAAAAAAAAAGAAGGAAGGAAGGAAGGAAGGAAGGAAGGAAGGAAGGAAGGAAGGAAGGAAGGAAGGAAACAGAAAAAATTCCACTGATGATTTAAAAAAATTACCTCCACCATTGTCAGCAGCTAATTATCTGAAATTTAAAAATTTCAAAATTAGTACTAAATGATCTTATTAAAAAATCATACTTCAAATATTATGTCAAAATGTGTCCAAGTATTCAGTCAATAGAAATAAACTTTTCTTGATTTGAAGCTGTTGTAAAGACTTGAGAAATTAGGAAAAAAATGGGGAAAAAAATAGCAGCCCTATTAATTCAAAAGCCAGTAGCTTCTGGCTGCCAGCTTACAGGCATCCAAAGGTCTATGGAATGTTGACTCAGGAGTGATGTTCAGTACTGGACATATTCTGAACAGCAGTTGTGCTATCAAGGCCCAGTAATGTTCCAAGATAAGACGGTTCCCTAGGATCTAGCATCTGTTCAGGTCGGACTGGGTGAACTATATTTGCAGGCTGAGGAGTCAGAGTGTATTTTTCCAGAAATGCTAAGTCTGCTGCGCGAGGATAATCAGTTGGCTGCGGCTGTGGTGGCAGCATCTCATGTGACGGTGTGGGAAGTGTGGTGGTATGAGGCACCAGGTCGCTGGATGTGTCAGGCATCTGAACTGGGACCAATGTTACTGGAACACATACTTCCGCAGACACATTCTGTAGCATAGTCTTGGTGTCTGACTGATAAACTTTGGGCTGGTCCAGATACTGTTTTGTTTCTGTTTGAAAGATCTTATCGTCAGATGAGTACTCTATTGGCAAAGAAATGAGTTTTTCCTCAGAAGTACTGAGAGAATCATCAGGAGATTTTATCCCATGAACATGGTCAATGTGGTACTTCAGCTTGTCTTTCCGCTTAAATGTTGCATTACAGTGTTGACAATTGAAAGGCCGGGCATCAGAGTGAATAACCAGGTGTTTTGTTAAAGTTTTCTTAATTCTAAACGACTGATTGCAAATTTGACACTTGTATGGTTTTTCACCTGTAAGAACAAAAATAAAATGTATAATGTACACTTGATAAGATGGCAAATTTTAAGTAGCAAATTTATCACATGCATACCTATAAAAACAGTAGTATTTTATCCTATCAGAAATGAAGACAGCCTATCAAACTCACAAAGCTAATGAATTAAACATTAAAATGATCTAGGCTTAAGTCCTGGATAAACCATTTACTAGATAAACTTCTAAGCCTGGTTCCCCTCATGCAATGTAGAACAACAAGAGTTCCTACATTAGGAGATGAACTTAAATAAACAGGGCTAGAGACCTGCTTAGCCCTATTTTCAGTACAACGTTAAGTACTTGGCAAGCCTTCACATCACTATTACTTAACCACTACTAAAAAAGACACACGAAAGGTATGCTAAACTGAAACACTTCATTTTTGTCTACCTACAAAGATTTAAAAACCAAAACAACAACTCTGATTAACTTGATCTTTTAAGGATTAGAACAAAAGTAGCAAGAGATGAAAACTCTTAAAGGTCACTGTGGAAATGAGTAAGAATGCCAAGTCTGTTTGATTCTTCTGCGACTGGGTTCTTACAATGTAGTTTTCTGGGTTTGTTTGTTTGTTTGTTTGTTTGTTTGAAGAAAAGAAAAAGAAAAAAAAACAACTAAGCCAACAAACATAAAAAGATTTTTTAGCACAGCTAAAGTGCTAGGAAGAATAGTAACTCCATAAAGATATGTATGTTCTAATCCACAGAAGCTGTGAAAATTTTGCTTCACACAGAGACTTTGTAGTGTGTTTAAGGTTAAGACTTTGAAATGGACAGATTAACTGGATTATCAAAGGAACCAAATAGCTACAGGAATCTTAAAAGGTGACTGATAATTCATAAAGGGTAAGTCAGATGTGACAGTAGAACTAACTCCAAATTACTGGCTTTGAAAATGGATGGCGAAAGCCACAAAGATATCAGGCATTTATCAGGCAGGAGGTGGAGAATGGTAACACAGAGAGGGAGAAAAGCAAATACTAACAGTGGTTAAACTTGGGCTCCAGATTTAACAGAGGTACAGCACCTGCCTTGCATGCCAAGGTCCAGGGTTCAATTCCAAGGGACACACACACCACACCACACCACCCCCTTAGAAGCCCTTAGTTGTTATATGCACTATTAAAATAGCTATAAAATTAAAATCTACACAACATAGGTAAAAATAAAGAGACATTATAAGGTATGTCAATGTCCTGAAAAGTGATATTATCTATTTTTCTTAGAAAGGAGACACTAATCTAGAAAAAAAAAAAATCACCCTGTAAAACAAGCCAAAAAAGCTAGACTCATTATCATCAAAAAAAAAAAAAGAAAACAGAATAAATATAGTTAAGATTCCATAATATGAAATTCAGTCAGGAAAAATTAACTTCTGGTAATGTAATCAAAATAGCCAGCCATGTCTTTGAAGGATATTACAAGGAGCAGTGATGAAGGATGATTCTAACAACCTAGTACTGTTCTATTATTTGATGAACTCATAAAAAAAAAGACTGGGAAGTTCTATAAGATTTGTGCATTTTATAAACTACTGCAAATAAAAAGTTTGCAAGAACAATTTATGTTGAATTATGGAAGGAAGGAAGGAAGGAAGGAAGGAAGGAAGGAAGGAAGGAAGGAAGGAAGGAAGGAAGGAAGGAAGGAAATAAATCGATCCCTAAACAGGTTGTCATCCTTATGTGAATTCTAACTAGTCCATTACATTCCAGTAAGGCAACTGTTGAGGATATAAACAACAAAATGGCTGAGAATAATCCATTTGTAGAAGAAAATCTTAGGAACTTCCCAACTAATTTCTCTGATTTTTATAGTTGAAAGCAAGATTAGAAGTAACGCATAGGAAAGAATGATAAATTCAAACTGAAAATGACCTATATTGTACCTTGTCTGCAGAAATGATGTACTAACAGATCAGGAAAAGTAAGAAGATTCCAAAACCCAATAACATGTAATACACTAAATACTTTAAGACTAAAGAAAAAAATACAGAGAGTAAAATTGTTGAGTTTATGTATATATACACACACGTGCACACATACATGTTCGTGTGGGTACAGGTGTGTAAACTTTTGAAAGTGTCTAACCTGCTTTTGAGACAGAGTATCTGACCAAAATTCAGTTCTCCAAATAATCGAAGCTGGTTAGCAAGCAAGCTCCAGGGACCTGCCTGCCTGTCTCCACCTCCTCAAAACCATCTCGCCTGGTAAAATTACACAGTGGGTGCTGCCACACCAGCTTCTGTATATGGGTCCTTGAAATGACAACTGCATCATTTTGTGTGCATGGCAAGGACATAACCATCTAATCTATCTCCCCAGCCAAGACAATAAAATTTTTTTGGTCACCAAAAGGGCACTGCTGGTCACCTCAATGAGGATGATTCAATATTCTTCACCATCACCTAGTTAAGTCATACTATAAAATTACTATGTAACTGACAATTCCTTATCACATACATTTAGAAATTCTGTTTCCTAGATAAGGATGTTCTACCCAGTAAACAAACATCTTGATTTCTGGAATGTGAGCTGATAAGCTGATGTTTGGGATAACGTCTTTTCAATGGTCATCATGAACTATAAACACTTTTAACACTCATGTACGGACAAAATTGGGATGTTGAGCTGGGAAACTAATCAAATTTTTGGAAAAGTCACTTTGTCAAGTCCTACTGAGGTCTCAGTAACTCAAATCCAGACTGATGGCTGCTTTTATAGTTTTACTGAACACAAGTGCATTAACTTGTAACAATGCCTACAGCAACACAGTTATGTGACTATGACCAAAAGTCTGCTATCTACTTATTATCTCTTTAGAATACCTGCTGACCTTTGCTTCAGACTGTTTCTTCCCCTTGTATTCCTGTCAGAGATAACGACAGTAGTTTTACTCTATGACTGAGTGGAAGGACATCTCTAATTCTTATCACTAACCAAAATCGATTGCTATGAATTAAACTATCAGTCATCTCAGTTTAACTTTTTGTGAGCTCACTATCAATTCACGAGTTCGATTAATGAGTCATGAGATAAAAGCACCACTCTTTTAAAAGAAGAAAATAATGATAAGAGAAGCCTAAGGAAATGTTCCAAAGTTCTCACAGGAGAACCACAGAGCAAAAGAAAAGGAAGTACTACAGCACAGGCTGATTCTCTACAAAAAAGAATTTCTCAAATCTCTAAAATTAAGAAGAAAGCCAAAATACTGCTTATTCATGACATGAATGCTAACAAATTAAAAAAGCTGTATATAAAAATTTGAGTCAAAATTAATACTTCTAGATGTTTCATATTAATAACTATACATAGATCAGCATCAAGTACCCTTAAATATTACCTGAATGAGTCCGAAAATGCATCTCCAGACTTGATTTTCCCTTAAAAATCTTCTTACAAACATCACATTGATGAAATGTTGCTTTATATCTAAGAAAGTAAATGGGTTCATCTATGAAATTTAATCAACAATAAATATAATTGACATTTGTAACTATACAGACAACTGTCATAACAATAAAGCACACAAGTCTGGAGGAATAGCAGTACTTTTAAATCCAGAGCTTCTTTCTCCAGTTATATTTAATTAAATAATTAAAAAAAAAAACTTGTGAGAGTAAAACTTCAAAATGTTTTAACCCAACTTTTAACCAGTTATTAAATATACAAAGGAAAGAATACAGGCAAAAGAATAAAAACTATATCATTACTGAGCTAAATGACAAAAAAGACTAGGGCAAAAAACTTGTGGTAATAAAGTTTTCTACGTTCTTTTGGTGATAATGATAACGAGACTGTAGAAATATACACTAAAAAGAGTGAGGTTCACTTTAAGTAAATTATAAGTCAGTTAACTAAGGAAACAGATGCTGAGCCTAATTAGAAGAAACTAAAATAATCTCAGTGTCTGCATTCATCCAAGTTGGCATGGCTCTCATTAGTTCACCTAACAAATATTACTAGAAACTAAGAGTAAAGTAAACTTTATCCCTAAATAAAAAACAAATAAAATATAAATCCTTTGTTTTTACTACACACACATAAAAGTAAGGCTATAATTGGGCCAAAAGTTAGCATAGTTAACAACATAGTGGAATGCCTAATAAATATTAAGTTAATGTTAAATTCAAACTGTAATTGTCAGGACTATGCCATCTGTGAAATGAGTAGCATTTAAGTGAAATCTAACACCTATCCCTTCCTAGCCTTTGAGTCAGGTACAGAGAGATAAAGTAGTAGGGACAGTTCTTTAAGATTTTAGAGAACTATGTCAACCAAAGAAACGAAGATGATTAACCTGACTAAAACCAGAACAAACAAAAAAGTCTAAATGCCCTCCATCGGGGACTCTGCCAATGTAGTGAAGAGGAAAGGGGCTCGTGCACTCACTTCTGCCACACCTTCTCTCCCAGATGCACACTCTTGTAATGAACAGTGAGGTGATCCCTGCGACCGAAGCACTTGCCACACTCTTCACACTGATGAGCCTTCTCACCTAAAAACAAAGGCCCGCATACTTTACCATAATAAGCATTTAAGCTTTATTTTCTTCTTCTTCTTTACAGAAATAATGACCAAACAGTAAAAAAATTTGATGAGACATGTACCAGAAAATAAACCTATCCTTTACTCAGGACCATTTCCTAAATATCACTTGCACAAGTATCTTTCCCAAAGAACCTATGATTTTATGATGTGGATGTTTTGATCACATGGAAAAGAAATTAGTAACTTTCTGTGGTAGACATCTAACTTTTCCTTTCAATATAACAGAACAAGATAAAAATTACTTCAAACCTACAGTTTTTGATCACATGGAAAAGAAATTAGTAACTTTCTGTGGTAGACATCTAACTTTTCCTTTCAATATAACAGAACAAGATAAAAATTACTTCAAACCTACAGTATTGATTAGAAATACATTATCTAGATATAAAACACTTCAAATGAACATGCATTAAATGCAGATGAACTACTTGACCACTTAGAAAAGGGACCTGAACATTTTTCAGATCTTTGTATTTTAAGATAGATTCATCTCTGGAGATTTCTTAAATTTGCAATGAACCAAAATATGAATATAAAGGAAAATCTAGTTGGTTATACACATCCAAACAAAGGTTCATCTTTAATCATCACTGTCTCAGTACCAATATGCAATTAATGTACGTGACTTCTAGAATTACAAATTTAGGTTACCCTTACCTGAAATGAAAATGTATAATTGCAATTAAAATGTCATGGAGCTTTAATCTCTTAGAAGTAACGATGGCTACAATTTGCCTGGCTGATCATTAAGAAACCTATCTTCACACTTCATATTTAAGGACTGTTTTAATAATGATGGTAATCACCTGTTCTACTGTGCTCATAGAGATGGCTCCTTCCATCACTGCACTCACATTGCTGGATCTATTAGCACTTCCTGAACATCAATCTGAGATGAAAATCCCCAGAGTATAAAAATTATAAAGATCTGAAAAATCAGTCAAGATTATAAAGGTATTCTTTGCCAAACATAAGGCTCAAAATCCAGTGCAACAAAAACTTTAACACCCAGTTATAATAATGTCCCTTTAAGACATTATTAATGTCCCTTTAAGTTATTTAATGTCCCTTTCACCTGCTTCTCAAATATAATCACAGTGAGAAATGTGGTTCTTTCCCCAGTATTGGTACATGAATCAGCATAATATGCAAATTATAAAATGAAACTTTATTCAAAATTAAACTTTAAAATTTCAGTAAAGGTATCATTATTTCCCTATTTTGTTATGCTTTTACAGAAAAGATTTAAAACCAGAATTATGAAGCTATGATCAACAAATGTCAAACTACTAAAAACTATAGTTAGCATAAACAGGAAGCATTATAATGTTCTTTACAGTGTTTTTCAAAACAATTTAAGAAACAGCAATACAAAGTACAACCTACCTGAATGTATTTTTTTGTGCTTTGTAAGGTGGTCATGGCGAATAAATGTTTTCCCACATTCGTCACACTCGTATCTTTTATCATCATGATGAACACGTAAGTGAAGCCTACAAAGATAAAGGAACAGAAACTGCTAAAACTACTAGAGAAAGAAAATACTTGATTTTGAATAAATGATAAAAAAGAATGAAATTAGACTGTCTCATATATCATTTGCTTTTAGACATCAATGACTCTTAGAGTCCTGCCCCATCTTTTAAACAAAGATCTAAGGGTTCCTATTCACCTTTCTGAAAAAGTTCTTGGAAATATGCATATCCCATATCAGTTCTAGACACTTCCTAAGTACTTGGATCTTAGATCTACCCTACCAACCCGATTAGATGTTTGGGGGTCCTATTGGTCTGAGTCTCAAGGATATATTTCAGGAGTTAGAATGGATAAGTATACAGATAAGTACACGATAATGACAGCTACTGACAGCAACCAAATAAGTGATTATACTCCTCTGCAAAACATACCATACATAGATCGATAGCTGATAAATCACAGTATTTCAAAAGTCCTCTGACTTATCAAAATTGCATTTGTATTACTTTCTTTTACACTAAAGAATGGTGCTTCAAATTCAAAGATAAACAACAAAAGGTTTAGGTTATTAAATTTTACCTAGTTTGAATCACTTTTACTCGCACAACGTTCTTGTATACTAAAATGAAAGGACTAGCTTTCCTTGTTAAGTCTCTAAAGCAAGTCTTGATTTTACATTAACTAAAGCCAGCCAAATCAAAGGAGAAAATAATCTCTTAATGATTAAAGAGACAACAAATGAAACTATGATGATTAAAGCCAAATGATTACAATTGGAGAGCTCACTAATAAAAATTAAAATTATACATATTTCTTAGTAAACACTACATATTTAGAGGAAATTTTCCACATGTCCAGAACCTTCAGTTATGGTTATTCAGATATAAATGAATTAAATAAGTAACAATGCACATATGGCCATCTAACACTGAGAATTCCAGAGTCCTGAATCTTATCCTATTTCCACATTAAATCCATTCTTCTAGAACAAAGGATGAGAAAATACACAAACTTGAAACACCATAGTTTTAATACTACTTTCACTCAAAGACAAATAATTAAATGTTTAAATAATGAGAGCTCAATAAAGAATTTGATCAAGTTAGTAATAACGAAAATTCAGTATTTTATATGCAAAATGAAGATATTAAAGTTGTAGAAACAAAACTCTAGTCAGTAAAGTGTTTTCTCTAACTACATCTTCTAAGTCTAAGAAAGGCTTTAACTGAACAAAGCACTTACAGTAAAATAGAACTAAAGCCAGCCTGTAATTATTTAATACAGGGGAAGATAAGTTAAATTACCTGTATGAGCTTCCATGACGAAAACTTTGCCCACAGATACTACAAAGATGAGGCTTTTCTCCACTATGTATTCTCAAATGTTCTTTCAAAGTAGTTCTGTGTTTAAAAAAAAAAAAATACATATATATTCCAGAGTCCTTAATCTTATGTAATATAGATACATACATTATATTCAATTCTTTTAATGCCCATGTTCATACTAAACACAGATATCAAACCCCTTACTACAATGGAGAGTTATAGTTTAACCATTACTTCAGCAGGTACCTGTCCAGAAAACTTACAGTTCTAACTTCTGAATTTTTCTACACACTTCATGGGCTAAGTAAAAACAGGCAAAATTTCTGAGGGAGAGAGAAGTGCTCCTAACTTCTGCTGCCTTTTCCAGCCACTCTGATTTGGTCTTCTGGTCAATCCCCTATCAGGTGACTTCAAAAGGCAGCCTATGAGCTGGAACTTTGCCAGCAAATGGTGCTAGTCTACTGACACCTGACAAGTGAAAGGAGACTGTGCCCAGCTCTGTGGAAAAATGCACAGGATTCTAAGCTTATGTATAAAAGCAGCTAGAGTAAACAGAAAAGCATCTTTCTTCATTTTATTGTTTTTCCTTTTTGACTTTTAACTTGCTGTTTTTATATAAAGTTCTATAAGGAGAAAATAAGTTTATAATTTTCTAACTGTAAAGATGATTTTATATTAAGTAGCATAATGATTTCCTAACTCCCCTACCATATTCATAATTTATATTATTAAATCAGCATTTCTATTTCTATTCTTACAAAGCTAACCCAACACTTGGCACGATTACAATTTCATGTAGGCCACGAAGCTTTATTATACTGAAGGTTTTAATTTTTTCCTAGCGTTTCACAATGCAATTTCAGTGACAACATGCTTATCCACATCCTGATTGGCTTCCTAGCACTGGGGTTACAGGTGTGTGTATTTTGGCTTCAAAAATACACAAAACTTATATCTGCTCTTCAAAAACAGCATTAAGCATATGCTCAAGTCAAGAACTGGATGTTGCCACGCTGTCAAACGTATCACTCATCACATTCTCCTCTCTCCTCAGAAACAACCACTTATATTTACCATGCCTTTCTGTTTTATTCTTCTCACACTCTATTAAACAAGGCAGCACTGGCTTTTGAAAGCTAAGTTGCTAGCATAGTCCTAACAAGGGGGCCTGTAGATGGAACCTATCTGCAGATATAAGGGTTCACAAGGCCATCCTGACATGCCAGCAGATGAAGAAACAAATAAATAGGACATAGTAAGCCAATCACCTAAATTTGCAAATCTTGATTTCTGTATAATTTCTGTAATTTCTTTCTTGTCTTTTACTTGGCTTTCTTGGCTTTTATAATTCAAGCACTTTACTCCCTAAGTTATCTAATTCCTATAGCCTTATTAATAATTTATATCATATGTAAGCGCTTCAACTTTCTGAGTGTTGATAACTTTACCTTTCTCGTACTGACTTCCCACAAATAAAGCAAGTCCATTTTCTCTTTCCACCGTGAGTACATTCTATATGGCGTTTCAAATTTCCAGTGTCATTGAATTGACGACCACATATATCACATGGAAAGGGTCCTTTAAAAAAATATCATGTATTTGAAATTTAAAGATAGATACTAAATTATTCAATAGAGATACCACAAATTTGTTCCTACCACCATCAGGCATGGAGGCAAAATCCTTAGTAATCTGAAAGTAAGTATGTTTTTACATTCTCTTCCCCTGTAGGTTGTTTATTCCTGAAAGGCATTTCTAGATCTTAAGGCCAAGTACAAAGTTTTATATCCAAGTAAATATATCAGTTTTGAATATTCTAATGTGTTCGTTAATTGAAATGGACAATAACTAGTTTCTAACTAGGCTGAATCAAAATAGAAAATACTATAAACACAATTTCTATATAAAGTAGCAATGAAAACTTTTGAAAAAAATTAAAAAATGAACAGTTCATGATTTGGAAATAACCTGCTGTTCACACAGAACAATTGTCAGCAACACTGAGAAAACGCTGTGACAAATTTCTACCCATTCTTACAAAACTAACCCAACACTTGGCACAATTACTCATCGTAACACAATGCCCTTACCTGGTTCTGAATTTTACTAGTTACTGAAAAAGTAACTGGAGACAGAAAGTTCTACTGAATGTGAAGCTAAAATAAAAACATGGCAAAAGGCGCATAGCAGACACAGCTTAAGGAAACTGTTTGAAGGATGGTATTTCAGAATTTGCAAAAATAAACTGAAGTAGGAATTACAATGAATTAATCATAAAAGTACAAGAACAAGATTGAGAATTTGGACATGGATTCTGAAACTACTTAAAGCAAATCTGGCCCATGGACGTAGGACATTTCTACAGTCAAAATGAGATAAGGCTTCAGAGCTATCTTACTACTAAGTATGCTAAACATATTCTTACTTATAATATATATATATATATTTCTTTGAAATAGGGATTTGAATTTATTACTTATTAATTCATTCAACAAGTATTTATTGATTCATTCTAAGTCCTATGAGAAACCCCTCCATCACGCCTGCACTGAGGAAAGAAAAGATCTCAAATTGTTGGGAAAGCAAAGGCAGTATTTGTGCAGTTGAAAATAAAACCATGAGATGTACAGCCAAGGTGAGCCTATGCAGCAAGCATGAGTTAAGTAGACCATCTGCTCATCTGTCCTAGGATCCTGTAGACTCTCTTCAGTTGCTGTTTTGCAGGGTGAGGAAGAAACAGCATCTACCTTCATGTTACTTACGTGTTACTTGTTAGCATTCTGTACAAACACTTTCCCCCATATTGGATACTCAGTTTTGCATGTAAGCACCTTATCTCAACTTTTTATTTGACAGTAAGCTAGAATCTTACCATCAGGTAGAACTTCAAAATAACTCCATATACAGAATTTTTAGATCTGAACTTTTTGTTAGATTATCTGACTATGTATTGCACGCTTACAAACACAAATATATTAAAAGCTCTCCCTTAACTGTTCCAATTGTATTACTTAGATATTAGATATTCTCCTCCTCCCCTACCCCCCTCTGTCTGTCTGTCTGTCTGTCTGTCTGTCTCTCTCTCTCTCTCTCTCTCTCTCCCTCCCTCCCTCCCTCTCTTTCTTTACCCCCCCCCCCAGCTCAAAAGGATATACAATCCTAACAGAGATAGCACAAATGTAGTTTGGAATACAACAGAAGTTTTTCATCACTAGCACCATCACTGCACAGGACAAGTAGACAAGACCCACAAAAGCAAGTACTCTGGAGACAGTGATCAAGAATCAAGCTGTTTCAACAATCACTTCAGGTGCTCTGATTCTCAGGAGTCACTGACATTTACAACAATTCACAGCAAGGGATGTGTAGGTGAGGGTGAAAACTGGCCTACTACGTGTCATTGAACATTGTCTTTGTTGTCTACTCCTTGTCTTACGGAGCTAGGGATGGATGCTGTGCCTTCCCAGGCCATGCATCTGCCCTAGGCCTCGCCACATCACCAACCACCATTCATTAGCATCACTATGTAAGGGGAGGAAAAAAGAAATACCCGAGCCTGTATTTAATCTTTCTCTTAAATATAATGAAAAAAATATATAAACACATAGTACTGGAAATAACAAATATTCAGAGAAAGAGGATACAAACTCAACACCTATTACAAATGACCTCTGTGATGACAGTTCTGGTTGTCAACTTGATTACATCTGGAATTAACTCAGATCCAAAAACGGATGGCACAATTGAGAGAGATTTTGTAACACACACACACATCTTACAATAAAACTCAGAAATCTGGAAGGAGCTAATGTGGAGGAGAGGAGAGGAAGAAAGGAAGGAAGAGGAGGAGCTAAGGGAGGAGGAGAGATGTAGCAACCATGGAGAACCACGTATGTATCAAGAACAGTCCTGGGTAACAAATTTTATCTAAGGTTAGGTATTGGGTAACAACTCAAATTGTGTGGGCAAGTTGTTAATTGAACACGTCTAAATATATATAAAGCCTTTGGATAATAGCTAAGCTTTAGAGTCTCATTTCTACTGGGTACTACGTGGATGGCAGGTACTGTCTGGGGTTCAGCCAAGCTTTGTGGAGACAGCGTGGTGGATTGACAGAGCTTGATTATGTGCTGCACTGTACTTTAATCAGGCGCCATAATCTCCCTAGACACTAAGGAGGAACCTGTTACATAGCTAGCAGCTGTTTGATAAATGTTTACTACTTTGAATGTTCAAGGTCTTTCCCTAGACTATTTTTTCAGTTACCTTTATAACTAAAGCTGTAACACATTAATTAAACTTCACTGTCTACCGTTTCTGTAACATTTCCCTTACTGAGCCTAGGTTAAATAGATTAGGTATAATAGATAAGTAATAGTTTAACAACAACAATAACAACAAATTACTTTTAGAAACATCCTGTTCTAAGAGCTAGCCAGTTCAGCATATGCTGATAGAAAACAATAATACAGGTTGCTTTAATACTTTTAAGCTCTAAGAATACATAGTGGACTAACTTTATAACTTAGAACTTGATATTTTTCAAACAGTGACTACTAAATGATACATTTAATTGACATTGAAATAGACAATCAGAAACAGAAATGGAGGTAGAATCAAAAAATCTCTTTGCCAGATTACGTTTACACACACACACACACACACACACACACACAAATCAACTATAGTTTTCAAATCGAAAAGAAACCACTAGTTGTCCAATAACAAGCAGGTACTGGGCTGGGGAAATGGCTCAATGAATAAGAACATTTCCTGAGTAGGAATGAAGACCTTACAGTCAAATCACTAGAACCCAGGTCAAAAGCCAGGCATGGACAGTGAATCTGTAACCCCAGTGTTACAGGGCAGGCAAAGACAAGATTGGCTAGTGCTTGCTGGTCACCTAGGTCTAGGCTCAGTGAAAGATACTGTCTGTAGGGAATATGTTGGAGTGATAGTACAAGACATACAGCACCTTCCTCTGGCTTATGCATGCACAAAATGAGTGACACCTGCAAATACACACGTGCATGCACCACACACAACCACAAACGTACAAGCACATACACAAAGCAGCTATTCCTGGAATAAAGTATAAAACTAATTTTCCCACATGTAACACATAATCATCATGTCTCCAACTAGAACTTCTAATAAATTTAATAGTTGTTTCTATGATGGCTTTTTAGAATTGCTAATATTGAACTTAGTCAAAACATTTAGAAAAAGTTAAGCTAAAAAAAAAACAACATATACTATACCTTCTAGCAATAAGTGCTTTCTATATTATAATCACAAAAATCAAATATGCCTTGAAACACAATAAAGCCTTAAAGTTGCCTGACAACAGACATACACTTTGATCAAGACAATAACAGTTCAAGATCCTTTAACAGTTTTTCACTGACATAATTTTAAAACATCGTTTCATCAAAAATCAAAAACACAAAAATGAAATTGAAAATAAACCAAGCTACTCATTTCTATATTTGTCAATATCATTTTAAATATAGTACCAGTGTAATTTTCTAGATCAATTCAAAACTAGATTACTAATTTAACTCTGAAAAATATACACTACTAATTCAGCTTAAATCTACATTAGTTTTTTGTCAGCTCATTGTTGGTTCATACCATGCCTTTGTATAAAAAGTGTTTGTTACTAAGCCTGTCCATATAAAAAGGAGTTTGGACCAGGCACCACTTCATTACCAAATATTCCAAGAACTAAAGTCTGATAACTTCATGCATGCTGGATAATTTACAACCACCTATAACTCCAGCTTCAAGATAAGCTATACCCCTCTCCCTCGTAGCTCCTATGGACACACACAGCAAGAACACACATGTGGGTACACACACATACGCACACATATACATAATTAAAATAATAAAAATAAATCTTAAAAAAAAATAAAAAGATTGGTCAGGCCAGAGACGGCTTAGTAGGTAAAGGTGTTTGCCACTAAATCTCATGCCCTCAGTTCCATCCTTGGGACCCACATAGTTGAAAGAGAGACCAACTTCTACAAGTTGTCTCAGTATTACCACTTAGGCATACTCAGGGACATGTGACACACACACACACACACACACACACACAAATATCTAAGTACTTTTAAAATGAATTCCCAAAACTCAACAATAAAAATATAAAAATAAACACACTAAACAAAAGGCATAAAGACTTAGCAGAGCACCAAGGACAAATTACAAACATGTGAAAAAATATTCCACACAACATCTCCAGAAAAAATACAAATAAGAGCAATGATATATATAGCAAGCAATTATTACGGCGGCTTAAATACAGAGCTCTGACAATACTAAATGTTAAATACTATAACAAAGTCCTAATCCTTGCTGGTTAGAATTCAAAATAGTATAACCATTTGAGAAGAAAATTAGAAGACAAACTGTACACATTCTAACAATCTAATAGAGGTTTTCTTTAAGTTCTTAGGTTTTTATCAACAAAACTTGCAAACAGGTAATTATAGCCATTTTACAATTAAGCATCAAACCTTAGAAGTTCATTATTTTTTAAAATGTACCATGTGGTAGGGATGCTGATAAGTGATGATGCTATGCATGTAACAGAGGGTGGTAACCATGTGGGGATGCTGATGAG
>NW_021604679.1:353592-374229 GCF_004785775.1 Grammomys surdaster
TATGTACAGAGGCTGGTAACCATGTGTTGGGAATGCTGATGAGGGATTATGCTATGTCTATAGAGGCTGTCCATTCAAGAGCTATCTACACTTTTTCAATTTTGTCATGAACCTAAAATTATTTTTGAACAAGAAGACATATGTTTGAGATTTTAATTAAATCACTTTACATTTCTCTTTCCTCTCTCCAAACAATAAAGATTTTCAAGAGGAAAAAGTACAGTTTAATAGGAGTGATCTCTTTGAAAGTCAGACAATCAGTAATAGATGATGACTTTACAAAAATATAACTTACCTAGATGGAACTTCTCTTGATGCTTTAACCTTGCGAACCGGGATTTGAAATGTTCTTCACAATAGGTACATTTAAAAGGTTTATCTTGTGAATGTAGAATCATGTGTTCTTCCAAGTGTGGTCTTCGAGTAAAAGATTTCTTACAAATCTAAATGAAAGTGCATACAAAATATAACAACCTTAGTTTAAGCCTGAATTAAAATACAAAGCTCATAACAAGGATACAACGTTTAAGTTCAAGAGAAATATCTTCCAACAAAAATCTTACCAAAAGATAATCAATTTTCTACTGTGCAAGGAAAGGGGAAAATAAGAAACACTAGAATTACAGACTCGAATTATGTTAAATTAACCCTAAAGACAAATGAATTTCACCTTATTCTATATTTAACATGGCTGTAAAATACTCTTAGTATTTTAATTCTAGATAGCAAATTCTTTTCAAAAAAAGATTTACTTATACATGTAAGTGTTTTACATGCATGATGCATGTATGTATGTGTACCACATGCATGCCTGGTGCCCACGGAGGACAGAAGAGAACATTGGATCCAATGGAACTGGTTTATGATGACTGTGAGATGCCATGCAGGTGGCAACAAAATCTGGGTCATTTGCAGGAGCAGTCAGTCCTCTTTGAATTGCTGAGCCACCTCTCTAGACCCTGAACATCAATTTTTTTAATCTACAAAATAAAGCCAAATTTTATTTCAGGAATTTATGTCAGGAATAAAATGATTTTTACTATTATTATCATGTTATTTAATTAGAATTAAAATTAAATCACAGAAAATCCCTCAATGTTTATCTTGAAGTTTTCAGCAATAAGAAAAGATGGTATGTAAAAATGTGATATATGCTAGGATTGAAACAGAATGAAGCTCTTACGGCAATAGGTAGCAGGACCAACCAGGCACAATCCCAAGATTATTTTATTTAAAGCTCAAAAACTCAAAAACAGAGCATACATAACTATCATATCATCTTTTTTAGAGTTGAGGACGATAAAACCTCATAAGGTGAAGATAGAAATTAACCTCAATTTCTTAAAACCACAATCAGAACCAGGAATGATTCTAAAAGGGTCCTACATACACAAGTTAGTTTTTGGAATAAAATAACAAGCAATAATAAATACGAAAATATATGCAACTAAATAATGAAAAAATCCTTATAAGTGAGACAAAATAAACACAAATATTTTGCTACTATTCCCACAGAGAAATACAGCTGAACTGCTTTCCCCCAACTCTTCTAGAACTGACTGGTTTAACCAATAGTGTTGAGGGGAAATTATGATCTTGGACCACAAAGGCCTTGACTATGCTTCATGGCTCCATCTTGATCCCCCACCCTCAACCCCAGTCTCCTGCCCCTGCCTCTTCCCTCCCTTCCCCTACCTCTCCCTCTCTCTGAACCTATGCTATGCTAGAAGTGTATAGAAATCCCAAGCAGCTTCGCAGAAAACAGAAAGAAGGGAGTCTTTTAGTCACTGACTTATCCTTACTATGGCAGCAATATGAGTAAGTCACTGTGTAAGTGCCTCAAAACCAGACAAGATGGTCCAGCAATTGATAACTGAGTTCCTTTGACTGACATCACACAGAACCAAAGAAATATCAAGTGAAACCTTGACCCTACTTTGAATTCTGAACCCACAAAAAGGTGAAAAACAGAAAAAATAGCAGTTTAAGGACGCTTCAACTTCAACATGGTTGATTATACAGCAACAGACAACCAGGAATGGAGAGTTAACTTTAATACTTTATATTCTGCTACAGTAATATTAGAGATTGTCGTGCATAGCTATTAATACAAAGCATAGTAATTTTGCTAATTTTATGTCAGGGGCAGATCAGGGAAAACTACCAACCAAAATAGAATCTCCACTTTTGAAGTCTAAGAAAACTAACACATTACAGGCTAAATTTAAAAAACAAATTCAATTAACTTTACTTAATAGATTCTAAAAGTGAGAGAACTTCCATTACTTTAAAACTCAATTACTCTGATTTTCTAATAGAAATTACAAATTCTTACATCACATTTCCAACTTTCACTCTTAGTCTTCTTGATAGAAATAAATTCTTGTGCATTTTCAGGATGAAATCTATCAAAAAAAAAAACATTGAGAAAATATGTTAAATAAGTCTATACTCCACATGCATCTGTCAACAGTGATTTCAAGATCAGACATCATCCCAGTGTGGCACACACCTCACACTCAGGAAGCTGAGGCGGGAGTATCTAGTACTGGTGGCTAGCCTGTACTACAAGCCAAACCTCTGCTTCAAAATACAAAGAACTAGGTATGATTTGTTTACTTTTGGGTTTATAAATACAGGAGTCTCACTCTATAACCCAAACTGGTCTTAGGCTTACAGAAATCCACCTGCCTCAGCCTCACATGTGCTGGAATTAAAACAATCAGCAACCTTACCCACCTTAAGATACTGAGTCTTCTTATGAACACAGGTACATGTAGTAAGAATACTGGTCCCACAATTTTAATAAATTTATACATATATATAAGTTACGCAGAATTAAGAAGAGTATATTTAAATATACTTTTAAACAAAATCCACGTGTTTTCAGTTTTTTTAATTTTTAGACTTAATATTCAACATTGTCTTAAATAGAGTCACAAACATTTCTGCCCTAAAAGTGAATATGGGAAAAAATTTTAAAGCCTGAATTTCTGAAGGCATACTTGTCAAAACTGGATTTTTTTTAAAAAAAAAAAAGGATAATCACAATGCAACTTAAACTGTACATTGCCAGCCATATGCTTGTTGCACTGCCAAAAGGCTTCATCAACAGGGAAAAAAAAGAATGAACAAACTGCCATTTGCTCTTGTTTCATTTTCACTTGTGTTACATTAGAAGGCACAATGATGATTCCAGAAGCAGGATACTTGCCTCTTGACGTGCTTAGCAAGTGTCTTCTTGCTTGCGTGCAGCTTATTACAGTAAGGGCACTTGTGCTCCTTCTTATGAAACTCTACTTCGTTACTGTGCTTCTTTCTGTGAACAGTTAAGTTAGACTTTGTCGAATAACGCTGGTGACAAATATCACACTCAAAAGGCTTCTCACCTGTGTGCACACGGGTGTGGCTCTCATATTTCCCTACAATGGAGAAGAAAATTGAGTTCAACATATCTGCTGTGCTTTGACTGAAATGTCACAGTACAATGAAAAGGCATGGTTTAATAAACTTAGTATATATACCCAAATTCACATATGAAACTAAAAAGAAAATTACTTACCTGAATTTCTAACTAAATAAACCTCAAAGACTCAGCACTTTGAGCTTAGTGTTTGAAGTATATTTTTCCTCAAATGTTTAAGTTGTTAAAAAAAAACAAAAACAAAAAATTACTCATTCAGGTATTTTTAAAATCTTAATGGCTGAAATTTTTCTGAAAAAAGTGCTGACAAATTCTAAATTTTCAATGTATTTTCAAATATAAAACTAACTTTTACCAAATATCTGCTCATCATTTCACGTTAACTTATCCACAATTATTTTTCCTATGAAGATCCACAAACTCAGTGTTCAGGATTGGTAGATCTTATTCAAATATCATAAAGCAGAAAAACAATGCTTATTTATTTTATTCTTTTTCACAAAAGACATTCTAGAAAGAATGCTACAAATGCAAAATAATTAACAATTAATAGTATGACCTATTTATATACAAATTCCTTAAGAAACAAAAATAAATAATGACTGTGTGCTTAATACTGAAATGCTAAATCCAACACATACAGGTAAAATCTGAGCAAGTAAAAATTGAACAGACATAAAAGGCACCCAGAGTCCCAGAGTCCCCCCATGTGAAATGCATGCCTAAGATCTCCATCTACTCAGACTCTATCATACAGATATTTCTAATAAAATGACCAAGAAATTGTAACACAGACTGCTCGACAAGAAAAGGACAGCAAAAGAAAAACAAATAGATCAATATATGGCCTTAACTTATTTACATTCTTACTTAGCATAAAACTCTTTACATCACTAGAGGCAAAAGCACCACAGGTGATCACCATAGATAGCAGAATGTGTGACGTGGAACAAATAACTTCTCTGCTTCAAATCTTCCTTATCCAAACAAAATATATGTATGAAATTGTCTGCAGAATGATCTCTATCCTCTTGTACATACATGTATCCAGAAAGCTGTAATTGGGCACCTCCTCGGTTAGCTACGTTCTAGTTAAGCTAAAAATTTAGCCTCTCAGTACACGAGTTAGTAGCACTTTATGGAACTGTATCTGATAAGTGAATTAATATATACATGTTCCTTAAAACATTCTAATCTCTGCCGGGCGGTGGTGGTGCACGCCTTTAATCCCAGCACTTGGGAGGCAGAGGCAGGCAGATTTCTGAGTTCGAGGTCAGCCTGGTCTACAGAGTGAGTTCCAGGACAGCCCGGGATATACAGAGAAACCCTGTCTCGAAAAACCAAAAAAAATAAAATAAAAATAAATAAAACATTCTAGTACCTAGTAAACACTAATAAATGTCATCCATTATTATTATTAGCCTCCTCAGTACAGGATTAGAAAATAATTTATCAACTTCCAAATGCATAAATCTAATTTTTTGGTCCCAAATGTAACACAAAGAGTAACCTAAAAATATGAGGTGTAAGAAAAAATGTGCAGCAGCTGTTTACTTTCTATAAACATTATTACAGCTGTAAAGATCTTATACTAGTAATTAGTAGCATTTTTATTACATTAAAATCTTTAAGATATGTTTTGAATATTAAAACCATTAAATAGCAACAGTTAAACTCACAATTTTAATTGACTACTTAAGAATTGATTATTCACTTTCTTAGACCATTATAAAGATTAAACTTAAATAGCTCAAAGTAGACCAAAAAAGAAAACAAAGTTTTCTCAAAGTTTGCTCAAAGAAACAAGTTTAAATTTAAATAGCTCAAAGTAGACAAACACAACAGAGCGTGCGTGCGTGAGAGAGAGAGAGAGAGAGAGAGAGAGAGAGAGAGAGAGAGAGAGAATGTGAAGGTGCTTGCTTGCTCATGTGTATACACACCAAGACCTGAGTAAAGCACGGAGTGTCTTCTTCATGGCTCTCCTCTTTGTTGTCTTGAGATAAGGTTCTCAATGAACAACAAATGTGCCTTTTACTAATCCGCTGGCCAGCCAATTGTTGGCCTCCACCTGTCTCTGTCACTCAATTCTGGACTTACAGGCGCACACTGCTATTCCCAATGTCTTCGTATGTGGGGCTCAATCGAAGGCCTCTGGTCTTCATATTTGCAGTCTTTTCCACATCCCCCAAAGCTAATAATTTTTTTAAAAAATTTGGAAATGTAGTAAATTGTGATTTTTTTTCTAATTTGTAAGATTTTTATAATAAAATTTAAATAATCTATAAAAGAGGAAAAAATAAAATAAACGTAATGATGTCAAGAGACCAAGAAAAATTCTTATAACATTAAGAATCATAGAAATGAAAAACTTAAGTTACAAACTCAAGGTTTATGCACATCCATACTGCAGAGCCTATTGTATCCATGGATTTAAAATGCTGAGCAAGAACAACAGACACGCCTGAAGGAAAGCCTGCCTCAGAATATCCAAGAGGGTCTCCAGAGATTAATGAAAAAACAAAAGAAAAACAAAAAAGAAAAATGTAAGCCCCCAATAAACCTCATGTTTAAAGAAACTGGCAAAGTGTGAGGTGTGAAAAGGACACTCCTCAGTAGAAGCAACTTATATTCACAATCTATATTCATTTCTTCACTTCTGTGTGGTAGACATTACAATAACAATATATAGTCAGAACATTCTCTTCACATTTATCAGTCTCTATTTAAAAACCAGAAAACATCTTACAGTAAAAAACTGCATACAGTAGTCTTCTGAACTAGATCTCAGTATAAACCATCTCAAAGTAGTAGTAAATCAAAGATGTTTTCACATGAATAAATTTGTCTTGATGTGTTTAAGTTTATCCCACATGTCTCAGCAAAAATTATTTTTCAAATCTTATATGCAGTTTTTGTAAAGTATCACTAAATTAGCCTGAAGATATTTCTAACCTGATATCACTACTCTCAATTACATCTATTCATACAGCATACCCTAAAGAGTACAGAAACAAAATACTTAGTTGTAGAGAATTACAGCAGTGTTACAATTAGGTAAGAACCAAGCAGAACCTCCATCTAAATAGACCAAATGAACTCATGTTTAAAAAAGAGGTAGAGGGGACACAAAACATTTTTGTCTCTAGAGAAGATTGTGATTTACTCCAAACAAAGATTTTAGCTCTCTACAGGAAACAAAAAATATAAATTATCCAAATTTCTCTCTTACCCCATCTGTCATCTCTCTAGTTTGCTTTTTACCCAGTAGGTTTTTGGTACCAGGGGCAGCAAGGTCAAAGGACTTATATTTACATGAGAATTGGATGAGGAATGGACAGCTGGTAGCCTATGGAAAGACATAACTAGATCTGGAGTGCTACTTGCAGCACCAGAAAGAATAAAGAGCCAAGCAATGGAATCAAATCTCTGGGTTAGGTATTGTGCAGCTCATAGTTCCAGCAGAATCTCAGTGCTTATCCCTTGCTCTCATAAACATACTTTACTGCTGTAAAGTTAGGAGATGATAAAGAACCCTTACTGGGTCCACACAAGCCAATGTAAATCCAGGTAGCATCCTTCAAACTTATTAAGTAAGAGTTTACTGGCAAATGTTAGAATATGCAAATCACACTGAGTCAGTCTCGATTTAGACTAGCAAAACAATAATCAAAAATCTAAGACAGATAACTGTAAAATCCTGTAAAAGATATGAGCATGGTATAGAAACGACTGGGGAACAGCCAATAAAAGTTTTGAGATTAGGCAGACAAGACATTCCAAGTGTATTTTCTGTGTACTATTTCTATTCTAGCTGTGGCCAGGTGCTCCACTGACAAACACTGTGCTACCCTTACCCCACTCATTGTCTTTCTCTCTTTTTTAAGCTTCCCATCCCCTGCAGTTCATCAGATAAAAGGTAAATCCCTCTGGAAAGCATTTAAGCCATTCCCAAGCTGGCTTTCCTTGACTACTCTCAGTACCTGTCATTTTTTTTCTATGCCTCTTCACTTATCTGAAAGACACTCAAACCTTAGCAATTTCTAGAACATACAATGCCTTCACACATGGATTCTTCTACCTTGTAGATGCCACCTTATTCTGTATGTTTAAGGGTCAATCCTACTAGTTCTGTGAAGCTACTCATCGTTTCCCTGATCCTCTCTGTATTTATCCTGATAAAATTAACATTATTGTATTAGGATAGCTTTTTACATGAACTCAGATACTTGAGAACAGAATATATCATTTCATATCTATTTAACAGTGCTTTCAGGCATGCAATGTTAAATTAATGATTACTAAGGACAGCTAACATTCTTTGTAGTATTTAAGTGATTTCCCAGAACCATCCATTTAATTCACAACACTCAGACTGTTAACAGCACACCATCTCATTTCACTAATGAGAAGGAAAACCCCATACAGGTTAAACAACTCATGCAAGGTCTAGATTTTAAAACCCAGCAATGTGACCCTATAAAATCTCAAGTTTTTCAATCAGCATGAAGATCTAAACAAGTACTAGACCGACAGACAGAGATATGCTTATGTAATGGCCATAAGGAAGAACGAGTGAATAAAGCCCCAGTGTGGTCAAGCAACAGAAGGGCAAGAAGTGGAACATAAAATTCATTCTGAAAACTAAGCTGGAAATAACCCTAGATTGTAACCTACTGATTCTAATAATAGAGGGAATTAATTTGGGAAAAAACATTTCCAAGCTTCTTGGTTTATTAAGCTTCAAGCATAGGTAGTATTTCTTGAATTCATGTGCACAAAACTCAAGTTTCCTGGGGACATTAAAAGGGCATTCATAAGCTAACTTGTTTATAAAGTGACTTGAGGAAAAGCTAGGTTTTCAAAAATTAACTATATTTCTAGTATTATTAAAGAACTGCATTAAAACAGACTGTGTTATAGGCTTCCAAACTTACTGGAGCTCAAAGCCTTTTCTCAACAAAGTACCTCACACGCTGACTGTTCAAGGGAACAGTCTGAGACCCATGTGCTACACCTTCAGTGCCTGTAGTGAACTGACCCTTGCTCATTGATTTCCAAGTCAAATCAGGCTAATTAAAGTTTGTACATACCATAAGCAGGGAGGACAAAGTCTAAGATGTATAGGAAAGATAAATGTTCCAAGATAAAATGTTCCCAGGTACCTCAGCCCCAAAAGGCTGCTCTCTGTGTATATCCTCATACTGATAGGACTACAGAGACATTTGCTACCAGGATTGACAAGTTTCTTGTGCACATACACTCTTCCCATTGACTAAGTTATTCAGAAGTTGTTTCATTTCTGTGTATGAAGAGGTAAAATTATTAATAATCATTAAATTGGATTCCGAAAAGTATCCTTAGTATACATTCAAAAGGCATTATAAAAGCAAAAAAAAAATAAAAAATTCACTGTAAAGTTTGTCTATATCTACTTTGATAGCAAATGATTACAAATATCTTATAAAACAAATTTTAACCTATGCAAATAGCATACATAACCAGTACAAGACAGTCATATATCAAACTGCATGATATCTTTTACAAGATCAGATTACCTAGAGTTGTTCTAATCATTTTATGTGCAGAATGTACTTAACAATATCATAATCACTGTACATGTAACTCAAAACTACTAGCACTTCTAAAATTAAAAACGTATATAAGTCAAAGCTATATAGAATAACTGCTGATATTCTGGAGTCTTTCTCCCAAATACAGAACCTGTATGTACTCTGTTAAGACATAATGAAGAAAACACAAAAGGGTAAATACCAAATTATTTCTGACTCACAACAAATTTAAAATAACACGGTAAACTATGTGCTGAAAATCAGAGCATGTTCCCTACTTCAGAACTCTTCTTAAACGTTTCTTTCAAAGTTTAGTTTTTAATGATTACCACTGGGGAGGTGGGGAGGATGGGGTCACAAAGGATAAATGACTAGAGCTGGGAAACCGGCTTGCCTTACCTATCCGGTCAAATGTCTTATCACATTTGGGACACTGCAGGATTTTCTTATTGCTGTTCTGAATGATTACAGGAGCTAGCCCTTCGTGGATGCTTCCTGCAGAGTCGCCAGCCTCCGGTTCCTCTTCTGCATCATTATCTTTGTCACTCTGCTCAGTGTCAGACTCCTCATCGGACACTTCCTCCTCCAGCTCTTCGTCTTCTGCATTATATTCACTTCCAGGATCCTCAGAATCATTTCTATCAGACCTCTCCTTATCAAAACTCTCTTGATGAAAATTGTCTGACCCATCCCCACTTTCCGGTTCATCGTCACTGGTGTCCTCAAACTTAACAGGACACTTCCGATTCCTCTTTGACCTCCGGGTAGAAAAACTTCGTTCCAGCATTTTTAACCCATGTTTTTTTCCCAGTAGCAGGGACCTGTGAGTTTTAGCTAAATGATTCTCTAAGGACTTTTTATAGCAGAAATGCCTACTACAAAATTTGCACTGATGATTATTTGATAGTCTTCCAGTTAATTCATTGAGTGTTTCTTCTGGTGATGACTTTTCAGTTAGTTCTGCCTGAAACGTGGCAACATTTTCATTATTCAGCAGCTTGACTGCGTCTATAATGTCCAAAAATTTTGCAGCCTCTAAAACAAGAGGTATTTCGTATTTGTACACAAAAAACTCTGACGTATAGAGAAACTCAAGCAAATGCTGAAAAACTGAATGTGTTACGTGATCCAGGGTAACAACATCAGTGCTTGGATTTTTGCTCAAACACGCATGAAAATAACTACTACCAACAGCAACTACTACTTTATGCGCACTAAATTCTTTTCCTTCTACTATGATCAGTAAATCACAGAAAGATGGCTGCTTCTGTCTATCATCGTTCAAATACTTCAGCAAATTCTTATTATACTGCAAAGAACTCAAAAGCTTTCTCTGATCTGGAGAGGAAGGAAGTTCTTGGCAACACTGAAGAGCTTCAGGGGTTGGTCTTTCTGTAGACTGGGTATAGGTCACTTGGCCACACTCCACAGCAGCATTTTCTTCAGATGAATCTTTATGATAACCTAGATGGATCTTCTCATCAAGATTTGAAGTAACCTTTCTCCTTTTCTTCATTGCAGTACGGCAATTTTTGAACAAGAAACTTCATAAGTGACTTACGAGATTTATGAAACAAAACTAGATTGTCTTGAACAACAGCTTCTGAAGGGGTGTGCCCCACTGTTTCATGGTCTGCAAAACAGTGAGAATCATGTAAGAGCTCCACAGCATAGCAATCTTAAATAACCAAAGGTGTTGTCAACTAGTCTTTTCTACACTGTAACTAAATTACAAACTCGACATTGCATCCACTAGCTGCTAAGATTTTTAGGGCAGAGAACCAGGAAAGCTGGGTTTGGAAAAGGCAACCAACAAAAGAATAGTGTTAAGTGAAGGCACAGCACACCTTCTAGGCCTGATTCGCGAATAAGGTGGAAAGAACAGAACACAGAGAACACTATCCCGCCAAGGCTGCAAACCTTGCAGACTGGCCAGCCCGGACTGCAGTCGCGGTTTGGGTGCTGGGACCGTGACAATAAGGCCAGCCCGGCCACAAAAAGCAAGTCTCCATTAGCATGCTTTCCCCGGGCGAGCACGGCACGGCTCCTGAGAGACAGACCTTCCGAAATCCACTAGGCAGGGCGGCCCCAGGAGGGGCGCAGAGAGTGGGGTCAGCACGGGCGACGACCGCAGGAAGCGGAGTTTTCCCAGGCCCGGGTCGGCGGGGACCGAGCTCGCCCGTGACCCTTCCCTCCCAGGCTGTCCAGGCAAGCGCCCCACAGGCCCATTACCGGGAACCCCGGGCTCCCGCGCCGGCTCGGGGCCGCCCAGCTCCGATCCCCGCGCGCTCGCGCCCGCGCCCACCCACTTCCGGGTCCGGCCCCCCACCTCATCCACCTCAGCGGCGCTCCTTCCCCTCGCAGAGTCCCGCCGCCGCCGCTCGCCAGGCACGTCAGCCGCGCGCAGCCGCGCAGCCGCGCAGCCGCCCAGCCGCCGCGAGAGGCCCGCAAGCCGGGGCAGCCGCCCGAGCGCATGCGCGCGCTTCCGGCCTCGCGCATGCTCTGTGAGCTTTCATTGCTGCCCTGGGTGCCCTACCAAACTCCCAGGGCCGTTATACCGGCTTTTCATGGCGACTTAGGGGCCCTCGTTAATAGAACCAGAGAAACTTGGCTGAAGGAGGGGAAGCGAAAATAGCTGTGATGAGGAGTTAGGGGGAATTGGCGCTGTGACAACTGGTGTGTTTCCAGTTTGTCACCGAACAGCCACCTCTTCCGGAAGCCTGCCCCAGTCCACAGTGGCAAACACCTAAGTGTAGGCTGGAAGTAGTTATGAGGCTTCCCAGGACTTACAGATACAAATGTAAGCCCACGTAAAATTGTGGGGTTTGTTTTTATTAACTTACTATGAACAGAAGATGTGCATGTAAGTGTGGAGCTGAGAAAATGACAACCAAACCTCCAAGGGACTTAGCGCCTCAGAGCCCCTACCTAACGTGTTGCATCTCTGACAGAATGCCCAATGGACCAATATTGCCCGTCTGGCGATGAAGGTTCTAGAGCTTGTTTGTACAAACCTAAGAAAAACTTACACAAAGGCTGTGACCAAATGAAATAAACACCACTACTACCCTTCCCTTTTACCTGTAACTCTAGTCTCTTCATAACTCTGAATCTGAAAAGGTTACCCACACACACAGAAAATACCAGGCAGGATATACCCAGAAGGAGGAGAAGTGGGGAGAGAGGTTGCCTCAACTTTGTTTCTATTGCATGGATGGACGTTGCAGTGAGGGTGCTTTAAAGATGTCCTGAAAAGGCCTATTTGTAGATAGCTCTCTAGAAATGTGCTGCGCCCCATCCTATCAATTGGCCAAGACTGACATTAGCCAAATAGGCAGTTCTTCCCTCCGGTGTTTTCGCCGCAAAACAATGTAGAGTGAGGACTGGATCGTCAACTCTTGCCAAAATTTCAAGCCTATTTGGGCTTTCCCCGTGGATTTTACAGTCCGAAAAGCTGAAGACATGACAGCTCCTAGGAATGGTTAAAAAGAAAGTTTACTGTAGATATGAGAGAACAGCCAGAAGCATCTGGAAGGGTCTAGACCAAACTGGGCCATGGGAGGAAGAAAGAAGAGAGAAGAGAGGGGAGAGAGGGCAACTAAGAGAGGAGCTTAGGACCAAGAGACCATTAGCGGTCCAGGAGACCCAGAGGGGAGTAGAAGCCCCAGAATAAGAGGCCAAGAGATCCTGTACTCAATGGATTATATAGGTATCAGAGAAGCTGGGTGAAGGGAAAGGAAGCTCAGAGGTTGGAGAGATACAGAGTCTAGGTAGGTCAGTCTCAATGACTTTCTAATAGATACTTGAGATGCTTAGAATCGAGCAAGCAGCATCTGTTTTTATGTATTGAATAGGCAACCCAGCTATTTGCCCCTAATTAGAGACCAAACAAGAACTGTGACCTAATTTCTGAAATTAAATCTTATCAACTTTACTTCTTGGTCCTATTTCTATTTCTCTGGAAGATAAGAAGCAAAAGTTAAAAACAATGTCTTGACAATTTCCTCAGTCAGACAGCACCGAGAAAGAAGGAAGTTGTATCAAGGCTTGTAAGTAACAGTAAAGAAGAAAGAACCCTCACACATAAAAATTTCCAATGTTTTCATGTGTTGATATGTCATGGTCTTAACACCCCTGAAAGGTATTTCATGAGTTTGTTTCTAAAAATGAAAAGGATTTTTTTTCATTTATGCATAATTGTCCATAGAACAATTGCACTGAAACAGGACTGTAACATTTTGAGTTTAATAAATGTGCTTTTAAATAACATGGTAAATATAACATGTCTAGGAATCAATCTTAATTATGTTCAATTTGTATGCAAATTTTCTCCTACTGGGCTAGAAAAGTTTCTGAGACCAGTTATTAATCATTTTTCTTTTCTCCTTTTCTGCATTTTAAAATGCTTATAGGATGTAAAAATTCTTTTTATACCATAAACTTCACAAAGGCCAGACATTGGTTAGATTTGACTCAAGGGCCATTGTTCTCTGACATCTCAGACACTCAGAAAACAAACAACCAAATAATTGAAGACTGCTCTCTTAGATGCTCTATGCTGGATAACCAAACTCTCCAAATTGGATAATTTGTAAACAATATAATTTTATTTCTTATATTTCTAGAGTGTGAGTGTGGTGATTTGAATATGCTTGGCCCATGCAAGTGCTACTATTAGGGCATGTGGCTTTACTGGAGTGAGTGTGGCATTGTTGGGGGAAGTGTGTCCCTGTAGAGGTGGGCTTTTGAGGTTCTATGCTCAAGTTCCACCAAGTGTGGAAGAGATCTTCCAGGGTGCCTGCAGAAGAGAGTTCACTTCTGCTGCCTCCATATCAAGATGTAGAACTCCATCTTCTTATCTTTTTCCTCAATTTCTTTGTTCAGAGACTTAAAGTTCTTGTCATACAGATATTTCATTTGCTTGGTAAGAGTTATACCAAGATATTATATATTATTTGTGACTATTGTAAAAGGCATTGTTTCCCTAATTTCTTTCTCAGCCCACATATCGTTTGTATAAAGCTCTGGTAGAATTTTTGGAGTCACTTCTGTATACTATCATTTCATTTATGAATATCAACACTTTGACTTCTTGCTTTCCCCATGGATCCCCCTTTAGTTGTCTTATTGCTCTGGGTAAAACTTCAAATATTATGTTGAATAGATAGAGAAAAAGTAGGCAGCCTTGTCTTGTCCCTAATTTCAGTGGAGTTGCTTTAAGTTTCTCTCCATTTAATTTAATATTGGTTATTGGCTTGCTGTAGATTGCTTTGATTATTTTTAGATATGTGCATTGTATCTCTGATCTATCCAAGACTTTTGACATGAAGGGGTGTTGGATTTTGTCAAAGCTTTTTCAGCATCTACTGAGATGCTCATATGATTTTTTGCTTTCAGTTTGATTTTATGGTGGATTACATTGACAAATTTTCATATATTGAACCATCACTGCATCCCTGAGATAGCAGCTTTATTTGTAATAGCCAGAAGTTGGAAACAATCTAGATGTCTCTCAACTGAAGAATGGATAAGGAAAATGTGATGTGTCTACACAATGGAATACTATTCAGCTATTAAAAAGAAAGACACCATGAAATTTGTAGGCAAATGGAGAGAACTTGAGAATATCATCCTGAGTGAGGTAACGCAGACCTAAAAAGTCACATGTAGTGTGTACTCAGTTATAATTAGACATTAGCCATAGAGCACAGAATAACCATGCTACAATCCACAGACCCAAAGAAACTGGGTAATAAGGAGAGCCCAAGTGAGTATGTGTGAATCTTACTCAGAAGGGGAAACAAAATAGTTATCAGAGGTGAATGGAGACAGGGAATTGGGTTGGAGGGGGTGATGAGGGGAATGGGAATAATGATCAGGTGTGGGAATTGGGGAACTGGAGGAGGCTGGGAGTGAGAATGGAAATCAGTGTGGGGGGGGTCATCTCTGGTGACTCGCTAGAGACATGGGATAGGGAGAAGTTATGGGGAGTTTATAGAGGTAACCCTAGCTGAGATTCTTACCAGTGGTGGATATAAAGATTATAGCCAGGCAGGAACTTCCAGTGGAAGAAAGAGGAAGTCAACCCACCCAACAAAACCTTCAACCCAAAATGTGTCCTGCCTATAAGATGTGCAGGGATAAAGATGGAGCAGAAGCTGAAGTAACTAATGACTGGCCAGACTTGAGAACCATCCCGTTCGAGAGAGCCAACACCTAAGACTATTAATGCCACTCTACTATGCTTGTAGACAGGAACCTGGCATAACTGAGAGGCTTCATCTAGCAGGAGATGGAAACAGGTACAGAGACGAATGACTGAACACTGGTCAGAACTCAGGGTGTCTTGTGGAAGAGTAGGGGATAGAAGTGAATGAGGCAGAAAGGTCAAGGACATCACAAAAATACCCACAGAGTCAACTAACCTAGGCCCAGGGGAGCTCACAGAGACTGAACCACCAACCAAAGAGCATGCAGGGGCTGGATCTAGACCCCTCACACACACATTTGTAGCAGATATGCAGTTTGGTCTTTATTTGGTCCCCTAACAATTAGAGCCTGGGCTTTCTCTGACTCTGTTGTCTGCCATTGGATCCCCTTCCACTACTAGACTTCCTGGGTGAGTCTCATCGGGAAAGGAGATGGTTAGTCCTGCTGGGACCAGATATACCAGGATGGGATAGTACCCAAGGGGACTTTACCTTCTCTGAGAAGAAAGGGTGAGGGCAATAGAGGAACTTGAAGGAGATGAGGGATGGGGAGCTGAGATTGGGATGTAATGTGAATTTTAAAAAAATAAATTGTGTAAAGAAAAGAGATGTAGAACTCTTGTATCCCCAGCACCACATCTGCCTGCATGATGCCATGTTTCCCACACATCATGATGATAATGGAGTGAACCCCTACACCTGTAAGTCAACCACAATTAAATGTTTGTCTTTGTAAGAGTTGCCTTGGTCATGATATTTCTTCATAGCAATGAAACCCTAACTAATACAGTAGGTAACCCAAACTTGAGGTTTTGACATTCAGTGTCTCATAGGGATGCATTTCCCCCTCTATCCTTACTTAGAAAGATGAACCAGCCTACCTCCACCTTAGGCTTAAAAGCCAGCTTATAGTAAAAATAAACTAGGATCTTTTCTGTTTGTGATTAAATCTATTTCTCAAGGATTTGGCTATGCTCCACCTGTGGTTCAAAACTTGCGCTGGGTGCACAGCACAGGGCCAGGGGCACGGGGCATGCATGCCTCGCACTATGGCACTTCCTAGCAGGACTCAGCAGCGCAGACCGTGAACCTCGGGTGTGGGGAAAGAACTTGAGTCATGCGCCTCGGTGGTGAAGGGAAGCTGCGCACCCGGTGGTCATGGCTGAGTCCCCCAGGGTCCCTGTGAAGACCGCTAGAACAATAGAGCAAGGAGTGTAGAGAGGGAGCCCTGGGACCTCTAAAGCAGAGAGAGTGGGAAGGGCTTTCCCCAGTGCAAGTTTTCCACTTACACAAATGAGTCCCGAGTCTCAGGAGACACATGGAATTGAAGACATGTAGATTTATTGACATGGTGAAGCTTCTAAAAGGTGACACTCTCCCACAAAATGCCAGAAGGGGCTTCCTTATATTGGAAGGGGGTTGGGGTGGGGCTAGGGCCTTTAGGTAATATGTAAATCTTGAGGCAGAGACCTGTTCCCCGCCCTCTACCTATGCCTTACGTGACCCACTGCATGTTACATGGAGATCTCGTGTCAGGGCTCTGGGCTCTGGGGGCGTGGCCAAACACCCCAGGATTTCCACAGCCCCACACCACCTGTGGCCTTAACTACTCATGATCCTGTACTGACTGTTCCAGGGAAGGCAATCAGGACTTTGTTTCAAAAAAGTTATCTTTAACTATCTTGAAACCCTGCTTTTGTTTTAAAAGGTTGTTATGACTACCTGTTGTTATGGCTACCTTGTTATGACCATCTTGAAATTATGACTTTGTTTCAGGAGGTCGTTATGAATAATTTGTTGTGCTTATGTTCTGTTCCAATAACCCTGCCTATTTTTATATTTTGACTGATATAGCCCCCATTTGTAAAGCCTTTACCACTGAGCTGTAAAAAGCTTTCTTCACATCCAATGCTGGCCTCTGGAACCCTGCCTTAAGGGGAAGCAAACTGTATATACAGATTAAAGACTGACTTGTTTAATTATTTTCTTGCTTTACTTAATTTGGTCATGATAATTGCTTTGGTGGTCTTTCTACTCCCATCTTTGGTATTAACAAAAGAAAGTATCTCTTGGGATAAGTTACAGAAAGGCTTTTAAGAAGTCATAAAATGTTCATCCATGAAGACAGAGCTCCCATGTCAATCAGTGTACTGGAGATATAAGTTTCAGTGTGTAAATAAGGGGTGGGACATTCACCATCGTCATGAAATGAAAATATTGCAAAGATGTATTTAAATTTCTATAGATGTAAGGACATCAGTAAATTAGACTTCACATTGATCTCTTCCCCATTAGCATATATACATTGTATATGGTAATAGGTTACATAAGAATATGTTCATACAAATATATAAAGTACTTTGGACATATTCCTACTAGCACATGTATGCTCTCCCATTTCTTTCATCTTCTTCTGTGGCAGTACAATATTCTGATAATATATTTTATATTCTAAAAGATTGGATTTTTTGCTAGATCTCACAGCTAATGTTAATAATACATGTGGAAGTCACATAAAATTGCTACCCAACTGTATATTCAAATTGCTTGTTTCATCTGCCTTTAGGAGAAAAATGAAAAAACAAATCTTATTTGCCTTGGCTTTCTCATGTAATCAATTTTTACAACCTAAGCTAAAGTATACCTGTAATCTTAAATTGTGTATTCTTCCATTTTCCTGACCCAGAATAATATATGTACATCATTTGCTATAAAGAACAAATAACAGAAATGGAAAGAATCTCCCTAAAATCTACCAGAAAGAATGAGAATTATTTATGGATATTGGTTTTAAAAATTTGCTGCTTGGGGTCAGTTGGAGCCAGTGACTTAATCTCTTGTAGTACTCAAAGTTTTATGTAAAGTATCTCATTCCTTCTCCTATGTGATGCCTTTTGTGCTGTTCAATAAATACAGAGCAAAGACCTTTGTAAGAGAAGGCACACAGCACATACAGACACATACAAGACAAGCACAAAGCAACAAACAGATTCAGAAAATGGCCTTTAGGAAGACACAAAGTCAGGCTCATACAACAGACAGAGATGGAAGACACAGGGAACATGAGACAGAGAATTCAAATCTGAATTCACTCTTGGTTAAATGCCTCAAAGGGGGGAGTGCTTTCATTTCTTTTCTTAATGTGACATTGATGCATTATGACACTATTTGAAATCTAGAAACCACAAATGAGAGAAGACATATAATATGTGTCTAAGTCTGACTTACCCACTTTCTACAGCTAAAATGTTTCTTCATATAGAGAAATCTTTATATAATAATTATAAGAATGTAAAATAGCCACTATGGAACTCAGTATAGTAGTCCCTCAAAAAAAAAAAAAAAACTAAAATTAGATCTACCATATGCCCCAGCTTTTCCATGCCCTTGTCCAAAAGATCCAAATCAACATGTCACATAGACACTTCCACATCATTGTTATTTAATAAAACTATTAGCAGTGGCCAAGTTGTGGAACCGATCTAAGTATCAATCAACTGTTTTTTCTTTTTAAATTATGGGTATGCCTATGTATCTCTGTGTGGGTTTCTAGACAAGAGCATAGCTGCATATGGAGGCCAGAAAAAGACACTAGATTCCACAAAGCTATAGTTCAGACAATCGTGAACTGTTTCACATATATGCTACCAACTTAACTAAAGTGTTCTGCAAGAGCAGCAATTGCTCTTAGCCATTTCTCAAGCCTAGGCCATCAACAGTTTTAACATTTTTCCTCAAAAGACAGTCTACAGATTGAAATAAGTCATTTGATAAATGTATATCTGAAGAAGAACCTACATCTAGAATAGTACAAGGAAAGCTAATGAAATGATAATACACAGAGCTGTAGACTAAGGTTAAAAAATGTTTGAAAAGACACTTCATTAAAAGATAAGCACATAGATCTTGATTTTTAGAGTGAGTGCAATGTTAGCAGCCATTTTCTGGCTCCTGTTGCCAAGTCTTTCCAGCTGTTGTCATGTGTCAGTGTTCTGAGTTACATGGGACAATAAAAAATAGGTCACTTCAGGGTGAAATATGGCATTGCAGGCAGCAAGGCAGAACAGTCTCAGTGCACTAAACCTCGAACAGCTGTTCAAAAGTTGTTTGGTCCTTCTGCCCCCGCCTGGTCCTTTGGGCTGGAGCAGACACAGAGTTGGTCTGCTCCTGTGGAGATATTGAATCCTCAGCCATCCTAGAGGAGCCACTGCACTCAGAGCAGCTGTTAAGAACTCCATCTCACTCCCTAAGCCCCAGAGATACATCTGGGACCCAGGGACATTCAGGACACACCAGCTACCCAAACCCCGCCCCTCTGGAATTCCACTTCCCTTCCACCCCTGCCTGGTCCTTTGGGCTGGGGCAGACACAGAGTTGGTCTGCTCCTGTGGAGATACTGAATCCTCAGCCATCCTAGAGGAGCCACTGCACTCAGAGCAGCAGACACCAAGGTGGTTTGCACTTGGGAGACATCGCATCCGGAGCCATCCTAGAGGAACTGCTGCACCTAGAGCAGAAGGATTTCCAGATCCAAGAGGTGACCTGCGTCCCAGGAGTTCTTCCACCCAGGAGATTAGGAGCATAAGACCACAGAGACATCTGGACTCTGAGGAGCTCTGCCACAAGCAAGATAACTAAAAATACAGACTCCAGTCTCACACAGTGAGGACAGGTAACACTACAGTTAACCAGATGGCGAAAGGCAAGCACAAAAACATAAGCAACAGAAACCAAAGTTTCTTGGCATCATCAGTACCCAGTTTTCCCAATATAATAAGCCCTGGACACCCCATCACACCAGAAAAGCAGGATTCAGAATTAAAATCACTTCTCATGATGATGATAGAGGATTATAAGAAGGAATTAAGTAACTCCCTTAAAGAAATACAGGAGAGTACAAGTAAAAAGATAGAAGCCCTTAAAGAGGAATCACAGAAATCCCTTAAAGAAATGCAGGAAAACACAAAGAAGGAATTAAACAAAAGCATTCAGGATCTGAAAATGGAAATAGAAACAATAAAGAAAGCTCAAAGGGAGACAACCATGGAAATAGAAAACCTAAGAAAGAGATCAGGAGTCACAGACGCAAGCATCACCAACCGAATACAAGAGATAGAAGAGAGAATCTCAAATGCAGAAGATATGGTGGAAAATATTGACACAGTTGTCAAAGAAAATGCAAAATGCAAAAAACTCCTAACTCAAAACATCCAGGAAATCCAGGACACAATGAGAAGACCAAACCTAAGGATAATAGGTATAGATGAGAATGAAGATTTCCAACTTAAAGGGCCAGTAAATATCTTCAACAAAATTATTGAGGAAAACTTCCCTAACCTAAAGAACAAGATGCCCATAAACATACAAGAAGCCTACAGAACACCAAATAGACTAGACCAGAAAAGAAATACCTCCCGTCACATAATAATCAAAA
>NW_021604679.1:379229-383986 GCF_004785775.1 Grammomys surdaster
GGTGGAAAATATTGACACAGTTGTCAAAGAAAATGCAAAATGCAAAAAACTCCTAACTCAAAACATCCAGGAAATCCAGGACACAATGAGAAGACCAAACCTAAGGATAATAGGTATAGATGAGAATGAAGATTCCCAACTTAAAGGGCCAGTAAATATCTTCAACAAAATTATTGAGGAAAACTTGCCGAACCTAAAGAACAAGATGCCCATAAACATACAAGAAGCCTACAGAACACCAAGTAGACTAGACCAGAAAAGAAATACCTCCCGTCACATAATAATCAAAACATCAGATGCACAAAATAAAGAAAAAATACTAAAAGCAGTAAGGGAAAAAGGTCAAGTAACATACAAAGGCAGACCTATAAGAATTACACCAGACTTCTCACCAGAGACTATAAAAGCCAGAAGAGCCTGGACTGACATCATACAGACCCTAAGAGAACACAATTGCCAGCCCAGATTACTATACCCAGCAAAACTCTCAATCACTATAGATGGTGAAACCAAGCTATTCCATGACAAAACCAAATTTGCACAATATCTTCCCACAAACCCAGCACTTCAAAGGATAATTGATGGAAAACGCCAATACAAGGAGGGAAACTACAACCTAGAAAAAGCAAGGAAGTAATCTTCCAACAACCCCAAAAGAAGATAACTATACAAACATAATTCTACCTCTAATAACAAAAATAACAGGAAGCCACAATCATTTTTCCTTAATATCTCTTAACATCAATGGTCTCAATTCCCCAATAAAAAGATGCAGACTATCAGACTGGATACACAAACAAGACCCAGAATTTTGCTGCATACAAGAAACACACCTCAGTGACAAAGACAGACACTACCTCAGAATAAAAGGGTGGAAAACAATTTTCCAAGCCAATGGTCCCAAGAAACAAGCTGGAGTAGCCATTCTAATATCAAATAAAATCAACTTTCATCCAAAATTAATCAAAAAAGATAAGGAAGGACACTTCATACTCATCAAAGGAAAAATCTACCAAGGTGAACTCTCAATTCTGAACATCTATGCTCCAAATGCAAGGGCACCCAGATACATAAAAGAAACTTTACTGAAGCTCAAAACACACATTACACCTCACACTATAATAGTGGGATTTCAACACCCCACTCTCAGCAATGGACAGAGCATGGAAACAGAAATTAAACCGAGACACTTTGACATTAACAGAAGTTATGAACCAAATGGACTTAACAGACACCTATAGAACATTTCATCCTAAAACAAAAGAACACAGCTTTTTCCCAGCACCTCATGGTACCTTCTCCAAAATAGACCATATAATTGGTCACAAAACAGGCCTCTACAGATACAAAAATATTGAAATAATCCCTTGCATCTTATCAGATCACCACAGATTAAGACTGGTCTTTTATTATGACAAAACCAATGGAAAACCCACATGCACATGGAAACTGAACAACTCTCTACTCAATGATGACTTGGTCAAGGAAGAAATAAAGAAAGAAATTAAAGACTTTTTAGAATTCAATGAAAATGAGGACACATCATACCAAAACTTGTGGGACTCCATGAAGGCAGTGCTAAGAGGAAAACTCGTAACTCTAAGTGCCTACAAAAAGAAACTGGAGAGAGCACACACTAACAACTTGACTGCACAACTAAAAGCTCTAGAACAAAAAGAAGCAAATACACCCAGGAGGAGTAGAAGGCAGGAAATAATCAAACTCAGGGCTGAAATCAACCAAATAGAAACAGAAAGAACAGTACAAAATATCAATAAAACTAGGAGCTGGTTCTTTGAGAAAATCAACAAGATAGATAAACCGTTAGCCAGATTAACCAGAGGGCACAGAGACAGTATCCAAATTAATAAAATCAGAACTGAAAAGGGAGACATAACAACAGAAACTGAAGAAATTCAAAAGATCATCAGATCCTATTACAAAAGCCTATACTCAACAAAACTGGAAAACCTGGAGGAAATGGACAACTTCCTAGACAGATACCAGGTACCAAAGTTACATCAGGAGCAGATAAACCAGCTAAATAGTCCCATAACCCCTGAGGAAACAGCAGCAGTCATTAAAAGTCTCCCCACTAAAAAAACGCCCAGAACTAGATGGTTTTAGTGCTGAATTCTATCAGACTTTCAAGGAAGACCTTATACCAATTCTCTTCCACAAAATTGAAACAGAAGGACCACTGCCCAATTCGTTCTATGAAGCTACAATTACACTCATACCCAAACCCCACAAAGACACGACAAAGAAAGAGAACTTCAGACCAATCTCCCTTATGAACATCGATGCAAAAATACTCAATAAAATTCTAGCAAACCGAATCCAAGAACACATCAAAACAATCATCCATCATGATCAAGTAGGTTTTATCCCAGGAATGCAGGGATGGTTCAATATTCGGAAATCCATCAATGTAATCCACTATATAAACGAACTCAAAGAAAAAAACCACATGATCATCTTACTAGATGCTGAGAAAGCATTTGACAAAATTCAACATCCCTTCATGATACAGTCTTGGAAAGATCAGGAATTCAAGGCCCCTACCTAAACATAGTAAAAGCAATTTACAGCAAACCAGTAGCCAACATCAAACTAAATGGAGAGAAACTTGAAGTAATCCCACTAAGATCAAGGACTAGACAAGGCTGCCCACTTTCCCCCTACCTATTCAATATAGTACTGGAAGTCCTAGCCAGACCAATTAGACAACAAAAAGAAGTCAAAGGGATACAGGTAGGAAAGGAAGAAGTCAAAATATCACTATTTGCAGATGATATGATAGTATACTTAAGTGACCTCAAGCTGTACTACAGAGCAATAGTGATAAAAACTACCTGGTATTGGTACAGAGACAGGCAGGAAGATCAATGGAATAGAATTGAAGACCCAGAAATGAACCCACACTCCTATGGTCAATTGATCTTTGACAAAGGAGCTAAAACTGTCCAGTGGAAAAAGGACAGCATTTTCAGCAAATGGTGCTGGTTCAACTGGAGGACAAAATGTAGAAGAATGAAAATTGATCCATTCTTATCTCCTTGTACAAAGCTCAAGTCTCAGTGGATAAAGGACCTCGACATAAAACCAAATACACTGAAACTAACAGAAGAGAAGGTGGGGAAGAGCCTCGAATACTTGGGCACAGGGGAAAATTTCCTGAACAGAACACCAATGGCATATGCTCTAAGATCAAGAATTGACAAATGGGACTTCATAAAATTGCAAAGTTTCTGTAAGGCGAAGGACACTGTCAATAGGACAAAACGACAACCAACAAATTGGGAAAAGATCTTTACCAATCCTACATCTGATAGAGGGCTCATATCCAATATATACAAAGAACTCAAGAAATTAGACTCCAGACAACCAAATTACCCTATTAAAAAATGGGGTATAGAGCTTAACAAAGAATTTTCAATGGAAGAAACTCTAATGGCCGAGAAGCACCTAAAGAAATGTTCAGTATCCTTAGTCATCAGGGAAATGCAAATCAAAACAACCCTGAGATTCCATCTCACAACAGTCAGAATGGCTAAGATTAAAAACTCAGGTGATAGTAGATGCTTGCGAGGGTGTGGAGAAAGAGGAACACTCCTCCATTGTTGGTGGGACTGCAAGATGGTGCAACCACTTTGGAAATCAGTCTGGCGGTTCCTCAGAAAATTGGACATAGTATTACCTGAGGATCCAGCTATACCATTCTTAGGCATATACCCAGAAGATGCTCGAACATATAACAAGGACATATGCTCAACTATGTCCATAGCAGCCTTATTTATAATAGCCAGGAGCTGGAAAGAACCCAGATATCCTTCAACTGAGGAATGGATTCAAAAAATGTGGTATATTTACACAATGGAGTATTATTCAGCTATTAAAAACAATGAATTCGAGAGGTTCCTAGGTAAATGGATGGAACTAGAAATTATCATCCTGAGTGAAGTAAGCCAATCACAAAAGAACACACATGGTATTCACTCACTGATTATTGGATATTAGCCCAGAACCTTGAAATGCCCAAGATGCAACTCACAGGCCACATGAAACTCATGAAGAAGGAAGACCATGTCGGGGTGATTCAGTTCTTCTTAGAATGAGCAAGAAAATACTCAAGGGAGCAAATATGGAGACAAAGTGAGGGACAGAAACTGAAGGAGGGGCCATCTGAAGACCTTTCCACCTGAGTATCCATCCCATGTGCAGTCACCAAAGGTAGATGCTGATGTGGAAGTCAGGAAGTGCATGCTGATAAGAGCCTGATATGGATGTCTCCTCAGAGGTCTTCAAGAGTCTGACATATTCAGAGGCAGATGCTCACAACTAGCCATTGAACTGATAATGGGGTTCCCAGTGGAGGAGTTAGAGTGAAGGCAATTGGAGCTGAAAGGGTTTGTGGCCCCATGAGGAGAGCAACAATACCAACCAACCACAGCTCCCAGGGTCTAAACCACCAACCTAGGAGCACTTAAGGAGGGATCTAGGGCTTCAGCTGAATATGTAAGAGTGGAGGGCCCTGGTGGGCATAGGTGGAAGAAGAGATCCTCGACTTCGTGAAGGCTGGATGCCCCAGGGGGTGGGAATTTTGAGAGTGGGGAGGTGGGAGTAGGGGGGCATAGGCAGGGGTTACATCCGCAGAGAAGGAGGGGGGTGAGGGGATAGGGGGTTCCTGGGTGGGTGGGGGATGTGGTAAGGTGACAACATATGAAATGTGATTAAAACATCCAATAAAAAAAAAA
>NW_021604679.1:384086-386269 GCF_004785775.1 Grammomys surdaster
AAAAAAAAAAAGAAACAAAAAAAAAGAAACTAAAAAAAAAAAAAGTTGTTTGGTGTAGGGGATAAAGCAAGTTCCTCATACAAAAGCCTCTAGTCTAATCTGTATGTTTTATGAAAGGAAACATCACACCACTGCAACTTTAGTCCTCACTGTTCACTGTTTGCAGTACTCAATAATATAAGGCATTCCAGGTCTGCCAGGACAGTCTTGTGAGCAAAGTCATGCAAAGGATGTAAAGCTCCTTCAACAATATGATTCTATAGATAATAGAAAACAATCACCATTCTCTATAATGATTTCTTTAAGGTCAAAGTACTTCTAAAAACCATCTATTCATTCTAGTGTTTACCCTAGATTTAGTGAAAAACAGCTTTTTCATTCAAAAGTTTAATTTACATATAAAAAGTCTACCAAATCCACCACAGTCATATTGGTCCAACCATGATGGGCTCTATCTTTTTGGAACTGTAAGCCAAAATAAATTCTCTCTCCACAAAGTTGCTTCTGTCAAGCACTTTATCTAAGCACCAGAAAAGAAATTAATACACTATACCATATGGTTTCTTGTCTATCTCACCCATCAGACAAAAATTATATAAGGCAAGTTGTATTAATCTCTTACATTGCTGTCTTTTAATAACTAGTAGAATATCAAGATGCTGACAAGACAGTAAATAGATTGATATAAATAAACTAGTTGGATTTTTTTTCAAACATACCTCACTAAAAAGCCAAAAGTAACAATAACACTGCTTCTGAATAATTTTAAGCTTCTCTTTTAGTATTAAGCTGATGTTCTGGCTGTTCTTGGTTGTCAAATTGACTACATATGGAACTAACTAAGCCCACTTGGCTTCATTTTCTCTGGCAACTTCATATATCCTGCTGCTGAAACATTCCTTCACTGGTATTAGAGCCTACTTCAAAGGATTCCAATGAATATGGAAGATCAAATGAGTCATCCAGCCTTATAGACTGAAAATCTGTAAGATTTTTGGGCTTCCAGCAAGAGACAACCATTGTGGGACTAGCAGGACTATAGCTGGTAAGCCGCTCTCATAAACTTCATATATAATTATGGACACATGTGCACATACACATGCATGTGTATTTTTTCTAGATGACTCACATTAATACATCCAGTACAGATATAAATTTTATTTATTTGTTTATGTATTTATTTGTAAGAATCCAAAATCACTATGACTTCCATTGTGATACCTTCCTAAAGACTAATCATGATTAATAAAAAGATACAGAGCCATGTTATGTTTGTGAAGTAGGGCAATGGAAATTTTATAAAGCCAACATATATTGTAGACAACGAAAGAAGAACAGTGACATGTTAGAAATTAAAACCTGAGGAAGAGGCAAGTATCATTCAAGAACCTGGGTGAGCGTCATAAGTCAAGAATGGGGACAATTTCTGGACTCTGTGAGAGAAGAGTCACTGTGGTCTAAGAAAATCCTAGAGTGGAAAACAGTTGTAAAGTGACATACAGCCCCTTCATTTAATTATACCACCATAAAGAAAGAATTTGGAATTTGAATAGAAAGGCTCAAGAGATTTATGAACAGGCTAAGGACCTCTTGTAGACTATGCCAAATATCTGTGTTACTCACTTCCTAATGAGTACAACAGATGTAGATTACACACTTACACAAATCAACTTGCCCCATATGGAACTGTCAAGTAGATTATACAAGGTCTATGCCTGTCAGTGAGGAGTACAACTATTTCTCACCTGTGTGGATACTATCACAGTCCTCTTAGAAGAAATTCCATGCAACACAAACAATGACTGAAGTCCTCATAAATAGTCTCTCTGTCTCTCTGTCTCTGTCTCTCTCTGTCTCTCTCTGTCTCTCTCTCTCTCTCTCTCTGTGTGTGTGTGTGTATGATACAGTATATGATTTGTTTATAAAAAGATAAAGAGATATGGAATATGTTCTGTGGGTGTGTGATGGAATATGTTCTGTGGATATGTGGTGAGGTATGGGGGAAGGGTATGTCTCAGCAGGCCCATGCTGAGGCATCGCTTCCCCCTGAGGGACCAGACATATGATAGTATAGTACAGAATAGAGTTTATTCAGGGCATGGGAGAGGAGTTAAGAGGGTAGTCGAGGCAGAGAGAGGGAGAGAGAGAGAGAGAGAGAGAGAGAGAGAGAGAGAGAGAGAGAG
>NW_021604679.1:386279-404916 GCF_004785775.1 Grammomys surdaster
GAGAGAGAGAGAGAGAGAGAGAGAGAGAGAGAGAGAGAGAGAGAGAGAGAGCATCACAACAAGGACATACACTATCCCATGGGTAAACATGGACATACAAGGATTGACTCTGTGATGCTCCAACCCCTCAGCTAGGCCTAAGTTGCATGTCTTACCACCCATTGCAGCACCCATGCAACCACTCCTCAACTCATCTTTAGTTGCTTTTGTGAGTCCTCCTTTTCTGGCACCATTTGTGTTCGATGACTTTTGCCACGGAGGCATAAACATCTCTTTGCCTCAGATAGAGAACCATCAAGAAATTATGGAAACTATTGCACCTAAGTCTAGTTTACTGAACTAATGAGTTTATTGAGTTACTTATAGGAACATTGTTGATTCAAAGGCAGTTGCATTATTGGAAAGCCCATCCTCATATTGTTGAAGACTCATACAAGCTGGATCTCTAGAGCTCCTGGTACTGCATGATAGAATATACATTGGACAATGTCTTCAGCTAGCCAAGTCTACTTTAATAACCTGTGAGAAGGGTCCTTATAGAACAGGTAACTTTCTGAGCTTCCTGGACCTGGTAAGTTTCGTGAGGTTGCTGAGCAAATGTTTCAACACAGAAGAAATGGCTACACAATCAGTGAAATTATTCAAAACTTCTTGAGAGGTCATGAGTGCTCAGCCTTACAAACACGCTGAAAGCCACAGAACTGTACACTTTTACTTGCAGAACTTTAATATAATAAACTAACAGTTTATTTCAACAAAAGTATATTTGGGAAGTTGTAATGGGCAGTCCCTTCAGAATGGCTTTCCCTCACAATGTATTTTTCCTGTTCCTATCTATAAAATTTTGTCTCTAAAGTGATTATTGATGTACTGGCAAGTATTTGAAGTTAAAGAGTACCCAATTGTTGGGAGCTGACTCTGAGCCGAAAGCGGCTATTATCTTTGCAGCCATCTTGAGCCATATACCCTGTCAAGAGACTTGTTTACAACCACTGAGCACACTCTGATAATTATCTTGATCCTTTCAGTCAAGGCCAGGCAGTGGTAGCACACGCCTTTAATCCCAGCACTTGAGAGACACAGGAGAGATATAAAAGCAGCACTCAGAGACAGACTAGACAGAGCAGACAGACTAGTTAGAGCAGACAGACTTCGTCTCCAGACAGACTCAGACTAGACAGACAGACTCAGAGCAGATAGACTCAGAGCATACAGATTAGACTAGACAGAGACTAGACCGAGACAGACTCAGACAGACTCAGGCAGACAGACTAGACAGACTGACTCAGACTCTGTCTCCAGCAGGCAGACTTCGTCTTTGACCAGACTTCATCTTGTCTCCATTCTTCGAGTCCCTGTCCCCACTCTCTCTCTTGCTCCCTGACCCGCGGACTGGAGCAGCAGAACGGCTCCTTACACCCAATTGCATTTTTATCACACTAAACAGTCACCATAAACTGGAACTACAACAAGAATCTAAGAACCATTCTTTATCAAGTTTTATTCCATTTGATACTGTCACTTTTTTCTTTTTTTCTTTTCTTTTTTCTTTCTTTCTTTTTTTTTTTTGGTTTTTCAAGACAGGGTTTCTCTGTGTAGCCCTGGCTGTCCTGGAGCTCACTGTGTAGACCAGGCTGGCCTGGAACTCAGAAATCCACCTGCCTCTGCCTCCCAAGTGCTGGGATTAAAGGTGTGCACCACCATTGAAGGCAGTACTGTCACTTTCAATTATTCCCCTTGTCCATTTTAAAGGGACTGAAAAATCAAGTGGGCATAGACATATCATACTCCTTTCTATAACTACATGTGTTAGCACTAGAAAGAGACAGTGTAAATTCTTTTCTTATATATAGCAAAAGGTTAAGCACAAGGAACATGGACTTCAATCTTATTCTTTCTTTCTATATTTTGGTCTTAAACTCTGTCTTCCTTAGCACATCACACACCTATTAATGGAGAAAGCACTGTTAAAGCATCATCTAAGAAGTACTTGTTAAGCCTTTTTATCCAAAAGTGTTAAAGGAGATAAATTAGGCTGTGGAATGCATAAAAACTGGGTGTAAATTTTCTTTGTACTCAAATGAATTGGCAATTTACTTATATTTTATACAATGCAAACAGAAAGTACTAAATATGACAATAAAAACAAAAGTAATGAAAAAAAAGAAGTTGTAATGGGTTCCAGAATGTTTATATGTGTGGAAAAGAGTACTTTTATATATATTGAGGCCAGCAGCTAGATTCCCCACCAGGCAGTCAGTATGGTGGTACCCTAGTGACCCTAAACGCTTCCACTACTGTGTGAACAGGCACTTGCTCACCACAGGTCCTGGTTCCTTGAAAAATCACAGAGGCAGACAATCAACATTTCACAGCTATTTCCCCATAGATATCCTCTCTTTTCTAAAAGCTCTTTTTTAAAACCTCAAACAATAAGGCAGACAAGGGAAACCTACCCTTGAGACCACACCTATTGGGGGCTCTAGAAACTATTGATCTTAGTCACAGCACCTTTCTCTTCGGCTCTCAGGAGCTCCCCTTCCCCTGTGGTTTGTTCCATAAGCTTTCAATTTTCTTGTTAACATGTTGCCTGAGGGGTTCATTTTTCAGAGTCTATGAGTCTTGAACCTAGTATTGGGGAACTCGATTGGTTATCTAGCACATTAGTGTCAATATCAAGCCCTTTTGATTCTGTTAACTGGACCCCTGCCAGGGGCCTGGGAGAGGATTCCAACATGGAGAAGAGAATCAGAGGGATTTTGCTGACAGGGCTGGCATAGAGGAGAGAAGGAGTCCTTGAGGGAAGGGAGTGAGCCGGGTTAGATGGTCAGGGGAATCTCTTATTTGACTAACTAGCAATCAGGTGCCTCTTTAGACAGCTTAACAGAGCAAAGACAGACTAATGATTATCCAAGTGGTACAGAATATGAATTTGACTTTTCATTACATGTCCAGAGTTATAAGTTCAGTAACAAGTAGAAAATACAAACAGAACTGATTATTCTTGTTATTATTGGCCTGATAACTACAATATAATGAACTACAATATAACTCCTCCAAAGCAAACACATTTAATATATGACAGTCTGCTTTTAGGCTGTCAGTGTTTGCTGTTTGGAAGCATTCCAGACAAACAGAAAATATCGGAACCAGTATTTTTATGAATAGCAAATAATAATAATGTCTAATTTCTTTTATTATGTTTTATTATTTATGCTATAAAGTAAGAAAAGTTTATTTTAATTAATCTATCTTATTTACTGAATTATATTCCTCCAGGGGTTTACCCTGTATGAAGCCCTATCTTTACGCTACATTTTCAGAGACCTCCGAGCCTATAATAAAAAGAGATCTTAAATCTGTAACCTATTCTTCTGGCCAGTCACAGTTTGTCAATTGTCAATTGTTTACCTGGTACAAATTATGCTGTTTGAGTTAGCTGAGGGACAGATGCCTCTTCTAGCTATGTGCTTATCTATGCTAATGATCCCCAGGGGATAGGAAGACTTCCAAATAGTAGCCAGATAAAATTAATTTTAGATTTTTCCTAAAATGACTCAGACATATGTTTTTTCAAGGAAAGATATAAATTGAATCACAATGAGGAAACTCTCCAGTAATAGAAGAGACAGAGACCAAAACCCAAGAGTTAGGAGGACAGTGATTCTAGCAATCTACACAGCTTTGCTGGAACTGTGTCAAGAAGCTGTGATGGCTTCAACTGTTTCCAGTGGTTATGGCTGTGTCAGACCCCTACCCTGTGTGTGTGTGTGTGTGTGTGTGTGTGTGTGTGTGTGTATGTGTGAGTGTGTGTTAGTTTGGGTTTTCATTGCTATGAAGAGACACTATGACCAAGTCAACTCTAGGACAATATTTAAATGGGGCTGGCTTACAATTTCAGAGGTTTAGTCCATTATCATTATGGTGGAAAGCATGACAGCAGCAGGCAGACATGGTGCTGGAGAAGGGGTTGAGAATTCTACATCTTGATTTGAAGGCAGCCATATGGAGATTGACTCTTCCATACTGAGCAGAACTTGTATACTAGGAGCCCTCAAAGCCTGCCTACACAGTGACACGTTTCTTTCACCAAGGTCACACCTTCTAATAGTAGCACTTCCCATGGGCCAACCATATTCAAACCACTACAGTGTGTACAGTATGTGTGTGCATGTGTGTGTGTTTGTGTCTGTGTGTGTGTGATGTGAGCAATGGAGCCTCTCTCAGTTCCAATGGGCTTAACTCAGAGAGATGCCAGAAGATCATTGGTCACCAAAGTTACACAAAAACCACAGTGGCTTCTGGATTCACTCTCCTGTATCTGTGAGAAATAAATAATACAAATAGATATAGGAGAGAGCAAAGCAAAAGTAGGATTATTTTAGAAAATTAAAAACCCACAAGAGTGAACGAAATCCAAGAGAAAGATACCACTAAGCAGCATGATACAGTGGCCTTTTATGAAAAATATGGCAGGAATTGGACAAAGGCTGACATAATCTTTAATAAGATTCATTAATTTTCTGAGTGTTCAAGGGATGAACCAGTTGACACTCAAACGCTTCACACATTTCCCCATAGCCTCTTGGCACAACTGCATAAACGGTTGCCACTGTTTATCCATGGAGGACAGTCATACATCATGGTCATTCCTCTTCATTCATTTTTTATATTGCCTGGATTTGCTAGCTGTCAACCTTGGCCAAGTTAACTAGCAACTATTTAAGTTATGGTCTCTTTGTTTTGAGATTATTGAGCCATCTTTTAGTTTACCATGGACAGATGGCTGTGAGAAGCTAACCTGTGCCTCAATATGGCATGTGATATAGTCACTAGTGTAAAAACAACCCACTGAGTAGACCACAGAGGTTGTATCAAATTAAAGACAAGAATTTTTCTCTAGGTAGTGGAACAGCATAAGGTTTTATTTTATTCACTTTCAAATATTTTCAGCTCCTCTGTTATAAACCAGTATTTTCATGGCTATTCTTGGGCTGAGGTGGGGCAGAACATGGCTCGGGCAGGAGATACCTTGTTCCTAAAAGGAGTCAGAACAAGAGTGAGGGAGTTAGGAATAACTTCCAGGAGTGCTTTCTGATGGCTTTCTTCCTCCACTCAAATTCCCTTCTAAGGTCTGCACAACCTTTCAAAACAGCATCACCAGCTGGGGACAAAGTGTTCAACACATGAGCCTGTGAAGAACATTTCTCATTAAAACCAAAACATAGGTCAAAGATAACAGTATAAGAGATGGTGGTTACACTTTTAAAACAGGGAGAAACAAACTACAAACTAAGTAAATTAGTATATAAACAAATAATATAAATCTTAAAAGAAAGGTTAAGAGCTCAGAAGGAAAAATAAAACAGAACCAGAGACATAAAAACCCTGAATCAGAAGCCATTTAACTGAAATGAAAGTAATAACAAATCACCCATGATGGTTGAGTGACTGCTTACACTAGGCAAGGAGAAGAGGCAACAGGGTCCTGCATGAATTAGGCCATGGGTTATAAGAGCTCTAGGAAGCTAAGGTGAATATTAATTATTATGGATGCTTGTTTTTTGAGAAGATGTACTTCTTCCTTGTCAAGAATAGAAAATATTCTGGAAAGTGATCACATGAGATAAAGAGTTTTTTCTTATCTTAATTCTCTATGGGGGGTGGGGTGTCACTAAGTCTTCTAAAAAAGATGCTGAGGGTGCAAATAAAAACCAGCCTACCTAGACTACCTTTACCTTCTTTTTTCTGAGGTGAGCAAGGTATGTAAAGTAATTCCTGAAGTAGCGGAAGTGTCGTGCATATTTTTGGAGAACATGTTGTGAAAGAGAGAGGAAAGGCAACAGTAATCAGTTTTAGTAACAGTTTTAGTTTGGGGGAAGGGTGATTGTATTAAGGAACTTGATGCAAGCCTGGTGACCTGAGTTCAATCCCTAGAATACACATAAAGATGGAAGGAGAGACCAACTTCAAAAGATGTCCTCTGACCTCTCTCAGCATGCCATGGCACCCAACTACCATACTATACACAGCACGTGCACACACATACACACTAGTGCCTTAGAATTTCTCTTGCTGTGGTGAAACACCATAAGTAAAACCAAGTTGGGGAGGGAAGGGTTTATTCAGCTTACACTTCCACATTGTTGTCCATCACTGAAGGAAGCCAGGACAGGAACTCAAACAGGGCAGGAACATGGAGACAGGAGCTGATGCAGAAGCCATGAAGGGGTGCTGCTTACTGGCTTGCTCCCCATGGCTTGCTAAGCCTACTTTCTTATAGAACCCAGAACCACCAGCCCAGGAGTGGCACCACCTACAATGGGCTGTGCCCTTCCTTACCATCACTAATTAAGCAAATACCTTACAGGCTTGCTTATAGGCAGGTTTTATGGAGGGCTTTTCTTAATTGAAGTTTCCTCCTCTCAAATGACTTTAGTTTGTGTCAAGTTGACATAAAACTATCCAGCACAACTAGTAATAAATACAAGATTTAAGAAAAAAGAACAAATTTCCAAGAGCTTGATTTCTATCTGTGCCTGAGTTCTATGATATAGTATTTACCCATCAGAAATGGGACAGATGGGGACTGAAAAGGTGGCTCATAGTCAAAAGCACTGGCTGCTAGTTCCCAGAAACAATGTAAGATGCCTCACAACTTCCTATAAATCCAGCAACAGCAGCTCCAGCGCCCTCTTCTGGCCTCCAAGGCACTTGCACTCATATTTGCATGTAGCCATATGGATTACAAAAATAGCATAGAATACTGTGGGTGAACACTTCAGTATGCCTCTTTGTATCCTGTTAGTGTCAGTTTAAGTTTATCTTTCTCAAACTAGAGTGGTAAGAATGGAGCTATTGCTAGTATTCCAGTTCTTTTTGGAAAATCTAGAATTGTATGAATAATGATCAACATTTAAGATAATTTTTAATTTAAATATATTTACTTCATTTTTGTCTTTTCTTTTCCTCTCTCCAGTCCATCCTATTTGCTGCTGCCTTGCTCCCTCTTGAAATCATGGCCAGTTTTTTCTTTAATTGTTACGATTATACACACATATATACATGCATATATATATGTATATATATAATATATATACTTATATAAACACACTCATATTTACATAGATGTATACACACATATGCCTAAATATAAGTACAATTTGCTTAATCTTATTACTGTTCCTTCTATGTATATGATTTCAGGCTTGTCCACTTGGTATTGGATAACCAACAGGTGAGCTAAATGCAATGTTTTCCTATACAGATTTAAACAATGTTCTTTTGCTCTGGATGGCTACTAATGATTATGTTTTCATACACTTCCTGTCCATATCTGGAAGATATGTGTCACTGGAAGAACAATAGGTAAAAAAAAAATCAAATAAATAAAAAACCGAATAGCCTGCCTGAGACTGGTTTTATCACTATTAAATAGTTTGTGGAGCTGAGAGATAAGAACATTTATCAGCGCACACAGCACAGATCTTAAGACTAGAGATAGACATGGAAAGTGTCATGTTCCTTTTCTTGCTCATCTACCCTTCACTCTATGAGCGAAATATGTGCTTCATTTTTTATTGACCATTAACATTTTCTTTTTTAATAGTGATGAACTGCAAATCCTCCCAAACAAACTCTTTGCTCCAATAATATCAACAAAAGGTAAAACAGAGCCAGGAATCTTGATAAATGTATGGCATCACTAACATATTATCACATTAAATTGATAATTGAGTATATTATTGGGGGTTCTGTTGTTTAATGAACACAGAAATATATGTATAATTATTTCTTATAATTATAGAATTCTTATAAGAACTTGATTTACAATGAAACACCTCTATATTTCAATTTTAATCTATGGAAAATTATACTCTATTAAAAAGTTCAATATGGGGCCTGGAGAGATGGCTCAGTGGTTAAGAGCTCTGACTGGTACTTTCAGAGGTCCTGAGTTCAATTCCCAGCAACCACATGGTGGCTCACAACCATCTGTAATGGGATCTGATGCCCTCTTCTGGTATGTCTGAAACAGCTACAGTGTACTCATATACATAAAATAAATAAATCTTTAAAAAAAAAGTTCAATATGTGAGTTGTGGCTGATTTATCCTACATTTTTCTTTAAAAAATTGCCGATGCTCTTTTACTTTTCAAATATTTAGCATCTTATCAACACAGTACAGTTGAAACTCAGAGCCAATTCCTGTAATCCTCAAAAGTATATAAGCGTGGATAGGAATAAATTCTTTCAAGTTATTAAAAAATCATATATACTCTTTTTAAATTTAGGCAGAAGGACAGTTGAATAGGTTAAAGCAGTGTAAAACACATTTTATTTTTATGGATAAACATTATTTCCACTGGAGGGTGCAATTTGCCAGCATATCAGCATTTCCATAGTTCTTGTAATGAGTAGCCTTAATAAATAATATCAGAGAACTGATTATTTCCAAAACACGAATCAAGAATACTGAGCAGATTTCACATACCTTTAAATAAATTAAAATATACCACTTGGAAATTAGGCTTTACTATATAAAAAAAACCCTCATAATTTATTTAGGATAAAGTGATTTATAAACTAAATGCAATTGTTATTCTTTTATTATTTTTTGAATGCCATGTTCAGACATTTCAGTGTCAATACTATAAAATACATACAAAATAGCCATGATGTTGGCGTAATCTCACCTATAATACTATGAAGTTTTGATAATTGCTGTCTTTAGTGGTCTAGGAATATTTTTTTAAGTCTGTATAAGATATAGATAAATTTTGGGTTATTACACCAATAATATGTAGTCCAATAGTAAATATGAATGTAACAAACATAAAGCTAATCAACACATATAATTGAAATTTTTACTTTTACTATATACCTAAAATAGTATTGACATTATTACATGTTGTGGCTAGCCATGGTGCTGTTTGCATTTTGATGCTAATTCACTTCCCCAAGAGAAGCTGATTAGGCCAAGGAGTGAATCACATATTCAGGAGACTTCCTGTGAAGCTATCCCTAATGAATAGAAATTTCTAGGAGCCAATCACTGGGTAAGAAGTAGGCGGGACTTCCGGGTAAGAGAGGAGGAGGGGAGGCAGGAGCCAGATGCCTTTGGTTGAGGGCAGGTTAGAGGACAATACTTAGCTAACAAGAAGCCCCTGGATTAGATGGCGGATCCGCTAGGATTCGCCACCGGAGAAGTTAATAGTTGCTGCGCCAAGCCATTAGTTACCTGTTGATTCTGAACGAAGTTTGTGTGGTGTTTTTCTTCACGCAGCAACTCAACTGTGTTCCAGGGAGAAAGGTACGGCGGCAAAGCATGGGTTTGCAAGAAGTGCTACCCAAAAGGCCATGGGAATTTGGAAACATGGGGCTGGAGTGGTAGCGACCCGCCAGTGGGAACTTAGCGAGCTGGGTGGAGAGATTTTGGAGCTCTGGAGTCAGAGTCTCCATGAGATGAGAACAGGCCGGTGCCTTGCGAGCAACAATATGGATTGCTTTTTTATATTTCCCGCTACAATTACAAGCACAAACTATGAATTTTCCTAATAGTATTCATTGAGCACTGGCTATTAGCAGTTATATGCTTCTTAACTTTCCGGTTGTTTACTTGTTCCTTATCACAGTCTTATAGAGTAGATACCATATTCCCTATTTAACAGATGGATAATTTAAAAAATGTGGACTGATTTCCCTAGTCCATACCAATGACACCAGGGCTCAATGCAGGTGACATGGCCCAGGGCCCAGACTTCATTAGCATTAACTGTGTTAACACACTTGATGTTCACCACTGCTGCTCAAATGGTAATTTTAATGTTTATTTTAGGTATAGAAGGTAGGCACTTTAAATTGCAGATTAGTCTCCCAAAGATAACCCTTACAAATAGCATGCATATGCGTGTGTGTGTGTGTGTGTGTGTGTGTGTGTATTTTCTGCTTGGCCTAAGCTGATCCCCTGTAAATAAAGAAGTCATCTTGTGGCAGATTATTATTCATCATTTTTTGTTTGATTCTTCCACAGTAAAAAGTAGTATTAAAAAATACTGTATATTGTAACAATACAATTTATCTATTATACAACACTGTAATAAAATGCTCAAATATACCTTTAAGCAGAAGCAAAAATGAAGGAAATGTCAGATTACAAAACCCTTTCATGAAGAACAAACATTTTAAAATCCCTTTTCCTATGTGGGTCACTATGAAGCTTGTGTTTTTTGACTACTCATGGCTAATTTCGATTCCACTAATGGTCGACAGCAATAAAAAATAACCCTCCAGCTTTCAGTCACTTCTTCAAAAGAGTAACACATGTTGGATATTTTCGGAATGCAAAGATGGCTCTTTCTGCCTCAGTACACAGAGAGCTGAATTCACACACCCGCTACAAAATAGAATGAACAAAACATAAACTATAATGAAGTTGAAACTAGAAGAAGGAGTTAGCTTTATATTCTTTTTCACAGCTCATATATCCTTTGGCCTACACTCCATCCTTCTTCCTTTGAGCACCAATATTATTACAGCAACCTGTCATGAGGAGTCAAAGAGTAATTTCGCCATCTCAGTTGTGCATGACCATGTAATCAAGCCGGCAGTAAAACGTCCACTGTAAGTGTCATGTGGGAGTTCCAGGAAATCTCCTTAAGAATATGGTTTGTGCCCCTTCAGTGCTTGTTTCAAATCATCCTTTGTTACTGCCCTCCAGAAGGGGATGGAGAGCAGCTGGGGCTTAGCTGCCATCTTGGTGCTTGGGACAGAAGGACAGAATGAGAAAGCAAGATGGGAAACAAATTTCTGCCATCCTAATCATCTAAAAAAGAGTTTTCTTTTGTTGGGTTTTGTGCTTTCTTTTGTTTCGTTTGGAGGCATGTCTTTGCTCGTTATTTTGATGTTACATGCAGCTGTATTAATTCTCTCCACAGACCCAAGTAAGGCTTCAGAGCCTATTTTCTCTTGCTTTAATTTCACCAGCACCCTTACCATAGCCTGTTTTCAATGGAAGTGATTCTGCCATGAGATCATAAGATATCTTAAATTTTAATGTTTTAAAATAAACATTTTGCTTTCTCATTTTGCACAATAATTTTCTTTAAAGGTTATTTGTCTCTATAGCTCAATATTAATTTTGAAAGGTGTTCTGTAAGAAATGATAACCTGGGTAGTGTGATGACTTATCAAGCATCAATTATTAAAATGCTTTAATTCAGGCCAGATTATATTTCTTCTTTTGTCAACAGGAAACTACAATTTTGGATGAGATTTTTTTTTCTCACCCCTAAATCCATATCGTGAGAATTTATTCCCCGATGGGATAGCATTGTGAGATGAGGTTTGTGGAAGGTAAAATAATTTTAGATGAGAACATGACTGTGGAATCTCTGTGACGAGATTGTTGTAAAAGCAGTGTATGTCGGTATGGGCCTATAATTCAAATACTTCAAAACTGAGGAAGAATGATTGCCATGAGTTTCAGGCTAGACTGGATTACATAGCTGTCAAATTTCACTGACCTGGGCAGATCTGTGTCTGCAAGAATGGAGTGGACGGTCTAATGCTGTAGACAAACTTACTTCCATTTCGGGGACTTTTCTATACAAATGTAACAAAGAAAGCAACAATCCAACTAAGGTTCTTTGAGTTCAGAAAAACATATAAATAAACATCAGTAGTACAGAGTAAATACTAACAGAGCACCCCTTTCCCATTACTTTCTAAAGACTGACAAATTTAAGCTCATTTTTCTGGCATGTACTATAGATTATGTCTGAGAAAGCATGAAATCGTGGCAGAAGGCCATATCCAGTTTCAGGTTAGTTTCTATAGCTATGTTCTGACATCCAACCAGAAGAAGCTTGTCTGATAAATTGAATGTAAATGTTTGTCCTAGGAAGCATAAAATCATTTCCAAGAACAACCCAGGAGAAAAAAATCCATCTGAAGTTTTCTGCCTTTTGTCCTGGAGCCTCTCTCTCCAAGGCACTGGGCACAATTCTTTCGACTGTGTTGTGAAATTTAGTAAGTTTCATTATAGCCTAAGCCACCATATCTAAAAACACCTACAAAGACAAAACAACAACAAAATTATCACCCAAGGAGCATACCTCATCAAGAACTCTGCCCCTCTGGCAACTTGCTCATGAACTTCAGCCTTGAGACCTGAGTGAAATGAATGTGTGCTGCATAAGCAGTCCAGATTAGCAGGTGAGCTCTGTGATGTTGTTCTCTTTTTAAGATAAACACACCACAACATATTTAGGAGATTAACAGAGGACAATAAAAAGGACAGTGCTCGTCTACTATTTCCAAGTAAGTATTTGCTGCTATGAATAAATTTTTCTGTCCACTATAGACAAAACCTACTTTATAATATTATCAAGAATTTAGAGCTGATTCTGGTACCTACAAAGAGAAGAGCAGACTTGATAGATTCTTTACAAAAGTTTTTGGAGCATTTCAGGTAGCCTCTCAAATACTCAGTAATTACATGGAATTTCTACTTTATTATTTCTTTACATCATAAAACTCCCTAAAACTAGTCTCATAATTGTTTTAGTCATTTACAAAACACAAGGAAGGATTTTGACACAATATTCTTCCCTAAATTTTTAAGGAAAATTTTATAAGGAAAATCAGTTTTTAATCTAGCAGTTCTAGTTTACCAGTTTCAGTATTTAAGTTTCTTAGTAGCTTTTACGAGATAAAAGGCGGTCACTCCACCTCCATGCTAGTAGGGAAGTAACTCAGATTCAGGAGTTTTCCAAAATAATATTTTTTAAATTTAACATTGCACAAATATGATCTTCCTAACCTCTATGAAATGGTAACTACAAGATGAATATTAGGTGTGATTGCCAGGTGCAACTTAGCTAAAAATGCCCAAGTATTTCTCAGGCCTAGAGCAGATACACTGAGTAGACGCAATATTCATGTGCACAAGGTGACACAGCTGTAGTAGATGAAAAGTGGGAAGTCTTGCCACAACGCTTAAGAGTTCTGAGTGTTCATCAACCCAGTCTCATCAAAAGAGAAGGGTCCTTGGCTCTTGTCTTCATCTCTGACATCCTCTCTTACTCCATCTCATATTCCAGGGGAGCAGCCCACTTGTGAGCTTGCCCTGAAGTGCAAGAGAAAAGACAGTGCCTACTCCACTTTTCTGCCCTTATCACCTGTCAATCTTCATGGTCCTTCTTCAGAATGGTCTGAAGCAGCAAAGGAGAATCTTCAGATCCAGAAATCTGAGAGAGCAAAGCACTGACAGTGCTTAAGTAGAAATAAAAACTGGAGGCAAAATAATGTACAGATGAAGTAAACTATGGAAGATGAGCTATCCTCAATCCGTTTTCCTGCCTATCAACAGCCCGACTCCCATCACTAATGAATCCTGTGTCAAATGCAGGACCTGAATAACTTACAAAGACCCATGGGGAGCCTAGCGCCAGCACTGCAGCATCTGCCACTGGAAAACTTGAAGAAGAAAACAATTTTAGGTAAAAATGGTAAAAGTAAGGATGAAGAATGGAGTGGCCTGAGTGTTTCATATAGAAGCAGAATCCCATACACATAACAGGAGGGTGTGTGAAGGTCACTCAGCAGGTCCTCAGGTATGACACCCTACAGAGCATTTTTAAAATGTACATGTGATAACAATGATAACAAAAATACAACATAACAAATCAATGTACGAAACATGAGGAATGCTTTATTCAATGTGTGGTGTTTCTTAAATGATAACCCAAAGAACAACCTTAAACACTAAAATTTATGGGGCCGATTGTGTAACTCAATGGCAGAGTTTAAATAAATACTTATCTTTTCAGTACATATTCATAAGATTCTCAGATGAGACATTTATTTCATGCATGTTGAACAGTACTGCCTCACCTTCATCTTGGTGTTGATGCTTTTCAAGAAGCACATTTAACATTTGAAAAGCACAGCTGCCATTTGTCTGCTGCCAGACTCCTTTAGATGGTGTTCCATTGGTTCTTTGCCAGGAGAGTCGGCATGGGGCTAGATTCCAAGGAGGCTGGAATCAAAGCAAGATGTATCTCAAAGTTGGACAGAGTCCACTATTAAAGTGTCCTACCAGTATTTGACAGCCTAGAAAGAACTTTTGGAAATGGAGAAACCCTGCTGATGGATTGGCATTAGTTTCAAGGAGAAAGCACTGATCCAGAGTAAGCTTGAGAGAAACAGAGCAATTAATGTCTAGATGAAAGAATTGACTAAAAGGCCAGGAGAAGCATGGGGTATACCACAAGACTCGAGTGTCCATGATGGAGAATGAAAATTCCCTGTTCACAAGTTGGGAACATGTTACTCAGAGACCCAGAAACATTGAATAGTACCTCTTTTGTAGGTCAGACATGATAAGAGTAGGTACTATTTGAGGCACAATGGAATAATAGTCCCAAAGCTGACCTTTTCCTAGTCTCTAGAACCTGAGATTATACAGCCTTCATGCCAAAATACCCTTTAGGGGCTTTGAACTATCTGAGTGGTCCCGGGGAATTACAGTAGTCTTTAAAACAGATTCAGGAGGATCAGTGTCAAGGGAGCCTTGGCAATGTAAGCTGAGGTTCAGTGTTGGAAGACTGGGCCTGAGGAATGCATAGGCCTAGTGGGTGAATGCAAACGTATCAGCGTGTTTACCCTAGAGACTCAGAAGGAACATAGTCCCACCAACATTTTCTTTCAGTCCATCAAGACAATTTTGGAGTGTAACTTCCAGGTGTATGTGAGAATATTTTTTAGATTGTTTCAAACCACTATTGACAACAGTTTATAATAGCAGCAACAAGAAATGAACATGTACAAGGACCTGCTGAACTAATGGAAATGGCCTTTGGGATTGAGCCTAGTGCCTGTCAGGCTAGTGCTCTGCCATTCAACTTTGCCTCCAACTCTCCTTCTTTTTATCTGCCTCCTTCTCCTCTGTCGTTTTGCTGTTTAACTTAGGACAGGGTCTTGTTAAATTGCCCAGTCTCTCTCTGCTCCCTCCCTCCCCTTCTCCCTTTCTCCCTCTTCTTTTTGCTATTTAATTTACGGCAGGATCTGCTTGCAGGCAGACCCACAATAGATCATCTCGCTTGCTCGCTGCACTTTGGCTGGTCACAGCCTCCACCTCTAGCAAAAGTTTACTTTTTTTATGCTGATGTCAGGGGCTCTCGAGAATCTTCCAAGCTTCTATTTTTCCTGGATACACATGACCTTTCTATTACCTCCTATTTACCACCAGAGGTTCCCACAGCTACTTGTCCACTTCCTCCTCCTCATCTTTCTCTTCCTCCTTCTCCTCCTCTTTCTCCTCTTCAGAGGTACCCAAGTGGCCAGTGTAAGGGAGACAGAACAGAAATATATGAATATTTGAATATATGAATACAACTATGAGAGCCAAGTATACAGCCTGAAGATATATGTGTCACATGTATCAATTGTGTGTGTGTTTAAAGGTATGATCTCATATTTGCTTTTCACATTTTTTAATTTTTGGAATTATGATTTAATTACAAAGCCTCCATCCTTTTGATTTTATTCTTTAATCCCTTTTGCTCTCTCTCAAAACCATGATCTCCTTTTTCAATCATTGATATATGTGATATATATATATATATATATATATATATATATATATATACACACACACATCCTGATCAGCCTATACAACGTTACCTATATGTATGCAATCTCAGAGCCAATCACCTGTTATTAGTTAGCCAACCCTGGGGCAAACTATTTCTCCTACTTGAAGCATTCCTCACTTGCCAGTAGTTCTTTGATACAGTCTTCTTCAACAAATGAAGCCCAAGCCTCCTCCTAACACTAATGAAAATAATAGAAGAAAGTGATGAACACTTTTGGTCATTCACTTGTAAACAGCACTGTGGCTTCCTATTCTTGTTTATATAACTTTCTTCAGGGAATACAGTTTGTTGTCACGAGGATACACGTGGAGTACTAGACTAATCCATGCTATGATAGGTGGAAGCTATCCCAATGAACTTGAAAAGGACCCCTTAGGTTCTGAGACTTTTTCTCTTGATGCCTAACTTCTGAGTGATGATTGGTGTTTCAAGCTGTTAACTGTGTTATAAATTTTTTATACCACAAATGATTAAGTGTCATACTTCTCAATGGCCACCACTGCTGAAGAGGGACTGAACAAAGAGAGTGACTTGTCACGTTCTTGGTCCTTTCCTGTTGTCGGCCAATTCAGTAGCATTTCAGTGGTTGTAAGCGTGGAGAAACCATGAGGGTAGAGAGGAAAGTTATCTACAATCACAGGAACATGGGTTCTCATCTCCCAAAGCCAGTGAAGCTACTGTTGATCCCAGGTGTCCAACCTCACAAAGTTAGGGAGTAACTTTAAAACATCCTATGAGAAAATCAGCAAGACTGTTGGTGGCTGATAGCTGTGTTCAACTCGTCCTTCTGTGGCACAGAATTAGGCTCCTGTTTCAGAAATCTAGTGATTTCCTACCTTATATGCCTGAGTAGGTTTAGAGTTGACAGAAGAAAGACTCTGTTGAAGCTGTATCTGAGGACCAGCTCAGACTTGATTAGTACGTACTTTACCAAAACACAGTACATATTTTAAATCAATAATAACATGCACTACCGTGTCCCTACTAGGGAAATAGGGACCCAGGAGGGAGCTTCAGCTCTCTGTTCTTACATTTCTGACACAGATAAGTTTTGCGGACCTTGTTTTAAAGAAGAAATATTTCTACTCAGGTCTTGGTAATTAAGCTACAGTTATCATGTGAGCAATTTGAAGTCTCTAAGTGGCAATCTAGAAATAAGAAAAGTCAATATCCCAAAAGGATAATTAGACTTGACGATCATGGAAAAGTAGACCATAGTTGGTTGTAAATTGCCCATACAGAGCGGCTTTTCATGCATGCTTTGTAATCCCGGGTTATCTTTAATAGAGTTTATGACTAACTTGAGAGATAAGGGCAGACTTAGGGTCTGGTTAGCCACGTGGCTTGGATAGGCTGCCAAATATTAGTCATATGAGCCAGATTATTCAGGGTGACAGTGACCAGCTAAACCACCCTCTGACTACAGTGGAGGCTTGAGCCAGTCAAATTAGCTGGGGTGGTTTAAAACACCAAATCTTTTTTTTGTTTGTTTGTTTTTTGTTTGTTTAGATGTACATTTATTTTTATTTTTTTTATTGGATATTTTATTTACATTTCATATGTTGTCCCCTTACCCCATCCCCCACCCACCCGGGAACCCCCTATCCCCTTACCCCTCCTCCTTCTCTGTAAAACACCAAATCTTAAATTAAATGATTGTTGTGTGTATCTAAGTTTCAGAGAGATTTGTGAAGAGGAGTGAATGAGACGTAACTAGGAAATGGAGTTTGAAACCAATTAGTCAGCTATGACCACTTTTTCTCAAGTTGGTATAATCCAAGAGCCGTTTCTAGAAAGTGGAAATACATTAGCAATTAAACCGAATGTAATCCGAATATAGTACTCTGCCTCCCATCATGTATTATACCTACGAGTTCTCTTACTGTCTATCATTTGTGAGTTCTAGATATTATTTTTTTTTAGTAAGTCATTCCTTGATTCAAAGTCTCTTTTAGCCAACATTTATTGTGTAAATATTTATGGTGTACCTTCTTTGCAACAGACTCACATTGCACACTGAAGATAAGTAAATTGTTTAATTCAACTATCATGTATGTGTCAAACGTGACTTCTAAATTCTAGGAAAATCACTTTTACAAAACACAAGTTTTTTTAATTGTAAAGGCAAGTGATATCATTCTGAGCAGTATGTTTAGGAAGAAATGAATGGACAGAATCTTCTCTCTCTCTCTCTCTCTCTCACACACACACACACACACACACACACAGAGAGAGAGAGAGAGAGATTGAGAGAGAGAGAGAGAGAGAGAGAGAGAGAGAGAGAAACCTTTGTTCAATCCTTTATTCCTTTTGCCTGAACCAAATGCGTTTTCCCTAGTATTTGTTTAGGAGTCATGGTTCATTTTATACTAGGACACACATTTGAGAAAAACAGCTTTTTTTGAAAAACTCTGATAAACACAAATTCATAGTAGTGTGTTTTCCACCCCATACACAGCAGCCCCATAACCCCAGTGCTTGCTGAGTTGTATCTGGGTACCTTTCTCCTATTGTCTCCCAAATAATAGACAATACAGAAAAATAACAAAATAATCTTACTTATGTTTTATTTTATCTAAAATTAGTTGAATAAAAGAAAAATTTGCTTCAAAAGAAGGGACTTTTTTATTAACAATTAGGGCTTTAAATCAAAACCTTTCATCATCTATTAGTGTTCTTGTCACAGGACGGAGACCACAGTCTTGATCTTGATCTTTTTGGATGCTTTGGGTTAGGCTTGACCTTCCCATTATATGTGAATAGCCTACCTTATGTCATCTCTGCTCTAGTGTTGGCTTTGGACAAGCATGGAACTCTTAATCTTATCCCATGGTGTGTTCTTACTCGTTCCAGAGCAAAAATACTAGGGGAGAAAAACTGCACTGTAATAACCATGAACATGTAGGGTGTCCTTAAGAAGTATTGTTGTGCTCCGGAATTCCACTTCCCTTCGGCCCCTGCCTGGTCCCTTGGGCTG
>NW_021604679.1:404926-405041 GCF_004785775.1 Grammomys surdaster
GAGCAGACACAGAGTCGGTCTGCTCCTGTCCTGTGGAGAAACTGAATGCTGAGTCATCGAGAAGCCACTACACTCAGAGCAGCTGAAACTGAATCCTGAGTCATCGGGGACCCAC
>NW_021604679.1:410041-410612 GCF_004785775.1 Grammomys surdaster
CGAGAGGTTCCTAGGTAAATGGATGGAACTAGAAATTATCATCCTGAGTGAGGTAAGCCAATCACAAAAGAACACACATGGTATTCACTCACTGATTATTGGATATTAGCCCAGAACCTTGAAATGCCCAAGATGCAACTCACAGGCCACATGAAGTCCATAAAGAAGGAAGACCAAGTGGGGGTGATTCGGTCCTTCTTAGAAGGAGCAACAAAATACTCAAGGGAGCAAATATGGAGACAAAGCGAGGGACAAAAACTGAAGGAGGGGCCGTCTGAAGACCTTTCCACCTGAGTATCCATCCCATGTGCAGTCACCAAAGGTAGATGCTGATGTGGAAGTCAGGAAGTGCATGCTGATAAGAGCCTGATATGGATGTCTCCTCAGAGGTCTTCAAGAGTCTGACATATTCAGAGGCAGATGCTCACAACTAGCCATTGAACTGATCATGGGGTTCTCAATAGAGGAGTTAGAGTGAAGACTGAAGGAGCTGAAAGGGTTTGTGGCACCATGAGGAGAACAATAATACCAACCAACCACAGCTCCCAGGGTCTAAACCACCAGCCTGGGA
>NW_021604679.1:410712-449161 GCF_004785775.1 Grammomys surdaster
GGGGGGGGATCCAGGGCTTCAACTGAATATGTAAGAGTGGAGGGCCCTGGTGGGCATAGGTGGAAGAAGAGAACCTTGACCTCATGAAGGCTGGATGCCCCAGGGGGTGAGAATTTTGAGGGTGGGGAGGTGGGAGTGGGGGGGAGTAGATAGAGGTTACATCCACAGAGAAGAAGGAGGAGGGGTGAGGGGATTGGGGGTTCCGGGGTGGGTGGGGGATGGGGTAAGCGGCCAACATAGGAAATGTAAATAAAACATCCAATAAAAAAAATAAATTAAAAAAAAAAAAGAAGTATTGTTGTGTTGGTGAGTTATTTTTTTTTTTTTTTGCCTTCTTGTATTGACCAGAAATTTCTGCTCTCTGTTAAAAAGGGAGGTGGTTTTAAGATTACAGTTCTCTTTATCAGACAGTAAACATCTTTTCTTAATTACATCTTAATGATTCAATTTTCTTAAGTCATCTTTGTGTTATTAAAACAAAATACCTGTGATGTAGCACATAACAAAGAATAAAAGGGCTCATGGTTTCAGAGGTACAAGCCTGAAGGGCTGCATTCACTGATGCTCCTCATGCTAACAAGAGCCGGAAACAAAGGGAGACATCAGATAACAAGGGAGGCGAATGCTTGAATGCATGTTTAATGTGAATACAAGATGCAGACCACCGCAAGGTATATCCTGATTATTCAGTATTGCTTGTGTGAGTTTATGATTTCTGTGCATGAAGAAATGGACCACTTGATCTATGTAAATGAATTTGTGGGTATAGTTGTTTACATTCTCCTCTTTATTACCCTTGGGGCCTCTAGTTACAACTCTCCTTTCCTTTCTAGTATTCATACTTGATGTCTTTCTTTCTGTGCTTCAGATCTTGGAGGAGGCTTAACAACTTATTGATCATTTGAAAACTTTAGATCTTGTCATTAAATTTCTATTCTCGATTTCACTGATGTCTGCTTATTTTTTCTCATTTCTAATTTTCTTACTATTATTGTGTTTTGAGTATTGATGTGTGAAATTTTCCATAGTATATATTTAATGATATTTAGAAAGGGGCAGTAGTAGACATTTCTAAGACCTAGTATCTCACTAGCCCTGGGAACTGGCTAGATTCTTAGTGCCAGGCATGATTTCCCACCTGTTGAGCAAATCTTAATTCTTAATATACTTACGTCTGCAAGAAGCTTTTTGCTGTTTTTTTTTTCCTGTTTTCTTTTTTTGCCTTCCTGTGGGTCACTAGATTTTTCCTTATTTATTCACTTTATATCCTGATTGCTGCCCCCACCCCTACTCACCCCCTCTACAGACTCCCTACCCCCATTGCCACTTCTCCTCTGAGAGGGTAGCGATCCCCTTGGACATCTTCCCACCCTGGCACATCAAGTCTCCACAGGGCTAGGCCCATCCTCACCTACTGAGACCAGACAAGGCAGCCCAGCTAGAAGAACATATCCCACAGACAGGCAATAGATTTTAGGATAGTCCCTACTCCAGTTGTTTGGGACCCACATACAGCCCTAGCTACACATCTCCTACATATATATGTGGGGGGGATGTAGGTTCAGCCCATATATGCTCTTTGGTTGGTGTTTCAGTCTCTGAGAGCCCCAAGGGTCCAGGTTAGTTGACTTTGTTGATCTTCCTGTGGAGTTCCTATCACCATTTGGGGCCTGCCATCCTTCTTGATATTCTTCCATAAGAGTCCCCAAGCTCCATTCACTGTTTGGCTGTGGTTGTCTGCATCTGCCTGAGTCAGCTGCTAGATGGAGCCTCTCAGAGGACAGTCTTGCTAGACTCCTGTCTGCAAGTATAACAGAGTAGCATTAATAGTGTCAGGGATTGGTGCTTGCCCATGAGGATTGGTCTATAGTTAGGCTGGTTATTCCTTGGCCATTCCTTTAGTCTCTGTGCCATCCAACATCCCTGCATTTTTTATAGACATGATAAATTTTGGGTCGAATGTTTTGTGGATGGGTTGGTGTCTCTATTGCTTCACTGGAGTTCCTACCTGGCTACAAGGGGTGGCCTCTTCAGGTTCTATATTCTCAATGCTGTGAGTCACAGCTAAGGTCACCCCCATTGATTTTTGGACACCTCCTCTATCACAGGTCTCTAGTACATCCTCAAGATGCCCCCCTCCTCCCTATCCCTGCTAGTTACATATTTCTATTCATTCTTTTTTTTTTTTTTCGAGACAGGGTTTCTCTGTGTAGTCCTGGCTGTCCTGGAACTCACTTTGTAGACCAGGCTAGCCTCGAACTCTAGAACTCAGAAATCCTCCTGCCTCTGCCTCCCAAGTGCTGGGATTAAAGGCGTGTGCCACCACCGCCCTATTTCTATTCATTCTTAAAACCATGTGGAAATCTCTTCTGTCCCTTCCCACGTCTGATCCTGAACCCTCCCCATTTCCTTCCTCATCCCCTCTCCCACCCAGTTCCCTCCATCTGCCTCTAGTCATACTGTATTATTTCCCCTCTAGGTGAGATTCAAGCATCCTCATATGAGCTTTTTTTTTCCTGATTAGCTTCTTTGGGTCTGTGAAATTTAGCACGAGTATACTGTGTATTGAGGCTCATACCCACTTATAACTGAGTACTTATCATTGTCCTTTTGGGACTAGGTAACCTCACTCAGGATGATATTCGCAAGATCCATCTATTTACCTGAGAAATTAATGATGTCTTTGTTTTTAATAGCTGAATAGTATTCCACTGTGTAGATGTACCACATTTTCTTTATCCATTCTTCAATAAGGGACATTTTTATGATTCTCCTTTGATGTATGTAAGATGGCTTTTAATATATTTCTGAGCCCTTTATAAAGCTTTTTTGTAACTGTTGAGATTATTTATAGCATATGAATACCGATCAAAATTAAAGAAAAGATGGTGTGTAAATTTAGGTAGGTCCTATTCAATTTTAGGCAAATCATGATGAATACTGACTTAGTTAAAATATTAGCTGAGAAAGATGGTTCTAGGAAGCTTTCTTTGTTTCTGCTGTTGGATTATATTTTTAAATTGCTAGCTACTATATCCAAAAAGAAGTTTTTTCACATTTTAGCATCTTGATCACCAATTGGTACCACTCTATATCTTTGTATAGTTTCCACATTTCATTATGTGTAGCCTACTTAATGCCTTGCTATGTCTTAATGGAAGATAGGCTTCTTTGTTAATGCAAAATAATAATTCACTTTGTAATTATTTTTGTCTTAGAGTTAATGAAATATATAACTAATCTGGTACAGTAGTAAATAAGTTGTTGCATAATTAAATGTTTAGTGTTTATGTTAAGCTAAAAGTTACATTAAATAAATTTATAGTTAAGCATTGGCTTCAAAGTTACCTTTCCATGCTTGATGTAAAGCAGGGGAGTTTGCAGGAGGGGAGATGGGAAGGACTGGAGAAACGAAAGAGATAGGGGAAGTGATGTAATTCTCTTACGATTAAAAATGTTAATAATGTAGAAGACTAAAAACAAACTTCTGACTACTACTTTTTTCCAATTAATTTTTTTCAAACAAAATCTCCCATTACATACTCTTACATGATTGTTCTTTCTTACTGGCAAAATACTTCTCAAGACACCAAAGGATTTCAAAATGGACTTCTTAATTCTAACTGTTTTGCATATTTATAACTTCTGTTTACAACTTGGAATTGTACAGCTGAGGTTGGCAGAGTCATGATGCTGACTGGTTGTAATTCTACCAATCATAAATAGTAAGTCCTAAATAAATGCAAAAGGCATGATCCAAGGAAAAAGGGCAAATATAAAAGCCAATGGTATTATTTCCAGCCTATGTAGCCTTCAAGGGCATTTAACAGCTAGTAGAATATTAGCAGTAAAGACAGATTTCATGATTAGAAGGTTCATTAGTAAGAAGGTACAGAATGCTAATCACAAGACTTTCATTTGCACTGACAAGGTCTGACCTAGCTAGCATTCATCAGTGACAGTGGAATTGCTCCCTGGTGGTATCAACCACAGGCGAGGCAAGGAAAACATGTTCTTCATGGAGGGATTTATCAAAATAAGCAGAACTGTATCACACACCACTGCTTTCCAGCACTCCCTGGAGAATGGCTAAGATCTTGTTGGAATCAGCTTGTTTGGACTGTAAAATATAAAATGCCCAGGGGGAGTTTGCATGTTAAAGAAACTTTTAACTTTGTCACCCCAGCACAACTATCACATGAATCTGCACTTTAAATGATGTAATTGACTGTGAATAAGTGCCTTAGCAATACTAACCCCGACTCAGAGAGTAAATGCTGATATTAACTAAGAATTAGAAATGCTATTCACATTCATAAATATTTTTTATTTTAAAACTTTTTTTTATAAAAACATAACTATTAGTGTCAATCAAAACCACATATTTTAAGTCTGGAAAAGCATTTTTATATTTTTTATTATAAATGTGTATTTAGAGGTCATTTTCCCAGGTGATACAATTTTCAATAAAATGTGTCCTCCTAATCAAAAAGTGTATTGTAAAAAATTATCAAGTCCCTAGAGTTGATGCTGTAAAGGACAAACTGACCACTGCCAGGTTTTCCATCTGCTAAAGACTTATTGTTAATTTGTCACAAACTTTAAAAACTAAATATAGGAGTTAGAAATTATATAAAGCTAAATATAATTGAACAAAGAACCCAGACTCCAGGGTCACATAAATTTAAAACAATAAATCTTTACAAATTATATTTATTGTGTGTGTCACATGTTACAGCACACATGTGGAGTGGAGAGGACAACTTTCAGAAGTCTGTTCTCACTAGCAGACATGAAGGAGCCTCTTCCGACTGCATAAAAAATTGTCATATTATGAAAAAAACCTCTCTATCCTAGATGTCCATTTCTTCATGTAACAGCTACATAAAGTTATTTCTTTTAAAACTCTTATAATATCTCATGAAAATGTAAAATGAGTGCATAATTATCTCTTCTTTTGCAATCTGAATGTTATATACATGCTATATACATGCTGTCTTTCATGCCGCTTTCTGGTTTGGATAGTCTTTATATTGTCAAAGGATTATCCCTGGAGGCTTGATAACTAGAGTGACCATAGGGCAGCTGAGAAAGCCTTTAAAGTTAGTGCCTGGTGAGAGGTGAGTGGATGTGCTGGATAGTTTATGTCAACTTGACACAAACCAAAGTCATATGAGAGGAGAGAAGCTCAGTTTAGATCTCTGTAAGATTGGGCTAGAGGCAAACCTGTAGGGCATTTTCTTAGTGAGTAGTGCCATCCTTGGGCTTGTGGTCCTGGGTTCTATAAGAATTCAAGCTAAGCAAGCCATGGAGCAAGCTAGTAAGCAGCACCCTTCCTTGGCCGGCAAATCAGCTCCTGCCTCCAGGTTCCTGTTCTGTTTGAGTTCCTGTCAAGACTTTCTTTGACAATGAACAGCAATATGGAAGTATAAGCCAAAAATGAAACAAAAGAAAAAAACCCCAACAACAACAACAGCAACAAAGCAAACAAAAGAAACCAAAACCAACAACAACAAAAAATTCCTTCCCCCACAAACTGCTTTTGGACCATGGTGTTTCATCACAGCAATAGTAACACTAAGTTATTGGTTATTGAGGGTGCTTCCTTTGGAATGAAATGATGGTCTCCTGAAGAAATGTCTCCTTGAGAGTGAATTTTTTTCAAGAGTGGTTCCACCCCTAGTCCTATTTGGGAATGTGATCTTTTGTTCCCTCACATGCTCCTGCCATGATGCAGCTAAGCCAGCATGGGAAGCTGGACCAATTGTGCTGTCTATCTTGGGCTTTCAGTTTCCATGAACTAAATAAGATACCTTTTCTTATAAGATTAGACAGAGTTAGGTATTTATTATACTGCTGTCAAAGGAAGTAAGACAGATTTGTGTGTATGCATATGCACACGTATGCATTTGTGTGTATGCATTGAAATTCATAAACAGCTTTGTGCACAGTTGTTCATCTGAATTAGATGGTGTGATTTTACCATGAAGATACCATATTCTTTGGATACGGGACACAGAGAAATCATGCTGGAACTGAACTGGAGGCTTCCTCCCAACTGTATAGTGTCCATGGTGTCAGAAGGTGCTTTGGAGGCTGTTTGGGAGAGAAATAATCAATAGTCTTACCTAGCTCCTTGCCCTAAATACTACAATACAGACCTGAGAGTCAACATATACCCACTGTTTTGATAGTGGCATAGATGTTCTTCCTGGAGACAACCAACCACTTTCTGATAGACTTAAGCCCCACCCCACAGGAGTAAATATGTTACTGGTCTTATGAGCTTGATCAAAAGCTCATGGCTGTGGAACCATGAACCTTAGTGGCGAATCTACTTCATTTGGCTTTTCCTCAAGAACTCTGTCTCTTTTTAAAATTCTATTTTCATATCTTGAATTGTTCTTGTTATTTCATTCTGCAGTTTGATTTTTCACAGACTTCATTCCTGCATTTACTGATACCCTCTTTGACTTCCTTAATTATGGTTTTTATCATTTCTTTTAAATCATTGCTACTTGTCTTGGAGGACATTACTGTGACAGGAAAACATTTTGGTGAAGATCTATTGTTTTGGTTATTCATCATTGTGTTTTGTGATAGGACATATGAAATTAGAGTTATATTGTTGTCAGTCTTTCATGGTATAAAAATCTTGTCTCTCCTTTGCTGAGTGGGTGTTTGATCTCTGTTTCATGTCTCCCTGGTTGCAGAACAGCTGAATGGGGCTTAGGGTTCAGCCTTGAAACCTTAGGAGAGAATCTAATACTGACATATTGCTAAATGGACAGATAGTCTACTTGCCTTATAAATATTGATGGCTGATGTCACCATTGTCAGAGAAACTTTTTTTTTTTATAGTGAGCAATGTTTAAGACTCAAAGCACTAAAAGTATTGTGACTATTGAGTGTCCATCCCTAAACAGGATACATCTTACCTCCTTCAGTGCCCATGGAACACCACAGAACAAGTAGAAAAACAATAGAAGCCAGATGCTGGGATGACTGGCAACATTCACTAAAACTCTGTTGTTTCTTTATGACGTGGCTACTGCACTCATGAGCAAACAGCAAATGTGATTACCTACAGAAGATCTGTACCAAAAAGAAAAACAAAAACATGAAGTTAGGAGGTGACTAGTTGGGAAGAAAAGGGTCTAGCTGGGGTGAGAAGGGTAGTAGTGGGGGTCCAACATTCACAGTATCTTGTACAAATGCATGAAATTGTCAAAACTAAAATAAAATTATTTAAAACAGTGTATAAGTAGCCACTCAATATTCTGTTAATAATCAAGTCATACATTTAAGTTGTAACCCTTTGAAAGCCACGTTGCCTTCTAAATTTTTATGATTACAATGAAATCATCAATAACCTTCTACACAGGACATAGAATTTTAAAGTTAGGAAAGGTATATTTTGAATAGTGCATATTACCTAAAAGAAGCTTAGGAAATAAATGATTATTGAGCCGAGGCATCTAAACCACGGATGTTCTAAATGCATTGAGAGGATAATGGCATACAGCCTGTACAGCAGACTGTTGATCATAATGAACAGAGCCTTTAAAAAAGAAAAGTGTTCTGGCGTGTTTCTATGTCTTGTTACCTGGGGTGGTTTGTAGCTTTGGAAGAAAAAAAATGCATTATATTTTCTAGCTAGAGAATATGTAGAATTATGATAGATTTAATCAGGTTAGTGCAGACAAAAATTACAGGAAAGAACTAGTAAGAGATCAAGACCTGAATTCTAAGAGATATACACTGACCAAAGATGCAGATGGATAGTGTGATGGTTGCTAGCTGGAAAAATTCAGAAAGGAAAAATATATCAGTGATAGAAATAGCATATTTTGAAAGTGATCTTAGGAAATAGGCTGTGTGATTTTTTTTATCTTTGCCTATATGCTGTTCTGGGAATGGTGGACTTGGGTGCTCACAATGCATTGTAATTAATTTCTACAAACAACTCATATTCCTATCTTACTAAGGAAATTGTCCCCTCCCCTTCTCTTCCTCATGTTCTTCCTCCTCATTGTTTCTCTTCTCCATTTCTCCCCTTCCTTTTCCTCCACTCTCATGTACCCCAGGCTAGATTTAACATCTCTGTAAAGCTTGGGATGGACTTCAAACTTCTGATTTTCTTACCTCTACTTCCTTAGTGATGGGATTCTGTAATTCATTGAACCCAGGGCCTTATACATGTTACATAAGTACTTTTCAACTGAGCTACATTCCTAGCCCTGCTGTTTTTTTAAAAAATCATGTCATACTTATTAATATTTGTATAATGTTTCTTTTGGTATTAAAGTCCAGAGAATTCTAAAATATTTGATGCTACATCATTTATTTATTTTGGAGTTTTTGTTTAAATAAGTCAAGTGATTTATAATAATAATTCATCCTTGATTTCTAGTCAGAGTAGTGGAAGTTGTGCTTTCTTTTGCTTCACTGAGATGAGACTAGATCTCCTGGTGCATCCCAGGACCATCTGGAACTCACTATGTGGCCCAGGCTAGAACACTACGATTACAGGCACGTGTCAAGCCCTCCTTAGGGAAAACTGCTGGAAACTATTTTACATTCTTCTGTGCATTACACTTTCATAACTTTCTCTTAACTTCATTTGAATCTCTCAGGTCTTTTAAAACATAGTACACAGTTTCTTTATATTCTAAGATTCTAGAAAATGGCTTTTACAGGGCAGGTTGTTTTGTAAGTCTCATTTTTCTTTCTTTGTTCATTTTTTTTAACATTGAAGACTAATGTTCTCCAAAAATCACTACAATTAGATTCTTTAATGACTTTATTATGTTTTCCTTCCATTTCTGTTGATATCTTCTATCAGGTGTCACATTGGAGCTCTGTCAAAGTAAGTTATATGAGTTGAGTGTCTCCCTCTTATTACAGATACTGTGGTGGTTTGAATATGCTTGGCCCAGGGAGTGGCACTATCAGGAGGTGTGGCCTTATTGGAGTAGGTGTGACATTTTTGGAGTAGGTGTGTCACTGTGGGTGTGGGATTTAAGACCCTCACCCTAGCTGCCTGCAAGCCAGTCTTCTAGCTGCCTGGAGTACAAGAGGTGGAACTCTTAGCTCCTCTAGTCCCACGTCTGCCTGGATGCTGCCATGTTCCTGCCTTGATGATAATGGACTGAATCTTTGAACCTGTAAAGCCAGCCCCAATTAAATGTTGTCCTTATAAAGAGTTGCCTTGGTCATGATGTCTGTTCACAGCAGAAAAACCCTAACTAAGACAGGTACAGATATAAAAAGGAAAGAAATTCTGTTCAGTCCTGCTTAGTTTTTTATTATCATGCTGAACACTAACTTTCCTGACTAATTTACTTTTAAGCCCAGCCTCTATCTTCCTCAGGGAAGCCAGGCTTATTTTCCTTTTTTTATCCCTATGTGTTTGCGTGCACAGGAAATAGTTTATTTTATTAATAATATTTTATTATATTTATATAGTAGGAAGTGCTACACAGTGTGTGTGTGTAGTGTGTGTGTGTGTGTGTATGTGTGTTATGATTTCCTTTCTGTGAAGTCTCCTAACATAGTTTGTTTTGAATGCCCCTGATCTGCATTCATGTTTTCAGCTGAGTTGAATTCTATTTCTCCTCCATTTTGCTCACTTGGGTAGCTCTTCTATTTATAGGAAAGCTTTAAATACTTTCCATTAATATATACCCATTGTCATAGTTAAGTTATAAAACAATTCTGAAAATTATTTAAAAGTTTAAATTTAAGCAAAATGCTGATATTTTTGTGTTTTATTATTTTTATTCTGCTTGAGTAGAATGCATTTTTAGACTTGTTCCTGTAGAACATGAGAGCTTGGTCACCCAGTGCCTTAGCACACTGGGGTCTCTGGTTGTCTGATGAGTAAGAGCTTTGACTCTCTATACTTTTGAGTATCCTGAGAAGGTAAACATACCAAATTCTGCTCTCCAAAGTAAATAGCAAAACTAAAAATACATGGTTCCTAAGAGATGCACATCACTGTCACACAATCCTGAACTTGGAAATCATAAATTGAGCTATAAGATTATCTATAGTGCTGGAGGGATGACTCAACAATTAAGAGCACTGACTGCTCTTCCAGAGGTCCTGAGTTCAATTCCCAGCAACCACATGGTAGCTCACAATCATCCATAATGGGATCTGATGCCCCCTTTTTGTGTTTCTGAAGAAAGCAACAGTGTACTCACATACATAAAATTGAAAAAAAAAAGACTTTAAAAAAAAGACTATAATAACAAATGATTTTGATTAAATACATACTCAGTTAATGAAGTCATCGTGCATGATGCTGTCTCAGGGTGGATGGGCATCAAAGCCTGAGCTTTGATAATTGTTCTGTTTTTCTTTTTCTATTGGATATTTTCTTTATTTACATTTCAAATATTATCCCCTTTCTGTTTCCCCCTGGAAACTTCCTATCACATCCCACCCTGCTTCTATGAGGGTGTTCTCCCACCCACCCACCCACCTACCCACTCTCCTCTCCCTGCCCTCAAATTCCCTAGCTACACTGGGGCATCTAGCCTTCACAGGACCAAAGGCCTCTCCTCCCACTGATGCCTGACAAGGCCATCTTTGCTACCTATGTGGCTGGAGCCATGGGTCCTTCCACGTGTACTCCTTGGTTGGTTGTTTAGTCCCTGGGAATTCTAGGGGATCTGGTTGGTTTATATTGTTGTTCTTCCTATGGAATTACAAACCCCTTCAGCTCCTTCAGTCCTTTCTCTAACTCATCCATTGGGACCCTGTGCTCAGTCCAATGGTTGGCTATGAGAATCCACCTCTGTATTTATCAGGCTCTGGAAGAGCCTCTCAGGAGACAGCTATATCAGGTTCCTGTCAGCAAGCACTTCTTGGCATCCACAGTAGTGTCTGAGTTTGGTGACTATATATGGGATGAATCCTCAGGTGGGGCAGTCTCTGATGGCCTTTCCCTCAGTCTCTGCTCCACACTTTGTCTCCACACTTGCTCCCATGAGTATATTCTGCAAATCAGTCTGGTGGTTCCTCAGAAAATTGTTCTGTTTTTCACTCTGTAAGATGATGGAACTTTCTCTAGAATGGAAGTTGTAAGTTGATCTTTCCAGGCTTCCCTTAATCTTGTATTTAACACAGTATTTCCGACACAAATTACTCGACATTTGTTTCAGGAAACTCTTCCTTCCACACTTTGCAGCATGATAAATGCTGCTGTGGAACTTTTACTGTATGGAGGGTTACATTATTTCAGTTGGTACGTTAGTGAGACATGGATGAGCTGGAGAGTATCTATTGCTAGTTTATTTAGGTAATGCTGTTTCGTGGTTGCAGAACTTTTCCGATTTTAATTCATATTAGATCTGCCTGTCCACAGCTTATTTATATCCTAGATGAAGAATCAGCAAACATCTTCTGTAAAGTTCTAGATAATCCATGGTTTAAGCTTCATGGGTCACATAGTCCATTACTCATCCCAGCCATTGTCATGTGACTGCAGTTACAGATAATGGTGCAAATGGCCATGACTTTTCCTCAGTAAAGCTTTCTTGTGAACACAGAAATGTTAATGCCATACAATACTGTTCTATTTAAAATTTTTAAATATATTTAAAAGTATAAATATAAAACATTCGCAGCTTTCTTGAGCTATATAGCGGGCATTTGTTCTAATTGACAGGTCCATCCCTCTTTGATGTGACAGAAGCATGTTAACCCCTTTTGGAGGAGTTATCACTTTTTGTCTTATAGCTGTATTTCTGAATTGTAGTTCAAGGCAACACTGCTTTTCCCAGGGGTGGCCACTCTGACTCACTCTCCTTGAAAAGTGACAGGAAAAATTACCATAATTAACTTATTCCGATGCCATGATCTTGATGAAAGTATACATAACTCTTAGTGTTTGGGCCCTGAGCCACGGTTGTTCCACCATGGTCTGCTGAATTATTTTTCTTATATAGGGCCTTAGATGGATTTTTTTTTATTTTCTTAAACTTGTCATTTATATATCTAAGAACTCTGTTTTAAAGGTGACTCTAGCCCAAGAAAATACTTAGCAAGCATTAATGTGTCTCAATCATGTATGTGCTCATTGTAAATGAGCATTAGTAAGTATAAGAAAAAGTCCATAGTTCAGTGCATCTTCATTACCTGAGCATAATGCTTAATTTGGAGAACCTAAGACTCATCTGCCTGTCAATCATCTACATTATCCAGATGTTCAGCTGCAGTCACCAGGGAACTTCAGGGTTAGTGTTATACATCTGCCTAAATTTTACCAAAACATTATGAACTAGGGACTGAAATGTTGTTTTAGAATAGTTCTTGCATACTTATCAATCATCTTTGCTTGTTCACTTTAGTTTTTTTTCTCTCCTATGTAGCTAGGAAATTGCATCTGTATCTATGTGTATCTTTTGTGTTCTGGGTCCAAGGCAGCCATTCTTGGGGAAGTGGAATTGGCATCAAAATATAAACAGCAATAGGACAATCCATAACAGTTGTTTATCTTTGAGATTTTATATATTCCTCCCATGAAATCCTTCCATGTTACCCACCTAATTCTCCTTTGATTCATAGCCTGTATTTTCATTAATTGTTACTGGATGCATATATGTATTTGTTTATGCATATATATTCCTAAATATAACCTGTTGAGTCCATATAAGATTACTTGTATGTATGTTTTCTGGGTTGACCATCTGGTCAGAACAGTCAATTGGTGAGCTCCTCCCACCTCATCCCACTTCCAGATTTACTCAGTTGCCTGTAGTTCTTTGTGTAGGGTGGAGGGCTCATTGGGTTTTCAATGTTCAGTTTGGTGTGTTTGCTGATGTCATCCTTGTTCAGCTCACATTTGGGCAGACATGTTGGTGAGACTTTGCAGTTATAGCTTCCAATGGTTCTAGGAAATATAATTTCAGCAAATTCCTTGACCTCTGGCTCTCACAATTGTCTTCCCCCTTCTGCAATGTTCTCTCTGCCTTAGGTGTGGGTGTGTTTTGCAGATGTATTGAATAGGACATTGCTTTGGAACTCTGCATTTTGATTGGTTTTGGATTTCTGTAGTGGTCTCCATTCCTTGCTAAGAGAACTTTCCTTGATGAGGAGTTGTCTTAGTTAGGGTTTACTGCTGTGAACAGACACTATGACCAAGGCAACTCTTATAAAGGACAATATTTAATTGGGACTGGCTTACAAGTTCAGAGATTCAGTTCATTATCATTAAAGCTGGAACATGGTAGCATTCAGGCATGCATGGTGCAACAGGAGCTGAGAGTTCTACACCTTCATCTGAAAGCTACTAAAGAATACTGGCTTCCAGGCAGCTAGGACTAGGGTATTAAAGCCCATGCCCACAATGGCACACCTACTCCAACAAGGCCAAACCTCAAAATAGTGTCACTCCTTGGGCCAAGAATACACAAACCATCACAGGAGTGAAGACATATACATGTCTGTTGGTATAAGGTATAGTGTTGTTGGGGATTGTGCTGGTCTAGTAAGTTAGTGTTTGTGGACTCCCCTCCAATAACCTTGATTCACTAGCACTTAATACAACAATCCCTCTGGAAAACACTAAAAGTATTCCCTTAAGGGGAATTTATAGCTCTAAATGTCCACATTAAAAAATCAGAAGGTACCCAAGCAAATGATACAAGTCAAAAAGTAAGAAAAACAAGAACAAACCAAACTTAAACTCATTGTATGTCAAGAAATAATAAAAATTGGAGCAGAAATTAACAAAGAAACAAAGAAAACAATACAAAAATCCAAAAAAACTAAAGTTCTTTGAGAAGATTAAAAAAAAAAAAGACAGATCATTGGACCAACTAACAGAAAGAGAGAAAGAAAGAAAGAAAGAAAGAAAGAAAGAAAGAAAGAAAGGAAACAAAGAAAGAAGGAAAGAAAGAAGGAAAGAAAGAGAGAAAGAAAGAAAGAAAGAAAGAAAGAAAGAAAGAAAGCCTAAATTAACAGAATCAGAAATGAACAAGGTAATACTATTGTAGACACCAAAAACATTCAAGAATATAAGGGAATATTTGAAACCTGGAAGTCCGTTATGCTGGAAAATCTAAATAATGAACTATTTTCTAGAGTCAACTAAAACACCATAATTAAACCAAGAAGATGTCAACACCCTAAACAGACCCATAACAAATGAGGAGATTGAAAAAGTAATATAGTAATGAAAGCCTATGAAAAGCCTTCCAGAAAAAAAGTCTAAGACCATAACAAGATGTAGCAGAATTCTACCAGTCATCCAAAGGTCTACAGACAATTTTTTGGTTTTTTTGGTTTTTCGAGACAGGGTTTCTCTGTGTAGCCCTGGCTGTCCTGGAACTCACTCTGTAGACCAGGCTGGCCTCGAACTCAGAAATCAGCCTGCCTGTGCCTCCCAAGCGTTGGGATTAAAGGTGTGCACCACCACTGCCCAGGAGACAATTCTTAAACAAGTCAAAGGAGGAGGAGGAGGAGGCGGAGGAGGAGGAGGAGGAGGAGGAGGAGGAGGGAGCAGAGCATTCCCAAATTCCTTCCATGAAGCTGCTATTAGTTTGATATCCAAAACATAAAAAAAAATCACAAGAGGACTTCACTCTCCAGGCTGGTTCACCGAGGCTATACCTCTTCATGATACCACACTGGTGATTAGGTTTCAATTATGAATTTTGAGGGAAACATAAACATTCAGATCATGGTATATTCATACTTACATTTTGTAAAGAATTTCCTGACTAGCCTCAAGACTGACAAGTTATTCACTCATCTGTTTTATGGCCTAGTCCTTTAATTTTTATTTTTAAATACAAGTATAAATCCTAGAAGTATTCTTTGTATAACATATTTTCCAGATTAGTTTTAATACTTTTTTGTCTTGAAAATTATACCTTTTAATTTCGTAATTATGTCACAACTAAAAAAACAACAGAGAATTTTGTTACCATTAGAGTCTGTGCTTCAAACCACACATCTTCTTTCTAGATCAGCTGACTACTTCCTTGGTGGTCTAGTGGTTAAGATTTAGTCCCCTCTAGTGTATTGGCTTTACCTGTGGCCAGTTCCTTAGATTTCAGTTTTATGGAGTAGGATGATCATGCTAGTCTGACATATAGATTCACAGAATGAGATTCTTAGAAAAGCCCTAGAGTCATGGAATGGTGACAGCTCAAATAATAATAATAATAATAATAATAATCATAATAATATATTATTATTATTATTATTTTATAATTACAATAATTATTATAGTAATAAAAATAATGTTGTAGACTGTAGGAAAATGGCTATTACAAAACCAGAATGTAATTTGCTTACTCTACATCTTATTTTTCCAAATGGAAAAATGTAGATATTAGAGCAAGAAATATATAATATTTATGCAAAGCCAGGCACAGTGGTGCATCTCTGTAAAACCCATTACTCAATCTCTGTAAACCCCATTACTCCAGATGCTTCAGCAAAGGTTCAGAAGTTCAAGTTCAATCTAAACAACATAGGGAGACTCTCATCTCAAAACAGCTACAAACAGAAAAAAAATATTTGTGTAACTTGAAATCATTTTGAATTAAATTTTCTAGTAGAAAAGATCTCTAACTACCATGAGTGCTGTAGAAATACATATATACATATATATGTATAATATATATATATATATATGATGTCCTTGCTCTGTTGTGACAAATCTAGTCTTAAACTCATGGACACTTGTGATCTGTCCTGCCTCAGTCTATGGTATCTTAGATTACAGATATAAGTCCTGACACAAAACTAAAAATTTCAATGAGTCAGTTCTGCTCCAGGAAATAAAATATTCTAAAAGAAAACAGAGAATGTCATTGCTAAAAATTATTAAGCTTGGCATCAGGGGAAGGGGTAGACATCCAGAGATCTGTCAATCACCATGCCATGCAGCACAGGGGAGGAAAGAGTGCCCCCCACAGTCCTGTCTGCCGCCATTCCATGTGGTGCAGGAGTGAGATTTCCACAGATCTGCCTGCTGCCATCCAACATGGGCAGGCTGTAGACACCTAGAGGCCCGCTGCTTGCCACAACACCACATGGTGCTGACAGAGGAGGTCGTCGGGTACAGGTGAGCCAGCCCTGAGTGCAAGAGCACAGGAGTGCTGGCCCTGCATTTCATCTGCTGCGAGGTGGCAGGTAGCGAGGATGCAGAGGGTGCCTTCGCCCTTCCTGAGACCCTCACCACCTGCAGTGGCTGACAGAGCTGGCCCTGGGGTCATGAGAGTTGGTATGGTTGCCCTGCCCCTCCTTGGCTAAAGCACTCAGGAGAGCAGACCCTACACCTGACCTGAGCAGCACAGTAAACCTGGCCCTGGTGGAGGGGTCACTGGTGAGCCAGCCCTTGTGGGCATGAGTGTAGGAGACCTGTCCTTGCCACTCTTCTGTCATGAGATGGCATGGTCCAAGAGTGATGTACTCCCCGCTCACCCCCTGTATCACCCCCCGAGAGTTGGAAGAGCTGGCCCTCAGGTCCAAGTTCAGTCTAGCTAGCCTCACTGGGTGTAGCAGGCCAGGAGAGCAGGCACTACACTGCTCCTGTGCAACACAGCGAACCTGGCTTTGTGAAGACCATGTGGAAGCCAGCTCTCAGCGCGTGAGGGGAAGAGCTGTCCCAGAAAGAGCACGTTGCAGAGTGGGCCTCACACCTCAACTGGACATCACAGAGGAGCTAGCTCTGGAAATGTGGGTGTGGGTAAGCATGAGACCAAGAGAGCTGACACTGCCTCCTGCTGATGGACGCATTGGGTGGCCAGAGCAGTTCGGGAGAGCTTGCCCTGGTGGTGCTGATAAGGGAAAGCCTACATGCTGACCAGCTCAGCTGCCACCCAGACACAGATCCAGGGCTTTGTGTTGGCCCACCCTAAAATCTACAGCGTCTCTGAACTGTTGGGGAGTATGCAGGGGCCTATCCTGCAGATCCAAAGTTGTAGGATCTCCATGACACAGAGCAAGAAGAGGATAACTAGGAGGAGTTCCAGTGAGGATCCAGTATTGATAGTGTGACAGAAGCCAGAAAGCTCAAACAATGCCAATGACTCATTGCAATGAATATTTGCAAGTGAAGATGTGTGGACAGAGGGTATACTGTGGGCACACTGTAACACCTTACAGCTTCCATGATAAGATGTTTTCTATGCTTTGTTTTGGTGTGTGTGTGTGTGTGTGTGTGTGTGTGTATTTTGGGAATGAGATTGCAATAGTGGAGGGCAGATATAAGGGAATGGGGAGTTTGAGTAGTATAATGCAATCCTTTGGCCTTTTAAAATTTTAATGTCCGTTTTTACTAGCAAGCTGCAAACCTAGGCTGGGCAAGCTCTGGGCTATTCTAACCCTCGAAACCACTTACCTCCCTGCCACAGGCCCTGCGTTAGTTACAGTTTGAGTCTCTCCCTGGCTCGCTCTGTTCATGTGTGTCGAACTGCTCTCTCACCTCAATCTCATGGCAAATCCTGTGGCAACCTGCTCATCATGACTCCTCCAGGACCTTTGCGTTCATGGCCACCCCTTCTCCTCCTTTATCAAGGCCCCCCTTCTCCTCTCTCTGCCTGGGACACACACACACACACACACACACACACACACACACACACACACTTGAAGTCCCACATTATTCTCTTCTGCCCAGCAAATTGGCTGATCAGCTCTTTATTGACCAATCAGAAGGTGAAGTAGAAGAATGTTTATAAAACACAGACACAGGTGATACTTCATAAAAATAACAATACCAAAGTCCAAGTCTGGCCTGTCCTCAACTCTTTGCCTGGTATAAAAATCAGCATTTGAATAATACAGATAACCTTTACCCACTGCACAAAAACATCATCCCTACATTGCAGGGCCGGGGCTTATGATGTGAAACTCACAAAGAATCAATAAAAATTTTTTATAAAATGAGCAATGCAATTTAAAAAAAACACAGAGCGGAAATGTCTCACCTACTGCTAGTTCAGGTCCCATGCAAAATTATTTTGTACTAGATATTACCCAGGTTTATATAACCCACTTAATGAGTATAATTCCCAGAATGAAATTCCAAATACATATTTGCCTTTTTTTGTAAAAAATTAAATATATGTACATATATATGTCATAGCCTTCTTATATATAGGCAGAAAATATAAAACTTTCAAAAATAGATGCTGCAGCATTAAATATCTAAGTGAACTATGAAGATTTACACAGAATCAGTCATTTTAAGCTACTTAGCCAATGTTTATTATATAAAAAGCATAGTCATGTACTAGTACAAATATTGATGACAGAATTCAACATTCCATTTTTAGTTAAAGGAAATCTTTTACACCTATTAATTTGCATTAATTAATTATGTTTAAAAAGTTAAATCCTAGAGGATGTAATTTCACGAGCAAAGTGTAAACACTTGAAAGAAATACTACCCCCAAGTCTCTATAATTCTAGCCAATTTTATGTAATAGTTTATTTTTTCTTGCAATTTTTCTACCCTCTCAACAGCAAAAGCTCTACTGAACTGTCATTGTAGGGTTTAGAAACAGAAACGGTTACTTATCTATAAGCAGAGTCTTAAAAGAGGATACAAAAATATAGAGTGTTTCTTTAAAAGTAGCCACAGCACAATAATCATGTGCCAAGACTGTCACAAGAAATTAATTTCTCTATTAACAGAAACCAAAGACTCTATCCTAAAATAAAGCCTTTCCAGGAGGCATTGTTCACAGAAGAAAACTGGTAGGCAAAGCCTGAGGGGGCACAAATCCAATCCAGGCTGGAAAAATCTGCTCCAGGTTTGACTGGTTACCCGTCTTGCTGTGTCTGTAAGATGCTTTGAATCAGAAGTGCTTTTTGAATCTGTGTCTGTGGAGGAGCTCTGGGAGAGGTGGGACAGAGGTGGCATCCTGGCTGTCTGAGACACCTGCTCCTCTCTGAACCACACAGGGATAGCTTCAGCAGCACTTCAGAGGGTGTTTTCTAAGTAATACCATGAAGCTCAAGAAAACTGCCTACCTTCTCATCCTGTACCTCAGTTCCTCACTGCTCATCTGCATAAAGAGTAAGCCCTCCCCTGTTATTGACCTCCCCCCCTCCCCGCCTCTCTTCCTGGCTTATTACATCTCTTGCATATAGTTCCAAGAAAGGATGTGTTTGTTTCTTGTAGGTGTTAGCAAGTGCTCTATGGTTAAGACAGCACTTTGGGTCCAGGTTTTAGGAATTACCATAAGTAGTTAGGTTCTCAGGCTGTTTGTTGACTGGAGAGCATGAAACCAAATGAAAGGGCCACGAAGAAAGAGGGTTTTTTGTTTTGTTTTGTATTTGCACACTTGTAAAATAGTTTTGGCACTTTATAGTTGATCTTTCTTAAAGAGATGTTACTAATAAGTTATCTTATTCTCATATGCTATGTATTTGCTTTCACATGTAAACAATTCTGTACTACAACATTTGTTCTTAGAATCAGAGGGGCAGTCTCAATGCTTCCCAATGGAGAGTGGTTAAAACTCTTTTTTTCCCACCACTAGAGAAATAATCATGTAGTTGTGTGCTTCTGTCTTATAAATAAAAGCATCATTTTTACAAACTTCCCCAAATACAAACAAGAGTGATGCCTCCCGACCACCCCCCACCCCCATAATCTTGTTATGTATGTGGCAGTATGGAGAATCAGGGAGAATGGCCCCAGCTGTGTGTTTATGAAGGACTGTAGCTATTGTCCTCATTTAAAATGAAGACAAGGAGAGTGTGTGCCTGTCAGAGGGGCCATGTGATTTGTGTCTGTTGCATCTGAATATCAATACGGCAAAGTAAAGAGCAGCTGTCTTTGTATGAGTCCACTGGCCGTTAACACAGTGGTGATAATCTGGGTCTTGCTCTGTTGCTGTAACAGTGCTATGGGGTTCTAACTGGTACTGTTTACAGCTGAACAAACAGCCGAGATTAGGTGAAGACACATGCAGGTACTCTTGCTAGGCAGCTGGGACAGCCAGAAAAGCCAGATCAAACTTCAAACAACTAGTAAAACGCTTATCATAAAGCACATGGAGGAAAAAAAATGCAGAGATGTATTGGCTGAAGAGTTGTAATTTTAAAGTTACTCATCCTCTTTCAAATTTATAGTGGGAACCAAGTAACAGGCAGTGGGTGAGGGGTACCTTACCTTGATATACACAGCAGGAGGAAACAAACAGAACGAAGACAGAAAATGAAAAATGATGCCATTTCAAAAGATGTTTGTAGCAAAGAACTTTGTCATTTTGTGCAATATTTATTAAATTTTCTAGAGTGTTCTTTAGGGCCCAAGTATGTAACTTCTCATACATGTAACTGAAAGAGAACATATATATATAGGATCATACACTCTCTTTATTTAATTTTTCTTCACCAATAGACTCTAAACAAATATTTGTAACTACTTCATTTATTCCTCAGCAACACTTTTTTTTTTGAGTTTAAAATGGTAAATTTGAAGCTGTATTTTACTGAGCTTTTAAGAAGGCAGGTAGCCTTTTATCTATGTTATATTTGTTGCCATGGAGTAACAATGTTGCCTTTGTACTCAAAACATTTAGTGTACCCTATTTGGGGACAATAGAGTTTCACTCAGTGACTCGGGTCTGCTTGGATCCAATCACACAATATAGGTCAGGCTAGCCTCCTACTTGTGACTGCTAGCCTCAGCCTCCTGAGTGCTGGGATTACAGGTATGCACCACCACGCAGCCAATAAATTAAATTTAACATTAATTTCCTTTTTGTGTGACACTAGAGATCACAGCATCCCATAAGTGCTAAGCAGGTGCTCTTCCACTGAATTATTTCCTCATCCCTTCCAAAATTAAAAAAATCCTTTTTAATTTTGAACAGGGTTTTACTAAATTCCAAAATGGCCCTAAAGTCACTTTATAGTGAAGTTAGGCCTTGAACATTTATTTTTCTGCTGAAAATCTGTCTCTAGAGTCTGTATTCTCAGCTGACATGTTCTATTCCCAGGCAGTAAAGATATACACTCAGCTCAGAACATCACAAGTACACAGGAAAACTTAGTGATTAGTATCTTATTACTTGAAATCTAGTATCACATTAGTTTTTATTGATACTTTGAAATTTATTCTCTTAAATTTAAGAGGAAGGAGCTAATACCGGCTCCAGATTAAATGACTTCTGTAGAGTCGTACCTTGACTCATTGTCAGACAGATGCTGCTCATTCTTAGCACCCTACTCTCTTCCTGTTCTTGCAGTTAAGGATACACAACATGGGGAATATTAGAGCAGACTTCCGCATGGGACATCCACTTCCTGTTCCTCAGTTCATAGGTAGGCAGCCATTCCCCTGAGCTGGGCCTTCAAGAACCTGCTCTCTTGATTGTTTTTATATCTGTTCCAGAATTTTGCAAAGTTTATTCAGACATATAGGATCAGGTATATTTTAATAATTCAATGAGGGCCTTCTCATTTTGCTTCTGACATACTAAGCGAGACTCTTATTGGTGTGAGACTCTCCTGCGGCCCATTATTTTGTAGCTAATATTAAATAATGGGAGCACATTCTAATAAGTGTTGGGACCTTGTTATTAGCTTGCTATTTGGGGCTTTTAAGAAGCTACCATTTTAAAGCAGCCTTCAATTACATAGCAATTTGTGTCTCCTTTTCATTCTTCTGTTATAACTTTGGAGAAAAATGGAATCTTCTCTGGGCAACTGTCATGTCTGGATTAATGTGAATTATTTTCATTTATATTCAGAGCATGACCAGTGCATATAACCAGAATGTAATTGAGAAAACCATTATTAGAATTACGTGAACAACATAAAAGAAGCTGAAGAAGCAGCTGATCTCGTGGAAGCTAGCAATATTAAGTAACTGAATTTGAATAAAGTCCTCATAAAGCGTGTTTCCTAAAGGATAAATAGGGTCTATGAGGACAGGACAAGGTCTGATTTATCCAACCTTAGTACTATTATTAAGAAATAATTGAATTTTCTCAAAAGATCCGAGGAGCCTGATGTCATTCACTATGGAATAGCCACTTATGCTTCAAAATTCTACATTTGCAGGAAGATTTAGAGCTTTGATACTGACACTGTATGTTAGATGCTCATAAAGCAGTGTGTGTGTCACAGTGCTTACCCATAATCCAAGTGGGAGAGGAGCTTTTGCTTCTTCAGACCTAAGTAATTTTCTCCTTAGCTTATAGTTACGTTTTACTTCGCACAAGTCAGCCATTATTTCCCACAACAAAGCAGAATTCGTTTTAATTTCTCTTTGCATACACTTATCGTAAGCAGACCAGATTTTTTTTTCTTAAGAGTTTCTTGCTTTCTTCATCTTTAATGATTTTCAGTGATTACCATTTATGATCTTGTGGTCTTGAAGTTTGCTGTTGAGTGGGCAAGGACATCAAGGATGTCACATATTAAACTTCAAATTCAGTGTGTTTGTTTGATGTATTTATGCTTTCCTGTGAGGCTGTTGACTGGCTGTAGGACTCATGAGTATTTTGTTCATGGTTATTGGAAATGGAGCCAGGGTTGATTGTCCTTAGCTTCAAGATGGGTTAGTTGCTAGATTACAAACCCTCAGTAATCACTTCATAGTCTACTAAATTTACATGTTAAATCGTTGAAGTCAAGTAGTTGAGACCAAAAATCTCTTTTGATATGTATTGAATAAAAAACCCTCAATTTATAAAGTTGTGAAATTTTTATTTTCTTTATTAGGATAGACAACAAAAACTAGCTTGTAACAGTACCCAATTAAATATTTACATTGATCCCAGTTGCGGCAACAGCGTGTTCCCCACTACTTGTCCCAATGTTCTGGGTTCCCAAATGAAGGAGACACACACACACGCACACACGCACACACACACACACAGCCTTTATATTTTGATATGGCTTAAACAGCTCAATGGCTAGGCCACTTCCTAAGCTCTGTGTGGCTAAATCTTTCTCCAGTATTCTCAAGTTATTACATACTAAAATCTATATTCCATCTTTGCTGCTCCGGACCCAGTCTGGCAGCCCTCTTGGAGCACCTCTTCGAGCCCCCCCCCCCCGCCCCCATACATGGTGGCTATGCTTTCTATCCCACACTTTCTCAGGGGCGTGACATCTTTCCTCTCCTTCTCCTGGCATAGTGGATCTCCTTTTTCCTTCCTCCTTAGCCTGGAAATCCCAAAATTCCCACCTCTGTCTGTCCTCCCCAGCCATTGGCTGCTGGCAACTTTATTTACCAGTCAGAACCAACTAGCGGCAGCCCTCAGTGTCTTTAGTGCAGACGTGCGGATTCTTAAGTAAACAATTTTGGAGATGCAAATTAGCATAATACAAGCTGCATTAGACCAAACCCACTACACTAACTAAATAAGGAAAACATGTACTTATGAGCTAGTGGTACAGGTCAGTGGAGAAAAACAAAGAATGAGATGAAGAAGAGCACTACAGGATTTACAGTGAATAACACTTTTTTTCTTTCTGTAGAATATGCAGAATGTAGAATATACTCCTGTAGAATGCAGACGTCCTGACGCTGGAGCATGCCTATAGACTTTGAACGATTGCTAAGTGTTCTGTTCAATTTGAGTAAACTGATGGAAAGAGAGGATACTAGGTTAGGTACCAGTGATGTTACTAATAGTATCTTCAAGTTTTTTTTTTAAACCTACATAGCAGCCATTATTAAACTCACTAGTATATTTAAGGCAAGATTAATTAAAGGGTGTCCTCAAAACACAGCTATAAGGTGACACAAATGAGATTTTCAACCTTTGATCTGTCTGGATCTAAGCAACATGTAAGCTCACAAAAGCCAAAACGTAAATGATCAGGACTTGTGCAAGCTGACATGTGCAGCCTGACACTGTCAGCAAGAAATCAACTAGTGTGGAGGACTTGTGCAAGCTGACATGTGCAGCCTGACACTGTCAGCAAGAAATCAACTAGTGTGGAGATAATTACAAATATCATCTTCCCAGGATTTGGGAGACTTTGTTTAAAGAAAAAAAATGGTCCCAGATAATCATGTATCTATTTCACCTTTATGCTACCTTGAGTTTTATAATGCTCACAAATTTAACTAATGCCTCAGCCTTGTGAGTGAAATCTGCAAAAATGGGAGCGGCTGGTGGCTGGCCTCCTCTGACCTTATTATCATGGTCTTTTGGGTTCTTCACATTGTCATAGTAATTTCTGGATGAATGACTCTATTCTCTGGATTCAGAATTCATTGAAATTTTACATAACTGTGTTGAGGCAAGTTGGAAAGAGCAAGGTGCTAATGAAGCTGAGTTTATGATGCATTCTCTCAGTACAGTTCACATGGCTTTGCACAGAGACCAGCTCCAGACAAGCAAGCATGTCTTAACAAATTAAGCACCACTGCTAGTAAAAGCATCTGTAACTTTTTCATGCAGATAATTTGTTAATTTGATTTTACATATGGCTATACTTTCAGCTAGCTACTGTCTGTTGTAATACTTGACTTTAATTTTATATTTTCTCCTAAAGTAATCGTGAAATAATTAAAGGATTAATCTATAAAACCCAATAATTATAGAAATAAAAATATTTTCTAGCCTTACTTGTTGAGGTTTGGTCTTTTGCTTTCTATTGTAATGCTAAATACTGACTCTCCACATCTGGTTGCCCCCAGGAAGAAGATTCTCATGTACACCAAGTGATGCTATATAACAGCCTATAGCTGGGTAGAAGAGTTAGGCAGAGCTACAGTTCCCAAGGCTGAGTGTCTGAGAAAGAGACCACTAGGAGAAAAGAGAGCAGAGTGAAGAGAGAGGAGAAGACCCCATGGGGCAAGGGATTGTGAGAACTGGCCATGAAGGCTGGCCAGTTGGAGTAAGAGTAGCCCAGGCAGAACAAGGCAAGTTATATCTTGGGGTGATTAATAGGGAGGTAGAACAAAATAGCTTAGAGGGCTGATACCTTCCCAGATCTAGTGCTATTACGTCTTATTATAAATTTAAACATTTTGTATCTTTTACCTGGATACTAAATGATCAAAGGTGGGATAAAACCCCCAATGAATTTTTACCACAACACTTACTCTATGTTTTCTAGTTTTTTGTTTGTTTGTTTGTTTTCTGGCTTCCTTTTGGCAGCTACTCCATAGAACACTGCCAACATGGAGAGTTGATGCTGTTGCAATTTTCTGAACATTTTCTGTATGTAGTAGCCTCACTGTTACAACTCCATGAACTTCAGGACAGACCCAGAGCTGGAGCTGTGTATGTATATCAACTGGTGTTCTTCTAGGCATGGGAGAGAAAGAAGAGATGAAATCATATCCATACTAAGAGGTTCCATGTTAATACTGGCTTACCTGATACCCTTTTATTCTTCTATTCCTTATGTTCAAACATGATGATCATTCATATTAATATATGGCTCATGGGCATCTGTGATGTATGCTTTACATGTATAACATATGACTAAACACTGTTCCTGTCGAGCATTATTCTGAGTGGTTATACACAAACTATCAGGCTTAATTTAAAGCTTATGATGAAATTATCATTTATATCTTGAAAATAAAGTTTATTCTGTAAAGGTACTTTATATATGTATATGGATATGTAAATATTTTATTTATATATTTTATGTGTATGACTATATAGACATTGTATCCATATGTATACATATATATGTATATATGTATATACATATATAGTGTGTCAAACACAGTCCAACCAAGAGCATAGCTAGAAAAATATGCCTTAAGCTTATGAGGAAATTGCTCATCATTACCTTACTTCATTTTAAAAGCTATTACCAACCTAGCTGCTTTCCTTTAATCTGGCTTCCACACCTACAAACAAGGCACAGGTAGATGGCTTACCTAGCAGAGATTCAGTTGAAGGATGAAGTCCATATTCACATAGGTTGTTCTACTCTAGGCCAACAAATATCTGATATGGATAATCTCATTCACATTCCAAGCCAGACTATCTTCATTGGATTTGAAGTGAGTTTCACCGCCCCCTTGAAAATATGGCCATTTCAACACTAATGGTATATCTTTATAATGATTAGCAAACAGTTTACCTACTTCGAACTTTCTTTACATGCAGCAGAAAAATAACAAGCTAGGAACAGAACATTGTGAACTTATGCTTGCTGGATTTATTGCCCACTAAATGAGTTTCCTAATAGACATATTAGGAGATTATAGAGAACACTGCAAAAACACAGTAAAACGACCACACTCTGTCCCTTTCTGATCAGGACATACCTTCACTCCCAACCCTCAGCAACTGTTCTCCTTTTGCCTTCACAATGCACTGCTATTATTACTGTTTCTTCTCCTTTGAACTTCCTGTGTCCCACAACACAGCACTTCCAGAGCATCCCTTTTGGATTCCGCCTTTTCATTACCATTTGAAGAGCATCAGTGCTGAGTGGAACATGATGCCTACATTGTGTTTTCTATTTAAAGACAGCAGAACCCTCTCTTCCTGGGAGTCACTTAGCTTTCTGCACTCGTCAGCAGGCAAATGGTCCTTGAGTTCTTCCAACCTGGTTTCTGTGAATAAATCGTTTCTCCAACCTTACTATCTGTTTCAACTACTCCCTTCTTTTTCCAGTTTTCTTTCGCACAGTTCTCTGAATTTTAACCATATTTTCAATATCATCTTTGAATAATCCAGCAAAAGATTGGAATACAATCAGTCGATCACATCCTATGCCCTGTACTTGGCAGAAACATGACTCCATGAGAGTCTAGAGATAATTGTTGTTCCCTAATCTTTCTCTCTCTCTCTCTCTCTCTCTCTCTCTCTCTCTCTCTCTCTCTCTCTCTCTCTCTCTCTCCCTCTCCCTCTCCCTCTCCCTCTCCCTCTCCCTCTCCCTCTCTCCCTCTCTCTCTCATTTGAACACACTTTAATCTCCACTTGACTCTGTCCCAACTATAGAAAATGCAAACAGAAAATTGTTCATTTTGTTGGAATAGTGATGTTCATTCAAAAAGTTTAGTAAAGATACTTGTCAGAGACTCTCTATCCAGAGACAGGAGTGACATCCTAGAGTAGTGTATCTTTTATACCACCATTCAACACACACTCCTCAATGGTGGCTCTGACTGTTGCAACCTCATAAGGATTGCCAACTTTGCATAGGTTCCTACCAAAAAAAGATCTTGTAGTCAGGAGGTGGTGGCACACACCTTCAATCCAAGCAATTGGGAGGCAGAGGCAAGCAGATCTATAAGTTTGAGGCACTGTAGAGTGAGCCCCAGGACAGTCAAGACTACACTGTTTTGAGAATCTCTGTTTTGAAAAAAAATCTTGTAAATATTACTGAACCTTGAGCATCTGGCTCTTGCCACCAACAAGGATCATTCTCCTATGTGGTTGTCACTTTGCTGACTTCTGCATCTTATATAACTTCCAGGTACGGAACAATAGCCCTTTCGGTTATATATGAGGCAATGCCTTCAAACTGAGGCATCTTCATATTCCTACCTTTGTGTCCATAGCATCCATTGCACAGCATGGCAGGTTGAGTTCAGTCTGCAAAGATGAGAAGGATCTCACCTTTATTAGAAGCTTCCCTCAGTCTGAAAAGCCATGCCACCTTAGTTCAAATCATCCCATCTCTCTCTAGGACTCCTTTACAATGTGTCATAACAAGGCCCTGTTCAAAGTCTTCATCTCTGAAAGTGTCCTTGAAAGTGGATGTCACCATAAACACGACTTTCTTAATTTCTAAGGTAGAATATCAAATCATGCATGACAATAGCTTTTTCTTTAGATTCACCTAGAATAGAGGCCAGAATAGCAGCTGTGGGTTCATTTATAACTTGAAGCAAATTTAGTTCAGATATGTGGCCAACATCCTTAGTAGCTTCTGTCTTTAGGTCACTGAAGTAAGTAGGGACTGTGGTCATATCAGTTTTGCTGTGTGAGCCATGTACTTTTCTACAGTCTCAGTCTCATCCACATAAATGTTCCAATATGAGCAGAATTTACCATGATTCTCAACTAAATCATCACCATTGGATTCATGGACAGTTTAAAAAAAAATGTCCTGTATTTCAGGGTCATCATAGCCCAGGTCAAAGAAATGCAGGATAGCACACACTGCATTGTATGGGTTAGTCACAGCCTGCCACTCTGCTGACTTGCAACAAGTTACTGTTTGTCATAAGGCAACGGTAGAAGGGGTGTTTCTGGAACCTTCAGTTTTCCTAGGGACCTTTGTTTGCTACCTGTAGTTTCCATACAGGAGTTGGTATTACCCAAAAACAATACCAATGACTGCACCTATGATTGTGTTTGATGTACCATTCCTTTTTGAGACAAATCAAAAAGCCTCATGGCTGAGGCTATTACGGCCATCCTGGTAATGGGTGTCAGTGGAGGCCTAGGAGTCTGAAATACCCACCAGGAAGAAACAAGCACTCTGCATGCTCCCAGATGTGTGGCACAGCTTGTGGCAGCTCTCTTTTTCTTAAACGTGAATAGTTTTCACACAGCCATTTGTCATGCAGTCAAAATTTGGGAGTGTCAATTTAAATGTCATATGACATTCCTAAACATTAGTGGACTAATTAGTTTAAACATAAACTATTTAAAACTTTGGTCCCCTTGAACTCAATACCCTGATATAAATCAGTATCAATACTTATTTATTTATAAGTATCAATACTTATTTATCGATACCAGACTTTTGGCTTTAAGAAGGGAAACATTCACATGAACATAATGGGCATCTGAAATCATTCAACTTAAAGAAGGGATTCAGTGGAAAATTCATGAGTCAATTTTCTGAATAGGTTCCACCTGTAGGTAGCACTCCATTGCTCTAGCTAAAGTATTAAAGACTATATGGCATGTATTCATCACCAGCAGTGTGTGCTATGAGTAAACTTTCAAACATGATACTTCATATTTTCAAAGGAAAATTTCATGTTTGACTTGTGGTAGAATTATAAAGACCATGAGCTTTAGGAATAAATGGTTTTCATAATCTAGATGTTGTAAAAAAAAATCTGGAGCCTAATTCTCAAAGCCATTTATTATTTATGCTAGACCTGGATTGCAGATTTTCTCAGCTAGAATTCATCTCACAGGTGGCTGCCATTCTACAGCTCTCTGTTTTTCTCCCATTAGTATACTGTCTTTAAAAATCAAGCTTAGTACAAAATGATGGACTGGTATTAGGTCTATCTTGTACCTTACTGATACAAATTGGTATAGTTATGCTCTAATTGTATTTTGAGAGAAAGTTTTCTTTTTATATTAACAGGAAGGGTGATATGTAGGAGGAGCTAAGGTGGGAGGAGTAAGGAGAAGAGGAGGAGAAGGAGAGGAGGAGCTAGGAGATGAGAGAGAGAGGAAGGGAAGGAGGGAGGGAGGGAGGGAGAGAGGAGGGAGGGAGGGAGAGAGGAGGGAGGGAGGGAGGGAGGGGGGGAACATGGAGGCGGATGTTCGCGTGTCTCCTCCAGTCAAAGGTAGTTGGAATATATAGGTTGGGTATTGCGTTACACTTCTGATTGTATGGGCATCTTGTTACTGAGCATTACCAAACTTATAAAGCCTTCGATTAACATTAAAAAAAAAAGTTACTAATAAAAAAAAAATCACATCAGAGAGCAAAAAAAAAAAAAAAATCAAGCTTAGTGCTTGTTATGTAATTTTCCTTAGGAAACATTTTCTTATTACTTATATAAAGTTAGTCAATTTATGAACAATCAAAAATGTCCCCTTTAAGTAAATGTGTTTTTGACAGCTATGATATATATTTGTATATATCTCTCTAAATTTACCTATTACCATCAAAACTCTTCAAACCACAGATCACGTGATTTTAGGTCAAGTCTGAGATACATCATTTTGCACACCATTCCTGGGGCTTGCTCCAGTCTCTCTTGGAGCTCACTATAGAATGTTGGAGCTCCTACTGTCTCTCTTTTGGTGATTTGACTTGCTTATATGTTCTCTAACTTTTCAGCTATTTAATATGTTCCTGGATTTACTAGCTGAGATTTGAAGTTTAATGGCTACATTTTTTCTTTACAACTGATGTTTGCCTTTGAAAACATATCTATATCTGGGGGGAATAGTGTTTGTTGTTCTGCTGGGTCTCACTGAGTTCTCTAGTATCCAAGTGAAAGTGGAACATAGCTGTAACTCTAGAAAGGGAAAAGCAGAGAAAGCAGGATCCTCGGGGTTTAGCATCCAACTATTCTAGCCAATCACTTAGCTCTAGGGAGAGTGAAAGACCCTGTCCCAAAAATTAGGTGAAGATACCCAACTTTGACTTATACTTTGTATGCACACACCCTGGTACACACATGGGCACCACATCTTATACACACACATACACACAAATCACAAAATAAAATACACTTACTTAACTTTGTATACTATGATATACTTGTCTTATAATTTAAATATATATATCTTATAATGATGTGTTTACATATCACACAGCTGTGGATCTATAACTGGATACATAGGTATTTTATATGCTTTCTTGTCATACATAGTTATTTTTCTTGTTATATAAAAACAATATTTGCCAGTCCAGTATCTCAAGGGTTATCCCTTTAGTCTTTTGTGTATTGATTGCACAAATTGACCTCTTAATTTTTTCTTAGTGTAAAATTTTGAAATACTTTTATGTTGTGTTCATTAAAATTATCCTACAAGTATTTTCAAGTGCATTTGGCATTTGGCTCAGAATTAGGTTTCATACTCCTTTCTGGTATGGTGGTGGTGGTGGTGGTGGTGGTGGTGGTGTGTGTGTGTGTGTGTGTGTGTGTGTGTGTGTGTGTGTTATAGAGAGAGGGGCATCTCAGTTTGTACAGACACAGTAAATGGGTACAGAGTTCTGGTGCTTTTATTTCTTGGAAATCAGATGTGCAAGACCCAGGTGAACAGTCGCTGCATCCTTGTTCTTTCGTGTCTGGTAATGGAAATGCTTACTTTTCTTCCAATACTCTCCCTTTAAATCCCTCTCACTCCTCTTCATGCAGATTACTAGGCAAACTTCTAATGAGCAGATGAATTTGCTCTCCTCCTCTCTGCCATCAGGACACCCTCAGGCTAATGCACAGGACCTTGTGTTGATGTCAGCCCCTCCCTTCTCTGTGTTTCTTGCACTTACAGTTTTCAATGATTTTTGTTTTATTCATGAGTGTTTGTTTTAAGAGGATTTTAATTCTATACAAATAAGCCTAATCACTAAAACATAAGGTAGCTGTACATTCATTAATTCTCTTGTTTAAAATAATACTTTTCAAATGAGAAATGAAAACTAAGTGTACTTTATCCTATGTTTATATATTGTTTTCAGTTTTGTACATTATTTCAGTGTTAGCTTCTATGATATTTCACTTAATCAACTATAAAACATAAAAATAATAATTGTAGGAAATGGAGTATCCTCACATCTTGATACTGAACTTCAGTTAGTAACACCCGTATATTCATATAAAATTATTTCTTAACATTAATCATAGAAAGTCTAGTAAACTAAATATCTTGATAACAAAAACATTGAAATTTGTAAGGGAATGGACATGTCTGCCTTTATTAATGTGAGGTAAGAAACATAAGACTACAAATTCATTCTAGATTTTCATTGTATTATAGAATTTAATATGTTGATACTATCTTAATTTTTTAACATTATGTGATTACATATCTTATTGTTTATGAACATTGAAGAAATCTCCCACTCAAAGTGGCTTCAAATTATACAACATAGTTTTAGTCAATTGATTTTTACCTCAAATTACTCACCAAAAGTTCATAACATTGTTGAACATTAGTTATGTGCTGTTTTCTGAGGGGAGGGAAGAATTATCTAGAGACTCATATAATTTATTTTAGTTCCCAGCGTCCTTAGTGGTCATGCATAGTAAAACATAGCACATCCTTGTAGAGCTTGTCATCATTCATGAAACTTTAGATAGTAATTATCTCCAACTGTATCACATGTACACATCTGTCTGTGTATCTATATATCTATCCATACATAGAAACTATTACAATTTTCATTAAACACTGACCTTTCCTCTCTTGCCTGTATTCTGGGAGGACCGTGTGTAGGTCAAGGTTTTGCTTGAGTCTTTGGGAACCTTTGTGATGCTTTCATGAGGTGAGACTGATATGCTTGAAATTCTCACAAATCTACAAACATCATTCTACCTCCCAGCAGGCACTAGGATACTTCTTGCAATGATCTATGAATACAGACTTCTTTTTCCTTCCAACTTGTAGTTGGCTTACTAGATTGTGTCATTAGTTCAATGATGTCTGAGTTATTGACAGCCAAAGCTAATAGCCAGTGTACCACTTCCCCAGCTACAGGCAAGAGCAGAGGTCAGAAGGAAGACAAACTTAGAGTGCTGTGACATTCACAAGGTGGTCAGTGAGATGGTTCAGTGGAGAAAGATACTACCAGGGCTGCAGAACTGTGCTACATGCCTGAACTTCCCACAGTGGAAGGATAGAACTGCCCCTGGCAGGTTGTTCTCTGACCTCTCTGCATGCTCCCAATAAATAAATAAGTAAATACAAATTTAAAGCCTATCCATCAGTCAGCAAAAGCCATCTAGGGCTAAGGAGTGCTGCTTACAGACACAGAAGCAGCAATACATTTAGATTTAAACAATTTAATTTAAACAAATTAAATTAAATCAAAATTAAAATTTGGGGGCTGGAGAGATGGCTCAGTGATTAAGAACACTGACTGTTCTTCCAGAGGTCCTGAGTTCAATTCCCAGCAACCACATGGTAGCCCACAACTATTTATAATGGAATCCGATGTCCTCTTCTGGTGTCTCTGAGGACAGTGATGGCACACTCACAAATACACACACATTTGTATATATATATTTGTATTTGTATTTAAGTGTGGGGACGGTCTCAGGAACTACCTGTGTAGCAGGCCTCATTATGACAGCTTCCCCCACTTATATTTCTCTAGAATAGAACAGTTCAACTCCAAGCTTTGCATCTTCAGGACTGTTTATTTAATTGCTGCTATATGTTTAAGCATCTTTATTTTAGTTACCCTTCTTCTTTAATATTTATTAATTGAGATATTTGACAGCCAGTTAAACATGGTAAAGTGGTGGATAAAATGATAGTTGAGGAAAGCAAGCTGACTTCTGCTTGGGTCCTAATGTACCTAGACTAGTTCTGACTGAAGTTCTGTCTGCTTGAAGACCAGTGTGAGCCTCGCTGTGGTATAGCAGATGATTGCAATATAACTGAGCTAAAGTTACGTACAACTATGTGTATGAATTAAAATAAGCAATCTTGAGTGGGGAAAAAACCAATTCAATCAAAATAGACTATGGTGTGCTGTATTTTTATTTATTTATTTATTTTTATTTATTTTTGTTTTGTTTTTCGAGACAGAGTTTCTCTGTGTAGCCCTGGCTGTCCTGGAAGTCACTCTGTAGACCAGGCTGGCCTTGAACTCAGAAATCCGCCTGCTTCTGCCTCCCAAGTGCTGGGATTAAAGGCGTGCGCCACCACCGCCTGGCAAGGTGTGCTGTATTTTTAAATCTCCAAATTAAGCAAAAATTCAGCCGTGTAATTATCTATTCTATTTCCCCTTCTTAGGGTGATCCAATCCTTCCTCTAGTCCCTTACTCGAAACCTAACTTCTGTGATTAAATAGATTATAGCCAGCTTTTCAAAGACTTATCAAAGCTAATATCCACATATAATCAAATGCATACCAGCTTTTTTCTCTTTGAGTCTGGATTACCACGCTCAGAATGATTTCTTTCCAGTTCCATCCATCCACCTGCATATTTTCTGTTTTCAATTTTTAACTGCTGAATAATATTTCATGTATAAATGTACCACTTTCTTTTTTTCCACTCATCCATTGATAGATACCTGTTTCCAGGTTCTCACTATTATGAATAAAGCATCAATGAATGTGGTTAAGCAAGTGCCTCTGTAGTATGATTTAGAGTCCCATTACAAACAGTGGTGAAGTTGGATGTTGAGGTAGATCAATTCCCAGTATCTTAAGTTACTGCCATTCTAATTTCCATAGTGATTGCACCAGAAGAAAAGGATGAGTGTGTCCTTGCTATACATCCACCATGACATGAGCTGTCATTTAGTTTATTGATCTTGACCATTCTGACAGGTGTAAGATAAAATCTCAAAATAGTTTTGATTTGCATTTCTGATGGCTACAATTATTGAATATTTCTTCTCTTTTTTTTGGCATGATCAAATACTTAATATGCATGTATCAAAGTCTCAAAGAATAAGACCAGTATATATATATTTTCTTTTTTTAAATTGAATATTTTCTTTTATTTACATTTCAAAATTATCCCCTTTCTCGGTCTCCCCTCTGAAACTCTCTATTCCATCGCCCCTCCCCTGCTTCTGTGAGGATGTTCCCCCACCTACCCACCAACTCCTGCCTCCCTGCCCTCAAATTTCCTTACACTGGGACATTGAGCCTTCACAGGACCAAGGGCCTCTCCTCCCATTGATGTCAGATAAGGCCATCCTCTGCTACATATGCAGCTGGAGCCATGGGTCCTGCCATGTGTACTCCTTGGTTGGTGGTTTAGTCCTGGGAGCTCTGGGGGGTCTAGTTGGTTAATATTATTGTTCTTCCTATGGAGCTGCAAACCCCTTCAGCTTCTTCAGTCCTTTCTCTAACTCCTCCATTGGGGACCCCATTGGGGACCCTTTGCTCAGTCCAATAGTTGACTGTGAACATTGGCCTCTGTATTTGTCAGGCTCTAGCAGGAGACAACTATATCAGGCTCCTGTCAGCATGTACTTCTTGGCATCCACAATAGTGTCTGGGTTTGGTGATTGTATATGGGATAGATCCCCAGGTGGGGCAGTCTCTGGGTGGCCTTTCCCTCAGTCTCTGCTCCACACTTTGTCTCCATATTTGCTCCCATAGGTATTTTGTTCACCTTTCTAGGAAGGACCCATACTTTGGTCTTCCTTCTTCTTGAGCTTCATTGTGGCCTGTGAGTTGTATCTTAGGTATTGTGAGCTTTTGGGCTAATATCCACTTATCAGTGAGTGAATACCATGTGTGTTCTTTGTGATTGAGTTACCTCACTCAGGATGATATTTTCTAGTTACATCCATTTGCCTAAGAATTTCATGAATTCATTGTTTTTAATAGTTGAGTAGTACTCCATTGTGTAAATGTACCACATTTTCTGTATCCATTCCTCTGTTGAAGGACATCTGGGTTCTTTCCAGACTCGGGCTATTATAAATAAGGCTACTATGAACATAGTGGAGCATGTGTCCTTGTTATATGTTGGAGCTTCTTTTGGGTATATGCCCAGGAGTGGTTTAGCTGGATCTTTAAGTAATACTATGTCCAATTTTCTGAGGAACCACCAGACTGATTTCCAGAGTGGTTGTACCAGCTTATAATTCCACCAACAGTGGAGGAGTGTTCCTCTTTCTCCACATTCTCATCAGCATCTTCTGTCACCTGTATTTTTGATCTAAGCCATTGTGACTGGTGTGAGGTGGAATCTCAAGGTTGTTTTGATTTGCATTTCCTTGATGAATAAGGATGTTGAACATTTCTTTAGGTGTTTCTAGGCCATTCAGTATTCCTCAGTTGAGAATGCTATGTTTAGCTCTGTACTCCATTTTTTAAGTATGTTATTTGAGTCTCTGGATTCTAACTCCTTGATTTCTTTGTATATATTGGATATTAGCCCTCTATCAGATGTAGGATTGGTAAGAATCTTTTCCCAATATGTTGGTTGCCGTTTTGTCCTATTAACAGTGTCCTTTGCCTTACAGAAAGCTTTGCAATTTTATGAGGTCCCATTTGTCAATTCTTGATCTCAGAGCATAAGCTATTGATGTTCTGTTCAGGAACTTTTCCCCTGTGCCCATGTGTTCGAGGCTTTTCCCCACTTTCTCTTCTATTAGTTTTAGTGGTTCTGGTTTTGTTGTTGTTGTTGTTGAGATCTTTGATGCACTTGGATTTGAATATTTCTTTAAATGTTTCTCATCCATTTGCATTTCCTCTTTTGAGACCTCTTTGTTTAGCTATTTACTCATTTTAAGAAGGTTATTATTTTTCTATGTTCATTTTTAAAGTTTCTTTTTATGTATTTTAGAGATTAGTTCTCTATGAAATATGTTGTTGGTAAAGTCTTTTTCCATTGTGTAGCCTGCTGCTTTGTTTCAGCAATGCAGTCCTTTGCTTTTCAGTTTCTCCCCATAGGAAGAACAACAATATCAACCAACTAGACCCCCCCAGAGCTCCCAGAGACTAAAGCACCAACCAAAAAGTACACATGGAGGGACCCATAGCTCCAGCCACATATATAGCAGAGAATGACCTTGTAGGGCATCAATGGGGGGAGAGGTCCTTGGTCCTGTGAAGGCTCTATGCCTGATGTAAGGAGAATGCCAGGGCGGGGAGGCAGGAGTGGGTGGGTGGGTGAGGGAGCACCCTCATAGATGCAGGGGGAGGGGGTAGGGGAGGGGGGTTTCTGGAGGGAAAACCTGGAAAAGGGATAACATTTGAAATGTAAATAAATAAAATATCCAATAAAAAAGTAAAAAAAAAAAGTGAAAACAAAGACCATCACATTGAAGTTGGACAAGGCAAACAACCAGCAGAAGGAAAGGAGCCCAAGAGAAGGCACACTTGCTCACACACTCGGGAGGCCCGGGAAGTAATAATCTGAAGCTATAATATATAAACAGAAGAGCTGGTACAAACTAATGCATGCCCTGTGCTTGCTGCTTCAGTCTCTGGGAGTTCATATGAACTTTGCTCAGTTTATTCAGAGAGCTGTTTTCTCCTGGTGTCCTCCTTCCCTTCTGGCTCCCATGTTCCTTCTGCTTCCTCTTCCCCAGGGATCCTTGATCTCTGATGGGAAGAATTTGATGGCGACATCTCATTTAGAGCTGTGTGTGCTGAGATCTCTCCCTCTCTGTGTAATGCCTTTTCTGTGAGTCTCTGTATTTGTTCTGATCTGCTGCAAGAGAAAGATGCAGCTGTGATAATTCCGCATTAAGGGCCCTGTTCTATGAGCAGAACAGAATACCTTTTGAATAATTACATATATATGTATATGTATATATATTCTATATAATTTATCATTCATATATATATGTATATGTGTATGTATATGTGTGTTTGTGTGTGTGTGTGTGTGTGTGTGTGTGTATCTGTAGTATTTGGTTTTACCCTAGGTCTTTAGCCTATCTAATCTCCAGTTCTTCATCACCTAAGCAGTGTTAGGTTTGGGTTCCATCTCCTGGAGTGGGCCTTAGGTGAAATCAGATGATGCTTGGTTACACCCTCGAGCTTTGTCCTAGCATACTTTGCAGGCAGGTCAGCATTTTAGATCAAAAGGTTTGTTGTTGGTTTGGTGCTTACATTTCTCTTTTGGTAACTTGCAGAGTACCTTCAACAAAGACACTAGAACATAAGGGTGAAGGTTCTAGGTAGGCACTAGCTAGACGGCTCCATGTTCAATGAGTTGTATATGTGTCATCTTCAGCAGTTGGGCCTTTGTGGAGAACAGCTTATTGTCTTGGTAACAGCCTGGATTGTTTGGGGATTTCTATGGGATTCCTTTGGATAACAACTCAATTGAATGTAACCTGGTTCCAGTAGTGAAAACTTGGTTTGATGACAAGAGATGGCCAGTTGAAACTCCATCTCCACCATTATTTGGAGACTTAATTAGGTTCACCTTCGTGTATTTTAGGAAGTTTCTGCTTCTGTAGGTTTTCATCCCTCTCCTCAAATTCTAGCTGTCTGTCCCCAAGTCATTCCTGTAGCCCCATCTCCCCTCTGCCTCCCACCTGTTTGTGGTGACAAGGTCTCTCACTTGCCTGGAATTCTCTAACTAGGTTAGGCAAGTCTGGATATCCTGGCTTTTTTATGTTCATTGTTGTGTTAGAACTCATGTTCTCCTGCTTGTACAGCAAGCAGTTTACCCTCTGAATCATCTCCCCAGACCCTGCATCTGTTATTTTTGATAATAGCTAATAGTCTTTTTATGCCTTAAATTACAGGCTGCTGCTTCATTATTGATTTTATACAAACATGATTGTATACATGACACCTACAAACTTAAGTCCAACATGGATAATTATTGGCTAATATATATTACATCACAAATAAATCCTATATTAAAAGCTACCGAAGTCATAAGAAATTAATATAAATTACTGACTCTTTGTGTTCAGAACTATGTACAGAAAAGGCCTTCATGACTTAAACATCACTATATCCCCAAACTAACTTTGATATTGTATGTCAGTTCAGAAAATAAGATTGGCAACTTGTCATCAGTGATAGGCAGAGGATGCCTGAGAATTGAAGCCCAAAGTTTTCCTCTGGCCTGCACAAATGTACACACACACATACACACATACAGAGAGAGAGAGAGAGAAAGAGAGAGAGAGAGAGAGAGAGAGAGAGAGAGAGAGAGAGAGAGAGA
>NW_021604679.1:449171-456314 GCF_004785775.1 Grammomys surdaster
AGAGAGAGAGAGAGAGAGAGAGAGAGAGAGAGAGAGAGAGAGAGAGAGAAAGGAAAGAAAGAAAGAAAGAAGAAAGAAAGAAAGAAAGAAAGAAAGAAAGAAAGAAAGAAAGAAAGAAAGACAATATGTTTCAAATGATCTGTGTAATTATATGGTAAAATAGAATGTTTCACAATTTTAAGAATAGGAAATGTCCTAAAATGATTTTTGGAGTAATGGCCTATATTGTATGTAAAAAGACACGGAGAGACAGAGACGGAGAGACAAAGACAGAGACAGGAAGAATAGCAACTTGCAGATAACTGCTAATACTCTTCAAGGTTTTTCTGGATTTTTTTAACAGCCTTTATCTTTCATTAGCCATCACTGTGCCCGAAGGACCACTTATGTTGCCACTCACCCCCTTACTGTCTTACTGGTCTTTGAAAATCAGTATTAGTTCTATAGAAAAACTTTACCTTTTCCTTGAAATTAAAAATGTTCAAATACAAGGCAGAAGAAATTGTTTAGTGTATCAAAGTGCTTGCTGTGCAAGCATGAAGACCCAAGTTCAGATCCCAGCACTGAGTGTGTATATAGTAAATCTATCTTTCTCCTTCCCTCCCTCCTTCCCTCCCTCCTTCCCTCTCTCTCTCTCCTCCCTCTCTCTGGTCTTGCTTCTATGTTATGGTGTACAGAGGCCAGAGGTAGACATCAGGTGTCCTCTGGCCACTCTCCATTTTATTCCTTTGAGACAAGATCTCTCCTGGACCTTGCAGCTAAACTGGTGGCCAGCAAGCCCTGCTATACTTCTGAGACCAACAGTGCTGGGACTATAAGTACATTCTTTGTGAGTATCTGTTCAAATTACAAGGTGTATGCTTCAAATTTTTGATACATAAAGATCTACACAATGTAAGTAGGATGAGCTTATTCATTTTAGAAAGTGATGCTTGGTGTCTCACTTTTAAGACTTTACAAATTAAAAAACCTGAAGTTCTTAGTACTTTCAGGCTCCTTGCTGTCAACAGAATTTTGTAACTGAATTACTTAAAACAAAGCCAAGTTGGCTAGAAGCAAACAGTTTAGGGTCCATTCTAGACACCAGCAAAGAGAACTGAAAATTAACTATAAATAAAATTTAAAAATAGTTGAAATAATAAAAAGTATACATTTTAAAAATACCTGGCTATTTTGAGTAAGCTTGGGGAAAAAAGATATTTTCTTAACCAGGACAACATACTCTGAATTCTTAAGAGAAATATGCTATCAAAATATTATCTTGCAGGCTCTTTTCCTGTAAATTATCAAAAACAACTCAAATTTCCTTTGCCAAAAGGTGGTAGATGGACAGAGAAAATCATTGCTTGTTCAATGTCAATAATTAATTCCCAAGAATCATGCATTCTATGTGAAATGCATACTTTATAATACTCCAATAGACAAAATGTCATTTCCCGTCAGTTCTCAAATTTTGTAAAATCTAAGTTAAAACTAAGTTAAAATTCTATACATAGAATAAACAAATGTTTCAAATACCACTTTCTAGTCACCAATTAATACAGTTAACCTACAATGACACCCCACTCCCTGCAACACAGAAGACTTGCATCCTCCACGCTGACACCAGCAACCTTTCAAAGCATCTGTATGTGATTCTTTCTACCAATAATATGTGGAATCTAGCTCGAAATCACTTCTGTACAATGTCAGACCTTGAAAAAAAAGTACTATGTGCATATGAACATCAAAAGTTATAATGAAAGATCCATACATTCTTTTGGCTTTCTGTTTTAATATACAGACTCTCTGTTGGGAATCAGGACCAGGAAGATTCATGTTTGGTGTGTGTCAATTAGCAGGAAAGTGAATGACAGGCACAGAAATGCCTGGCCAAGGCTTCTGTTTTCCTCCCACTAACAGGCAGCTTCCTTATGTCTTGCCTATCTATCTCTGTCTTTCAGTTCTCTGTCTCTTAAGCCTATGGTAGCCCATTCTGTTGAAGACTTTGCTCTGCATGATAAATAGCAAAGATGGACCCTTGCTATTCCATGCTCATGGGTTTTATTACTTTTAACTTTTAAGGGTCTTGAATGCATCCCTTTTTATAGCAACTGAGTTGTATTTTTATTGATTGTTTCTAGGGTAAGAAAATATCATTTATTAATATGATTATAAAACAATGAGGCTATTAAGTAATTTGGGGCAAATTCATAACTTGATTATAACTTATTGTTGTGCTTTCCTATCACCTCAATGTTTTTTAAATCTAAGCCCTACAAATTAAATATCTCAAACATGATGAGAGAGAGCTCTAACTTACTAAATAACCATGTTATGCTAGAGATGTGTTAGTGAGTACTTTCAATGTACTCACTAACTTAGTCCTTACATTAATCCCTAGAAAACTGTGTGTTCATTTCCAATTTACAGATTTAGTCAGCAGAACTTGGACACAAAGCCAGAGCTTCCTGATATAAAATGTGTTAATGACCGCTGGCAGAAAAGACTCAGTCTTTCTCAGGAATGAGTCCCAGAACTAGTTATCCAGCACCAGGTGGTCCATCCTAAAAGCATACCCATGTGAGCATGGGCTACATTTGATCTAGGGCCACAGCAAGTATGGTCATGAATGTTGGTTGGAGCTATCACAGAAAAACATGTCACCTAGGTGTTGCAATCAAAATGGACAGAATTAGTTTTGATCTCACACAAAAATGTGTACTTGCTCATGTATAGTGTAGATTATTCGATCATAGTAACTATTTTGAAATAATTCTAAGTTGACTGAAAATATAATGTTAACATCCCTCAACAAAAGCCAGTTTCAGAGAATTTCCTTAAAGCTCTTCCTGCACAAAACAAAAACAAGCGCATGGGAAGCAAAAGAACCTGAGATGTACACAACCCCGCACATTTCAAGACAAATACCAGAGTAAATATTTAATTTAACGTTAATGTAGGTCCTCTATTTGAAATATAGCCCATGAATACAAATATCCAGACACAGGCAGCAGCCGAAGGGAGGAAGCACTGGCGTCTAGTGCTCACACATTTTAGGTTTAATGAAGAATGGGACTAGTGATAACGTTATTCAAATGCAGTGAGTCCATCCCCAGATTATCCCAAGTATTCCTCTCGTATCTCAGTGATTTCAGATACTTTTCTTATTCTGATTTGAGTAATATAGGTTATTTTTCCTCAAATAAAATATTTAGAAAATGACAATTGTTGTATTTTTCTGTAGATATTCAGTGATGATTTTAAAATGTAAAAAAAAAATTACATTTAACTTTTCAAATACTCTGAATTTAAACTCAAATAAAAGAAGCAAGCAAGCATGTGATTGTGTGACCAATTTAAGGGTTCATTTCAAGAATCATAGTACTCTGTCTCTGAAAGTACAGACTGACTGCGTCGCTCGTACCATTGCTTAGACTGAGCCCTTTCCACTCATCTATTTTGTCCTCATTAAATTTACTCTTTCTTTTCTGTTTCCAGCAACATGTGGAAACAAAACTATCTTGGAAAGGGGATGGTGGCAAATGGATGAAAGACGAGCTTCTTGTCATTTAGTGGTTACTATAGCAATAATCATGATGGGGGATTTCCAGCTGCAAGTGGTTTCTATAACAACATGATAGGGTGCTTTTGAAACGGACCAGAGGCAAATGGATTCTTCGTGGGTTTTTTTTTTAACCCTTTTATACCTAGCATTGACATTTTCTTGGAAGACATGGCTTATTTGACAGAACCTTGAAATAATAGCTTTAATTTTTTGAGGATTAAACAATCAATTATTTTATACAGTCCCACTTGAGCTGATGAGATTTTTAGGCTCCTTTACTTCTGGATACCTATAGCATCCATATTTCTACAAGTGAAGCTGAGATTAAAACATAGAAAATGTGTTCAGAAAATATGGAATATTTGAGAAAGATACAAATTTTCACTACCCATTCATTTACTTATTTGTAATCTATGTGAGTGTGGCACACACCTCTGGAGATTAGAAAGTCAGTTTGTGACAGTCAAGTTTTGTCTGTCCATTGTGAGAGTATTTCAGATTGAACTAAGGTTGTCAGGCATGTATAACAGCACCTTACCCACTTAGCCATCCCACCAGTCCCATTTTATAGTATTCACTAAACACAGGGAAAACTTCTAATAACCTTTGTAGAAAAACCTTTTAACTCTCACATAGATTGCCCAAAGGCAGTTGCTGTGGTGTTGCTATAACACAATGGCTGTGCTAGTGCACCCTGCCATATGTGGAGAGACTTCTGCTCTATGCAGAGTAACTTTGAAAATTTTGTTATACCATTTAAAACGCTCTAAATCGTGGATGATCCCTATTTGACATATAACTCAGTAAAATGTTATAAAAGGAGGGTTAGTACCTTGCCTGAACTTATCCTAGTTTGGGAAAATAAGGCAGAACAAAACAAAGGCACCGTCTCATTCATAAGCACCATTCAAGAGCTTCTAAGCGGAAGTCCAAAGGATAGATAACCAGCCCGGGACAGAGGACTGCTGCTTAGTAGTGGGTTGGATACTATTTTTAATAGAAATCAGGACATAAGGCTTAAAGAATCATTCCATCAGTTAAAGAAGACGAGAATTTAGGCTTGCTTCTTTCAGTTCAATGAGTCAGTTAGGACGGGAGGTATACACAGCGATGAGTAATGTACAGGCTTCATTTTTAAAACATCACTTTAAATACTGTATTAATATATTCAATTTACAGATATGGAATTTGCTTGACTTTATCCTTCTTTTCCCATTAACTCGAGAAACATTTTAAACACAAAAGCATGCCCTTGAAACAGAGGTGGTCATGGCCATGGTGTTTAAGATCGGGCATTTTTGTGGTGTGTGACTCCTTGTGCATTCCCTCCCCCACCAAGGAGCCATTCTGAGGCCTTTATGCTTTCTCCTCAGTTAAGCTGCCAATCCCATATACGAGACACTCTCTTCCAGCTCTCAGAAGGATGCCAATACCCCTACATTTCCCTGGGAGTTTTCAAGCATCAGGATTTCCTTTCCCCTGGTGTTTCATGCTAAGCAACGAGGCCTCAGAATTCATTACTTATGCACTCGCCTTCCCCTTTTAGGTAGAGATTGCCAAACAGGTCCCTGTGAGATCAAGCTCTGTTTTGCATGTGTGCTCTGAGGTTATGCAGAAGAGCCGAGGCATGTCCGTGTGCACCAAGGCCCTGCTTAGAACAGCATGTGCCAGAGCACGCCAGGCAGGGAGCCACTCAAATACCTCCAAATCATATCCAGACCAGAGGCACCGTGGCATCACAGCTGTTGTGCTCAGTGCCAGGGAGCCCTTAGCTGAATAAAGAAAATGAAATCTATTCAGGGTAGCTTCCAAGTTAGCTGGTAGCCACAGTAACCTGGGTTTCCCCCAGATTCTGTCCACAACTTCGAGAGATCTGACTGAAGCAAATGAGTCTCTCTCTATTCAAGTGTAGTGAGCCATAGAGTGAGCAAAACCAATTTCCCCAGGGAAACCAATTAGCCAGAAGAGTAAAACAATCAGCAAGTATTCTCTGAACTGTTCAAGACACACGGGAGTATGCAAAATGAATAATCAGAGACTGGGGAAACAACACAGTGGGTCAAAGCACTTGTGGCCCAAACAATGAACATGAGGACTTGGGTTCAAATCCCTAGAACCCTTGTAGAAATCTGGTGGGCAAACTTTGGCCTCTTTAAGCACATGTATTCATGTATGCATACACCCTTACACATATATGCTCACATACATGTTATCAATGCGTGTACACACTTATGTAACACACACATACACACATGGGGCAATAAAATAAAGTGTGCAGTCATAACTGAATACATAGGTCATATATACAGACACACTGAAAAAGCCTAATACTTGAACTTATAGAGTTAATATTTTAATTGAAAGAAACGAAGAGCCATTGAGGATACATAGATGACTGTTACAATGTATCTTAACAATAGTAAGTCCTGGGGCTGCTCCAGCTGGAGATCCACAAGACTGTAGCAATATGGGAAATGTGAACACAGCCTTTCCCAGGGCTTCTGAGAATGTGCACTATTTGACAATACCTTACAAATGACTCTCATGGGAGCACACTGAGATGCCTTAATTGTAGTTACAACAATAATGAAATAATGTATTAAAATTACAGAGAAAAAATTTTATGCACAGTCATCACCTTGAGCTACTCTTCTAGGGCTTAGTTGTTTCTACAAACATGTGAACATCAAGAGCTGTGCTATCTGCAGCATCAGCCATTAGTCACACGTGGCTTTGATAGCTGGAGTGTGTGGAAAGCCGAAAGTACACATAGGATTTCAAAGAAAATACAAATGGTACCATTTTATCTAAGTAATTTTTGTTGTGATTATATATTGAAATGAAAATATTTTAGGTATACTTGGCTAAATTAAATATATTAAAATTAATTTTGACAACTGGTGTTTTTATATCATTCATTTATTTATTGTGGGGTGTGTGTGTGTGTGCACGCACACACCATGGCTTGCAAAAACAGCTTTTGGGAGTTGGTTCTCTCATTCTACCATGTGCATGTCAGAGATTGAATTCATTGTCAGGCTTAGCAGCGGGTGCCTTCTTCATCGGCTGAGGCATTCCACAGCCCCGTGTTTTGCTTTGAATGCAGAGAGTAGCGCACTCACGGCATACATGGCTCGAGTTCATCTTACAAACATGTGCTATTGCAGTATAGTTCTGGGCCAACAGCAGCAGCCGGAAGCTTCCTAGGAAAGCAAATGTCAGGCTTCTGCCCAAACTTGCTAAAGCTACGGTATAACAACATTTTCTGTGCTTCAGGGGAACACTGATGTTTGGAAGAGCAGGTTAAAATAACCTTCTCAGTGTTTCTTTTCATGATTCTTTCCTCCTCTTTGACTTTTTGTTTCTTTTTTTTTTTTAAGATAAGTGTCTTTTTGAAGTTCCTTGACATTCTGTTCTATTACATATTAGATGCACAAAGCCAGTGAAGTAATTTGACATTCCAGAAAATTCCACATTTATAATGAATATAACATTACCATATCCCATAATCTTTTCATAGAAAGCAAACGAAGTGATAGGGTTATTCATTGATCCTAAGGAACCAGAAAAATTAGATACATTTTATCTTAATAATA
>NW_021604679.1:456714-461401 GCF_004785775.1 Grammomys surdaster
ATATATATATATATATATATATTTCTTTCCTAGCATCTTGTACTCTCTCCTTTTTAATAAAAACTCCACTTCATTCACTTAATTATGCCTTATATGCATAACCATCTATTGGAGCATAGGTTGCCTCCCTAGGGCCATATCCCAAAATAAAATTTATTATTCCATCCCCAATAACCATCAACTACCAATAGCTTTTAGCTGGGGGTAAAGCTTAATGCATCCTTCTCCCATCCGTGCTCTGGTTTTGGCTGGTTTGCTCCTGTGCTGGTTTTGCTTATGCAGTTGCAGCTGCTCTGCGTTCATGTGTGCAGTAGTCCTGTCAAGTCCAGCAAACACCGTTTCATTATAGATGTTTTGATGAATACAGTGACAATACCCATTTTGGTTTACTAGAAGTAATGGTGATAGTAAAGTGCAAGTCTATTCTGTAAGTAAAATTTTTTTATTATTAAAGTATATACCTGTTTTGATAAGATCAGAGCCCAGGCCTGATGGATTCTAAATGGCAAAGAGACATGATCGAACCTTATTAAAGTGTTCATTGACTGACATTTAGTAAAAAAGAATGTTCACTCTTTGCACTACTTAGTCATTTTCTGAGGTTAATAGAAGAAGGAAGGCACCTCAGCTAAGGTGGGCATGATGGCCCAAGACAAGAACCATGTGATTGATAATGACCAAGACCCTGTCCAGTCCTATTCTTAGGTGTCCAAGCTATAAAGTGGAGATCTTAGATGCTTTTATCGTCCAGGGAACCTTGATATCTTTGTATTGAAAGGGACTTGATTTCACCTATGGTGGTGTTAATAATCAGAAAGTACATATAAAAACCTAGCAAATGTTTATCTTATGCAAGGCATTCAAATCTATATTTAAAATATACTCCTAGGGAAGTTTTGACACTTTCCTATGGGCCCTGTAAGGAAGTGATAGTAGGATAAGACTCTGAGGTGCAGACGACACCAGTGAATTCTGCCCACAGTCTCCCCACTGCAGCAATGACAGCAGCACATCAGGGTTTGCCAATGGATTAACTGTAGTAAATATGGAGGTATCAGCCTCTACCTAGATAGAATATGTTATTTGGTTTTCAGGGGATATCGATAGCATTAAGCCAGTACCTTTTAGAACTCTCAAAACACAGAATTTTTTTTTGCAAATCATAAAGTCACCTTTCCTGAATGTATTCCTGGAACTATGATTTTATCAGGCACCGACTATGTGAGTTGAACTTCCCTAGTTAACAGAAGGATTCTAAAGTGTTTGGACTTTGAACCTTGCATGGAAAAGCAAATGGTATTTATCAAAAACTATTTACCGGCTGACATTTTTCAAGGACCTTCATGTATATCATTAATTCTGTTCTTTGGGATAAAAACAGAAAAAATGCTAATAGTATTTTTACTATTAGTAAGATATAGATAATGTCCATTTATGCCATGCACTGTTAGGTATTTGATATTATGGAATAGTGTCATGTATATAAAAATGAGACCTAAGGCTTATGAGTATTTACATGACAAAACCCATAGAGATCAGTAAGTAGTAGAGCCAACATGTAAGTCTAGGATCCAAAACTCATTTGGTCACCTGCTGTGCACATGAGTATTAGTTATCCCTATTAAAAATGAAGAAACTGAAGCACTCTGATGGTGACCATTTTTCTTAGAGTCACAGAGATGGAAGTTGGTTGAACCAACATTTCAATCCATCTATCCATATATCTGTACTCTTCCCATTACATTATATTGGCCTCGGTTTGGTATTTGAGACCACGAACATGTATAGATATGTATAAGAACAACTGCATATATGAGAGTGAATGCTTAGCCTTTGGGATGCAGCAGAAATGTGGGGTGGGGGGAGGGATTGTCTTAAAATAATCCATCTACATCGTAGTTTGGCTGTTCCATGTGGATCCTGCCATACTGTGGATCAAAGTGAGTGGTTTTCTTCTGCCAGTTTGTTCTGCTTCGTTTTACCAAGAGAGGTCAAAGTAAGAATTTCATAGTAAGGCTTAAATGAGAATTCAGTTATTTTTACACACTCATTCATTATTCAATAGTTTTCTACTCACTACGTACCATGTGCAAGCCATTTGGACTACATCCTGAATAAAGATGTGCTTCCCTCCTGTACCAACCCCTACCCATTCCAGACTAGAATAGAATTTCATTCTCTGCAGAAAGCCAGGCTAGGGAGAATTCAGCAAATGGCCTCATTTTCATAAATTAAAATTCTTAGACCTGTTGATGTGGACTTGACTCTGCCAACATGTTTAAACATCCCAGTTCATTTTAGCAGCGTCTCATTAGTAAATATTTAATCTTCTTTATAAAAAAAAAACACCAAATAGCATTCATTGCATGCTGTTGGGATAATCACACTTTGGAATCATAAATCCTGTGTTTATCTCCTCTTTGGGTGTGGTTAAGTGTTAGATAAAATAAAAATAGAAATCACTGCCTGGTCGTTGTTTCCAAAGTTATTCTGCAGCAAACCTAGTGCATCCCTTAGAAATGAGTTCTCTAAGTCCTTGGTCCATGTCCCACTACTCTGAGAATGAATGAATGAATAAATAAACAAACAAGTAAATATATGAACCTGGGAACCATCCATGCCTGAGCGATGAACCCAAATCAGTGTGCATATGGTGCTGGGAGAGTAGGGGGTGTTTAGTTTGGCTCAATCTGGGCACATTAAAATTGCTGTTCTTGACCCAGATACGACACATAAGAGCTCAGCCATCCCTCCTTTCCATCTTTCTAATGGCACAGAGTGAATTTGATATTTAAGCTCACTTCCAATAAAGATGAATGGCAGGCACGATTAGAGAGTTTTGTGGGGAGAATGGGTTAGTAAAACCTGAGAAAAGACTGAGAATTTTGAAACAACAGAATACTTAAATGGAAAAGGCATTTTTAAAAAATGAGTATTAATCATTACTTCTTTACATATGGGTAGTATATAGTGATTGTAGGTGTCTATATACATGTGCATATTTGATATACAGAAACATCATTAAGGAACGTTGGCTTGGATAATTCATACTCAGGAAATAACTTTTCCATGTGTATTCGGATAAACAGGTACTGAGGACAACATGAGACACACCAGTGTCCTCGGTACAGTTAGTTAGATCATTATCACATCACTACATGTTCATTTCTGAGTCAAACATTTAAATAGACACTTACATTTATCATTGAGTGTTAAAGATGTGTTTTTGCAGAATGCAAACCGTTGAGAGCAGACATTTTCTAATCTACTGCACTCCTTACCGTGCCTGGATCTGACCCAGCCCAGGTCCTTCATGGGAACGATATATCTAGCACACTGCTTCGTGAGCTCACAGCCTCCTATGCAAAGGTGTACCTGAGTCTACCATTTTATGTTCTAGAATACAATCCCTGCAGTGGGAATCACTAATAAAACGAACACTTTCTAGTGAAAGGTATTGTTAATTTTATATTAAGCTGGTACATTTTATGTTAGAAATTCAAAATCTAGGAATTCAAAAAAGATCATATATATGCGTTGATACACACACACACACACACACACACACACACACACATACACAGAGAGGGAAGGGGAAGGAAGGGAGGAAGATAGTAAGGAAGGAAAAGTTTAAAGCTCTGCAGGAAGAACTTCTTATGACTGCCAGTAGATGGCGAACTTTACTGTGAGGAAAAGGTTCTGTAGCCTCTGCATTGTTCTGAACATTAAACACCCAGTGAAATTTCCTACTCTCAGTTTGAAAGCTCATATGAAAACCGAATTCTGTATACCCTTGTTTCCTGGGACCTAAAGCCCAATAATAAATTTAAATCTTCTTCTATTAGTGATAAAATTAATGTTTTATTCTAAAGCATAATAATTATTAAAGCTACTTTCTTTTTCATTGAGAGAATGTAATATGCCAGGCCTAACACATGTGATTTTTTTTTTCAGGCATTGTAGAAATGTTGGAGTGGCCATGATTCTTAAGTCATGGCCACCCATTATGGGTTTGTGCTTCTGTTCTGTTTTCCTTTGCTGCTTCTTTAATTATTTAATCAATGTTTTAATGATGTCACAACATGGTGACCTAAGAGAAGGCCTGTTAGCATCTAGGTACACGTTCACAAATTCACATATACTACATATACTATGTCAAAGACAGTGTCAATGGCAGCAGGCACAAAGAGAGAAAAGTGTGAGGCTTCTACACATACTAAAATCACTTTAAATTATACAGAGAAACAGACCAACGGAGGACAGGATATGGATTTAAATATACCTGGTTTGCTTTGAAAATATTTTATTAAATTTGTCTTCAGTAATCCTCTCAAAATTCCTAGGGTTCTGATGAAGCACACACCTGTTACATATGCACGCCCGAGGTACACCTGCAGGGAAAACTCCCTGAAGTGCTTTTTAACAAATTTGTTTTCATTTATTTCCTAAAAGTTTGTTTCATCTTTAGATACTGACATACAATATTACAAAGCTAGTTGTGGTTGTGCACACCTTTAATCCCAGCACTCAAGAGCCAGAGGCAGATAAATCTCTGTGAGTTCGGGCCACAACAACTCTGGTCTACATAGCAAATTCCTGGACAGCCAGGGCTGTGTAGAGAGACCTTGTCACAAAACTAAACTAAACTAAACTAAACTAAACTAAACTAAACTAAACTAAACTAAAC
>NW_021604679.1:461411-476858 GCF_004785775.1 Grammomys surdaster
ACTAAACTAAACTAAACTAAACTAAACTAAACTAAACTAAACTAAACCAAACCAAACTGGCATCCTACTGGGGCAAAAATTGATTTAATTCTTTGGCAGGTTGCACAAACACACACCTCGCTTACTCTCAATATTAGTTACAGTTTATATTATTTTATAGTAAAGTATTATTCTCCTACATTACAATTTTATTTTATCTTTGATTTGTATAATGATTTCACTTACCAACCTACCCTGATTCCATTTTCTTTCCTGTGCAGCTTTTAATGTTCTCCAAACTTAATAGCAGTAGAAGTCACTTTGGATTTTAGAGTTGGTGTGTTTCTTTGCTGTCCCCCTACACAGAAATCCACATTTTTCTTTTCTGACACATCCCTCATGAGGCTACACTTTCCGCTCTGCTTAATGTTGATACTGGTGGCACATCTGGGGTTCAGGGATTTCTCTTTTAGTAAAATCTGCTTGTCGCTATCTTGTTAGATTACTGACAAGATTTCCTAGAATGAATGTCTTCTTTCTTGGTTTCATTGCCATTTTCATTCATGGTCCCCTAGAATCTTCCTGAAAAAAAAAGTGAGGAAAGTAAAGTTTGAGTCTGTGAGTATATAAATGTCTTCCTCTTTTCAAATTAAATTAGCAGTATAGTTGGGCATATAATTCTGATTTATAAGTAAGTTCCTTTCATGTGCTGTGGTGTGTGTATGGGGGGGAATCTTTGTGTGTCTGTGTGTGTCTCTCTTGTGTATCTGTGCATTTCTATGTGTGTATGACAGAGTCTTACTACATACTCTAGTCTGGTTTTAAATCAAGACCTGCCTCCATCTGCTGAGAACTGGGATTATAGGCATCCTCACACACAACCTTCATGGGAGTTCAAAGATGTTATAATATCCTCCAGGATGCAATGCTTTAGAGGATAAATTATAAATGTATCCAATCAATTTAGAGAAAGTCATAGAATTATTACTCTCTTGGGGACCATTATTCCAATTGTATTTTCAAAGATAGGTCCCTAGAACAGAGAAAGTTTCAGGAAAATGCAGTTTGAAGCCCTTGACTCCAATATATCCACAGTGGGACCTCGTCTGTTTTAACCAGTGAGATGTACGTAAACTATTTTGTGTTGCTGTGAGTTGAGAAATGCTGTGTGTGAAGACCTGGGATGTTTAGCACAGTGTAACCCACTGGATGAACAGGGATTTATTGTTTTTCTTTTTTTTAAATGCTTTGCTTTTTAGAGCATAAAATAGAGATGTTGATAAAACAATCATAAATCAAGAAATAGGGTTCATTTCAATGGGTGTTTCAGTTAGGCAACTTTTCCACTTTGTAAGTGATCTCCTAGTATTTCCTAAAGGTTTTGCATGAGAGAAAGTGGGCATGAGAATTCTCAGTAGCTGGAGGGATCGACAACATTGGATTCTCATTATCTGACTGCACTTAGAACAGAGGAAAGGAAGATGTGGAAGAATCCTGCTGAAGTTAGTTTTGTTCTCACTTTCTCTTTCTCTCTCTCTCTCTCTCTCTCTCTCTCTCTCTCTTCCTCTCTCTCTCTCTGTATCTGTGTGTTTGTGTTTGCACTGTGCATTTATTTATGTGTCTGTGTGCAGCAAGTATAGATGTGGGCAGAGACAACCTCCGATGTCCTTCCTTAGGTATGTATCATTCATTCTTTGTTGAGACAGTTTCTCATCAACCTCATACTCACCTTTAGGCTAGGATGACTGGTCAGTGAGTCACTTCCAAGGATCCAGCTGTCCAGTGCTAGAATTAATACATCTCTGCTATCCAATTTGATCTTTTGAATGTGTGTTCTGGGGATTGGACTCAGACCTTCATGCTTAGAAGGCAAGCATTTTACGGGCAAAGGCATCTCCTTAGCCTCTATCTTAGCTTCTTAATCACAAGTATAGAACACTTCTGGATAAATGAAGAATTAAAACTCAATATTAGAACATATCCTGTAATGTGTTTCACTAATGAGTGTGTTTAAATTTTTTTCTGTAATTTTATTCTCAACCATTTGCAAATTTAATCTTGATATTTTCTATTTTGTTTTAGATTCATTTTGCAATAAAAACAATACCAGGTGTCTCTCAAATTCTTGCCAAAACAATTCTACATGCAAGCATTTTCCACAAGACAACAATTGTTGCTTAGACACAGCCAATAACTTGGACAAAGACTGTGAAGATCTGAAAGACCCTTGCTTCTCCAGTCCCTGCCAAGGAATTTCCACTTGTGTGAATATCCCAGGGAAAAGGAGCTTCCTGTGCCAATGTCCTCCTGGGTACAGTGGGCTGACTTGTGAAACTGCCACCAATTCCTGTGGAGGGAGCCTCTGCCAACATGGAGGCACCTGCCATAAAGACCGTGAGCACGCTGTCTGTATCTGCCCTCCTGGATATGCTGGAAGGTTCTGTGAGATGGATCACAGTGAGTGTGCTTCTAGCCCTTGCCACAATGGGGCTGTGTGCCAGGAAGGAATCAATGGCTACTCCTGCTTCTGTGTGCCTGGATACCAAGGCAGGCATTGTGACTTGGAAGTAGATGAATGTGTTTCTGATCCCTGCATGAATGAGGCTGTGTGCCTCAATGAGATAGGAAGATACACTTGTGTCTGTCCTCAAGAGTATTCTGGTAAGTGCAATTACATCTGCATCCTGTACATTCCTTTCATAATTAAAAATATATGTGCTCTTTTTTTCATTTTCAATACAATATATGTCTAATAATTTATAAAATAGCCAAGTTCTAGAAGGTACTAACAACTAGAGAGAAAGCTTGATAAATCTTTGAGACTCTACTGAATTTGCTGAATCTGTGAGCAGGTATGTCCCATCACTACTGCTATTTCATTAGGAGCTCTCATGACTGCAAGCTTAGACTTGGGTTTTACAAATGTTAAATAGTATCCTTTGTGTACAGATGCCCTATTTAAATAAAACGTATCACTTGATGGACACTGGCTGCTACCATATCTCAGTTATTGTGAATAGTGCTTCAGTCAATGATGGAAGACAATAGGTATTTTAAAAAATACCTATATATTTTTAACTATATAGTCAGTAGTAGTGTCACTAAATTATGTGGTAAACCATTTGTCAGGGTTTCCTGAGGATCTTCCAAAATATACCAAAAAAATAGAGTTCCATTTTCCCAAAAACTTCCCCAGAACTTAGTTACTCCTCGTTTTGAACACCACCAATTATAAGATCACTTTTATAAGATCACAGTTTGTATTTCTCTAGTGATCAGAAATGCTGAGAAACATTTCCTGTATCTCCTGGGCACCTGTATTCTGCACTTGCAGCATCTTGGTTCTCATCCCTGAATACCAATTACCCAGAAATATGTGAAACAGAAATGTTCAGACCTTTCCTTCAGAGGGTCAAATTTAATTGATAATTTTAAAAATATCCAGGGATGGGAGCCAGAAATTAAACTCAGATGAACTTAATTTAGAGACTTTTGTTGTTGATTTACTTCATAGATATTCCAACAATACCAGAGCTTATAGCAGTCTACACCAACGACTAGAAGTCCCAGTGAAGGTGGGTAGAAACAAGGGGAAAGCCAAAGCTGAGGAGGGAAAAGGAAGAGCCTGAGAAATCAGCATGGATGCTCTTGAGTTCCCTTACTTTAGACCTTCTAATGAATCTTGGAAACTGTTACAGTGACCCAGCTGCTGTGTGCCACATCTGAATTTAGAGTGATCATAAAGAACTGAGTTTACACGGTGGAAAAAATCCTGTGTGCTTCTGAGCAGCACAGCAAGAAAAGGAAATAAATTTTAAAAGACAGAGAGGTAGGAGGGGAGAAAGAGCCACAGCATGTGTAGAGGGTTCACACTGCGCGAATCCTCTGTGCACCCTATTGCACTTCATGAGTTGTGATTCATTGGCTGCAAAAATGAGCTTAGATCGTGCCACTGACACTCCAGGTGAGAGTCTGTTTGCATACGCAACAGCTACAACCGAAGGTCAAAGTAGCACTGAAAGCTTTCACAGTGAAAGGGACTATAGCTTGGAGCACACGTCTGCTTTTAGTTCAAGTTTATGCAATAAATTCCTTAAAATTAACCAGATTAATAATGTATACTGTTTCTATTAAGATGCTTGGAATATTAGAAAACTGGTTTATAGGATGTCCAGAAAGGACCAAGTGGATAAAAAAAATCTAATAAAAATGTGTTGAAATCTATAGGAAAATGTTTAGTTCCTTCAATTTAAAATAAGGCTTTTAAGGGATGAGGAGATGGCTCAGTTGATAAAGTTTCTGTCAGAGCAAGCACGAAGCCCTGAGTTTAGATTTGTAGCACCTAGTTACAAGTCTGCAGTTCATAGTGGTTATCTTTAATCCTAACCTCCTTATACCTCATTGGTAGGCCTAGCTAGCTAATCGGTGATTTTTACACGTAGTGAGAGACCCTGTCTCAAAAAAATATAGAAAGGCCTTCAGGAAGGTACTCTGTGTTGACTTCTGGCCCTAATACACCTACCTATGTATACAAACATACAAAAACCACTTCTATATGCCACAAACATAAATACAAAAATGAATTATGAAGGGCTGGACAAATGAATAAATTAAAGATAGATCTTTAGTATATAAATTACTTTGAAATAAGAAAACACATTATATTTAATTTTCATATATAAGATACACATTAAAGTCATCTTTTAAGTTATTTCAGAAATAAAAATATACAAAAATATTATTTTTTAAAAACTGAGTTTAGTTCATAGTTTAAAAGGCATAAAATTGCAAATATCAAAGTGTAGGACTTCACCTAGAAGAGTTATCATGGGCATGAGAGCAGAAGGTCAGCATGATGGTGAAGAGGAAGAAGGTTCACAATTTCTCAAAGAAAAATTTCACACTTATTTTATTCAGAGAAACTTTCATACCCTTAATAAAAACATGAAATTTCCAGGGATATTTCCAACTTAACAAACTTATAATGCATACCAATGGCTCTCAAACTTTATTATACAGAAAACTCATCTGAAGAGGTTGCCATGGAAACTCAGTATTTGATTCCATTGATCTGAGATAAGGCTCAAGAACGTGCACTTGCTATAAGTTCCCACAAGATGCTGGTGTTGTTGGTACATTGTGAACTTGACAAGATCTAGAATCACCTAGGATACACATTTCCAGGCACATCTGTAACAGATTATTTGGTTTAGATTAACCCCTGGCCATGTTTGTGAGGAAATATATTGATTAGGGTATTGAGGTAGGAAGATCCTCTATAAAAGTGTGTGGCTTCATTTTCCGGGCTTGAGTCCCGGATGCCATAAAAAGAACAAGGCTAGGTGGACTCAATTATGTCATCGCTCTCTGCTTCCTGACTGCATATATAATGTCTCTAGCCCCTTCAAGCTTCTGCCACCATGATGCACATAAACATTTTCAGTAGTATCCATATCATTTTTGAAAGAGCTGTAGTGATTTTTTTATTCCTCCCTATATTTCCTCTTCTACCCTGCCCTATCATCCCCACCCCAGTTTATCCTTTCCTGTTCCATTATTCCCAGTTAACCCTTTATTCTGTGTTCTATCTCCCTTTGAAAGCTTGCATGACTGCTAACTAATTTCATGACCTCTATAGATAGTTCAAATGAATTATGACAATCTGAATATCCAAATGTAATATCAATAAACAAAGAAAGCATGGCACATTTGTTGTTCTGGGTCTGGGTTACCTAACTCAGAATGATTGTTTCCAGCTCCTTTCATTTACTTCCAAATTGTACAATTCCATTTGTTTAATAGCTGGATGTTATTGCACTATGTAGATATAGTACCCTTTTTTTTTGCGTCATCCATTCATCAGTTGGTAGAATCTAAGCAGTTTTCATCCCCTAGCTATTGTGAGTACGACAACAATGAACAGGCATGAGCAGATATCTCTGTAGTAGGATGTCAAGTTCATTGAGTGTATACACAAGAGTGGTATAGCTGGATCATAAAGTAGATCTCTCTCTATCCTTTTGGAGAACTTACATACTGATTTCTGAGGAGTCTACACCATTTTGCACACCCACCACTAGTGAATAAGTGCCCCCTTTCCTCACACTCATTTGTTATCATTTCTTTTATCTTAGCTACTCTGAATGTGTTTAGGTGACATCTCAAATTAATTTTAATTTCAATTTCCATGATAACTGAAGATGTTAAATGTGTTTAAACACATTTGTATTTAAACACAAATACATTTACATCTCTTAGCCATTTGTATTTCATTTCTGAGGACTTTCTGATGCCCACAACTTCCTCTCATTCAACACAGTACTTGAAGTCTTACCTGGGACAAAGTGAAATGAGGACACGTGATATGTATATGGTGGATACATTGGTATTACAGGGTATGTTGAGGGAATGGAGGGTCAGCATCAGAGGATTGTAGAAGAGTTTAAGTGTAATTTCCAGAATCTTGTTCTATTCAACCCCACCTTATCCCCACTTGACTTTGACGCTTGAAGTCTTAGATAGAACAAAGTGAAGGGAAGGAGATAAAGATGCTGTAACTAAGAGAAGAAGAAATCCAAGGAACCCTTCTTTGCATTCTGGTTAGTTGAAGAGACTGTTCACAGCAGCAACAGAACTGAGACCTGCCTCTCTTCTATGCACAGATACATATGTTACAGACACGCATTAATAACTGTATAAAAGATTTACAGAAAGAACCTCTAACTAGCAAGCTTCTTATTCTAAAGAAACAACGAGAATTAGGAAACACATTTATTGCCTGGAATTGGAAATTTAGGATCATAAACCTGGAGCACAATTATTGTAAAGCATGGGTCTGTAGATAATGGGCAAAGTGTTCTGAGAGCTTTGTCATGGCTGCCCTGCATGTGTCCTGTGCTCTCTGCCTGTTGCAGTGAGTGATGGGGACAGCATCTGGTGTGACACCTGCTCCACAGTGATGGTATATGATGTCTACTATCTAGTGGCACAGAATGTTAACACAGAGCTCCAATTGTCAAAAGCTACATAATAATGGACAAATATTTCCAAATGTGTGTCAGAAGTTTAGGAAAGTCCTTGAGAAAACATGATTTGTTGCAAGTATCTCTCGAAGCCATAAATTGACTTCACTGTTTCTGTGGGACAGTAAACCCAGCCTTACTGGCACACTGAGAAACGTTCCCCTGGCTCACCAGCTCATTGCTCAGGGGAAATGGATAGAGTAACATAAAGGTCCAACAATCATTCATTCAAGGTTAATTGATCATATACTCTATTCAAGAAAATATGCTTAATGCCACAGAAATTAACACTGACATCAAAGACCTCGTTCTTCTACAGAAAGAGGAACAAATAAATATAACTACATCGATATTACAGGGTATGTTTAGGGGACAGAGAGACAGCATCAGAGGATTATAGAAGAACTGAAGCGTAATTTGCAGAATCTTGTTCCACTCAACTCCACTCTTTGAAAGTAGGGAGTGATGGATGAGGCATTACCATTCAGGGCCACATCCATGTGAGGTTAAAGACAGGCCGTATAGTTGCAAGCACACACAGCAGACAGTGTAGCTTCAATCTTTCAGAAGTTTCTTCTGAATTCTAAAGATAATTTGTTTTATTCAGGAGATGTTGGGAGAAGGTACTTAAAGGTTTCAGCAAATATTGACATAATCATATATGTATTTTTAGAGATCACACGTTAAGTGGTTTTGAGGAGACAGATTGGGTAGTGAGACATGATGATAAATGCTGAGAGTCATGAAGGAAATAATAGCCAGTGAGGGTAGGGCCTAATATATCGGACAACTTTCAAGTTTTACTGATAGAATGTTTTCCTTCTCAAAAGGGGAGGGGGTAACAAGTCAAATCTTACATATTGTAACATTTTAATTTTGACATTTATAGAATCCAGTGACAGTTATTAATAACATATGCTGTTGAAACATTTCTACTGCAACTTAGATCAAGAGAACAAAGTCACACTTAGTAGTATTGCTGAGCCGCTTTGGAATCTGTCAATGTTTTAATACATGATTTGTTATCCTGGGTTAGAATCACAGTAATAAAGAATCTATAAGCACAGACAGCCCTTTTCTGTGCTTTTAAAGTTTCCTTACCAATCGACCAGAACACAGGGCTAGTAATTGTTTTTGCTAAGACCCCAAATCAGCCCCTCTAAGCTTTTACCCCCTATTCTGTATGCAGCCTAACTGAACTGTTTTGAAGGAATAAAATAACGAAGGGGAAAAAAACACATTGACCAGTACATTTTAGTCTTCCAACAAAAGTACAGTTAACAATAATTTTGTCCTAAAAATAACTTATTTGTTTCCACAGACAACGAAGCCACAAGCTGTTGTAGGCAGCGATCCTCACAAGCAGCAGCTGCCCGGCTCTGTGCGACTTCCCACGAGCACACAGAGTCAATGGCAATTAGAGTAGAGGAGGAGAATTATTTTGGGTAACATAACATTTGACAAGTGCTTTAGTAAATAAAATATTGCCAAACAACTAAAATATTTTCACTTTGCTAAAACTTTTCTGGCTTTCTATGTTGGCTTTTCTCAAAGGCGTGAACTGTGAGTTGGAGATGGACGAATGCGAATCCCAGCCATGTCTACACGGTGCCACGTGTCAGGACGCTCTTGGGGGTTACTTCTGTTACTGTGCCCCTGGATTCCTTGGAGACCACTGTGAACTCAACTTTAATGAATGTGAAAGCCAGCCGTGTCTCCATGGTGGTCTATGTGTAGATGGAAGAAACAGGTATGTGTTATGTAGATGACTGATAGGCTGATGGACCAAGCTCTAGTGTACAACTGTGGTAGACTCTGAGCTCTCACATCTTTCATTTGAGTCATGAATTGCATTATGCTTTAAGTAATGAAAAGTTACAGCATTCTGAGTTTACTTGAAAATATTATTGGTTGACATCTGTCCTGAGTGAAGATTTTCTAAAGCATTCTTGTAATGGCTGAGGACTATATATATATATATCATAGAAAAGTACCAACATCTAAAACCCATGTAATAAACCTGTTATAAATAAGAAAGATGCAAAAGCAACGCTATCAATTATTTAAATTGTGAACATAATGTTTATATTTATGAAAATAAGTAAATACATCAAGAGGAAAAATAAATCCTTCAGATTTTGTCAGTAAATGCTGCTCTATGAGCAATAGTATTAAAATGATATATTTTGGCTTTTTAGCTGTTTGGGGAATTTGGTGAATATATTTGACAAAGCATAATATCAGGAAGTATAACTCAATTCTGATCCAAATGAGAGTCTCTCATTGGTTTTCAGGGAAATAGGCAAGTCTACATTATAACTTCATGTGATAAATATAATAAATTTATATAGTATTAGCCAAGTTCACATCAAATACTATATCCCTGTAAAGAACATTGTCATATTTGCTTAGACAGTGAATATTGCATTATGAAGTGTAGGATAATGTTTAATAGCATTGAACTTAGAATCCCTTCCTTTGATACTTGCTCGGTGTGAAGCATGGTATTACATTTCTAAAATTGTAATATATAATGTTCCTCAATTGTAATAAGGAATCTGTAGTAAACAGATGTCATATGTTTCTAAGAGTTCACATCATTAATTTCTTGCAAAAGTAGAAATAAAATCACTTTCCTCTATTTAATAAATCAGATATGAGGCTGAGGATTAAGTTCAGTGGTAGAGTACATGCCTAGGGTGTGTAAAGCCATGAGTTCAATTCCCAATCTGTCATGTGCAGGCACGCGCACACACCCACATACAAAGCAACTCATAACTTAATTTAAATCTAATTTCAAAATGACTGAAACTCATAGAGTGTAATGAAAGGCATGTGTTCTTCAGATATATCCATAAGTTATTTAATAAGATAATATTTTTTTAAAATAGAATAGTGAAGTTGCACATTTCTTTTTAAAAGTATGAAATGTCATTTTAAATCACACCCCATGCTTTGATCTGACTTTTGCTAGCCATCAAATAATGCACCTGTGCTGGGAGACTATACTCCTGAGGACAGCTAACCAGACACCACAGAGAGAGGGGTTGGAATGGCTGAAACTGCCAAGAGAGTGAAAGCCCTCTGCAGTGCATACTGTTCTTTCTAGAGATTATCACAGCAGATAACACAAGGGTTTGGGTTCTGATGGGAAGGACTGGCTGGAAACTTGTGCCCTTTTCATTCTCTATTCTTAAAGGTGTTGTGACTTACTTCTTCATTTTATTGTTATATCTCCTAATATCTAATAGGGGAAAGGATTGACCAATGAGGTTTGAGATTTTTTTTTAATGGTGAAAAAAAGTGTCTATTTAGAATTAGTCATCTGGACTCAGTTTAGAGGATCCCCATCTTGTTAGCAACATCCAGAGCATCATAATCAGGAGCCAAGTGGACATATGCCTTCTTCTCTCCAACAGGCCTTATCAAGGTATTGACTTTGGCCACATCAATGTCATAGAGTTTCTTCATGGCCTGTTTGATCTGGTGCTTTTTGGCCTTGACATCCACAAGTGTGTTGTTGTCCTCTATTTTCTTCATGGCTGACTCAGTGGTCAGTGGGAATTTGATGATAGCATAGTGGTCAAGCTTGTTTCTCCTGGGTGCACTTTTCCGAGAATATTTTGGCTGCCTCCAGAGCCACAGTGTCTTGGGCTGCCGGAAGGTGGGTGACGTTCGGATCTTCTTCTTTATGTGGCTGTGGACGCCTTTCAGCACTGCCTTCTTAGCTTTCAAGGCCTTCGCTTTGACTTCGGCTTTGGGAGGAGCAGGAGCTTCCTTCTTCGCTTTCGGCGCCATCTTGGCGAAAAGCGAGATTATTTTTACACAATAAAAATGAACATCTTTCCTATAATTCATGTGAGAAAATAGATGCTTGCCTACCAAAGGTGATTTTAAATGAAATTTCTAACTCTGCAAACTTAGATGTGTTCCTTTAATATAAGACATGTGTCTGTAATATCTCACATAAAGTAGAGTTTAAATATTTAATCATCATTATTATTTATGGACATGCACACATGCATTGCTGTGTGTATGCATGCATGCATGCATGTGTGTGTGTGCAGGTTTGGGGATTAAACTCAGGTCCCCAGACTTGCACAGCAAGTGACTTCATGTGCTAAAAAAATCTTTCTAGTCCTAGTTTTTAGTATTTTTTAATTAAACAAAACCATGAGCATATTTTTTTTAACTAATTGAGCCATAAAAACCCCGTCCATGGAAATCTGTCATTTCCAGATCTTTAAATAGTCCAGCATCAATGCTTGGTGGTAAATATACACAGCCACAGGGAATGGATTATAAGTGTCCTGTGGTTGAAGCCTCCCCCTTTCTACTTCATGTAAGTTTGCAGATCTACTTTTAATGTTTTACAACACTAAATCCTTGAGAGAGACATCACCTCAATTAAGGGCCACCTTAAATAAAACTCAACAATTGTACCCCAGTAGATTGTGGCACTTGAAATAGATAATAGTCAATGGATGATTAGAAATAGAAAGACCCCTCTCCCACTACCACCACCATGGGTATAGAGACACCTTGTTCATGGTGATGTTCTTATATCAGTCAGGGGCAGAGTAGATGCCTTTCTTCATCCTAGTTTAATGCCTGGCTGGGTGACCAAAATTACCTAATACCTAAGACTCATAAAAATCAAATCAAACCCAGACATCTCAGTGTGGGAAGAAAAAGACAGAGACCTGTGGACCAGACTGCCATGATACCCACAGACCTACATTCCATTGCATGATACAGGTGAGGCATAGACACCTGCTTGCTGGCACACCATGTAGCACAGATGGAGGATGTTACCCAGGGATATGCCAGCTGTGTGGTCAGACTGCAGCAGGAGCCACCACAATGTGTGAGTATATGGTGGTCAGGTGGGAGAGATAAAGGTGTGGAGTGGCTTGAGAATTGTGAAGAGAGATGGAACTGGAGACTGGAGAGTGGAGAGGAGTAGCCTGTTGTCAGTTGACAGCCCCACCACCTGGGACCATGGTGAGGTCCTAGCCAGTGCTGCCTCTAAGAACCAGGTCTGAGTCTGGCTACACAGGAGCAGAGGGCAGGTGTCTAGGACAAGTGTCCAAGGTTCATATTACCACTACATTACATTGAAATGTCCCTGGTCAGGACAGCTACCAATTACCACGTGGATATCCAGGGGCTGTACATAACTGGCCCTGCCCCTCACTGAATGTAGCTCTCTGTAGAGCTGGCCCCCTCTCTTTATCAGCTGCAGTACTCTAGCTAGTGGGCCCAGCACTTTACCTGAGCAACACAGTAGAATTGCTCCTGTTGGCAGGGGTACGGTTGGGCCAGCCCTAGGGGTATGAGAACAGGAGAGCTGACCTCATGCTCCACTTTTAGATACCCTGAAGTAGCCATGGAGAGCTGGATCTGGAGCTTTGAGAGCAGGGGAGCTAGACCTTTCTCCTCATTGGCTGTAACACTCAGAAGAGCAGGGACTGCACTTCCCCTGTGCAATAGCGTGGAGTTGGCCTTGATGGTCAAGGCATGGATAAGCCAGCCTCAAGGCTCACAGGCTGCAGCACTTGGGAGACTGGGCATAAGAGCAGAAGAGCTGACCCTGCCACCTGCTTATGGCAGCATTCCGTGGCCTAAACAAAGCAGAGCTGGAGCGCTTGCCCTGGTAGTGCCAATAAGGGAAAGCCAGAGGTTTGACCCGCTCAGCTACTACCCAGGCCCAGATCCAGGACTCTGAGTTGGTCCACCCCAAAATTTATATCATCTATGAATGATTGGGATGCATGAAAAGATTGATCCTGCTATTCCAAAGCTGCAGGATCTCCATGACTCAAGACAACAAACAGGATAACCAGGAGGGGTCCCAGTGAAGCTCCAGTGTTGATGGTGTCACAGAAGCCAGAGATCTGAAACCAGACCAATGACTCATTGCAATGAACACTTGCAAGTGAAGATTGTGACTAGAGGGATATACTGTGGGACATATTGTGACATACTACAGCTTCCACAATAATATGTTTTCTATGCTTGGTTTGTTTTTTGTTGTTGTTGTTGTTGGTGGTGGTGGTGGTGGTGTGTGTGTGTGTGTGTGTGTGTGTGTGTGTTATTTTGAGGAGGATGGGCAGATATGAGAGGACAGAGAGATGAGCAGATGAGTGGGACTGGGGTGCACAATATGAAACTCACAAAGAGTCAATAAAAGGTTAATAAAAAGAAATAGACTAAAATATTCATGTAATCAAAAAACAACACCATAATCATAATACACTTAATTATGAGTACTTCTATTTAGTAAAAAAATATTAACTTTTATAATACATTTTATTTCGTACAAATTATTACCTACTAACTTCAATAATATTGATAACTTTATTTAGTATACCATTTAAAATAGTAGCCTAGTACCCTGATATACAGGAGATGATGTTACTATTCTTTTATACATATTTAATTATCACAATAATCTTATGATCTAAGTATCATAATCTTATTTATGCCTGAAAAAAACAGCTTCCAAATAGTGTTGCATAAATCTTACTGTCACTTTTTAAGTCAATGCTGAGACAGTGTTGGTGTGGAAACACATAACCATGTAGGTCTACAGAGATAATGCCACGGTGCTTTTGAGGTAAGTATGACTGCTCCACCATCTGTGTCAGGTTGATGGATAAATGGAGACAGGATAAAGAGGGTTGATTTCAAGATGACTAAGAGTTGACGTGAAAATTTCATTTGCTTTCCAGCTACCACTGTGATTGCACAGGTAGTGGATTCACAGGGATGCACTGTGAGTCCTTGATTCCTCTTTGTGGGTCAAAGCCTTGTCACAACAATGCGACTTGCGAAGACACTGTTGACAGCTATACTTGTCACTGCTTGCCTGGTAAGTGACAAATAATGAGTTTTTTGTTTTGTGGGTTTTTTTTATTTTTACTTACACTAGAAACAACTTGCTCTTGAAAGCAAAATGGAAATTATTGACATTGAAGGCACTAAGCCAACACTTCCTTCAGCTTTACTCATTGAGTTGCACTCTTCATTGTCCACACAGTATTGATATTATACTACACACTGTGTAAGACAGACGACCACAGCATCAATAATGACTACAACTCTCTAGGTTCAGAAACATGACAGTGGAAACCTGAATTCCACATAGTTTTCCTGAAGAAACATTCACTGGGGTTGTTTTCATCTACCTATTCTCCTAGACACCAGAAATACATAAAAGCAATGTGTTAACCTTTTTAGAGTTTGTCTTGTAATTCATGAAGTTAGTCAAGCTTATAATTATGCTGCCCAGATAATAGATTGAATGCTTCCCCCAATACATAAAAAAAATACAATGAGCATTCTTTTAAGATCAACAAGAATATAGGTTAAGTACATAAAACTATAATGAAATTGACATATACCTACAGAGTAAAGATGTTACAAGAACCATCAGAAAGCAGTTGGTAGTACTTAAGAAATATTATTGCTAAGTGGAAAATATTTTACTAATTCTGGACAGACAACAACTTGATATATTTTTTAAATTTAACTTTCTTACTAAGATTTTATTAATAGAAATGGCAACTATAGTATTTTCCCTCTCTTCTTTTTTAATCCACTGAGAAAAAATGAAAATTTATAAATACTTCATATTGTATCATATAGTCTATCTGCTTATCTATCACTGTTTCCACTGATTTTTTTCTTGTTTTAAAAAAAAAGAGTTAACTCTCTATTGGAAAGCAGTCATGAAATCAACCAATCCAGTTAGTCACGCCTTCTGGTTAAGAAATATTTATTGTCTAGAGAATACTCACTGACATTTTTTTATCAATGTACAAAAAGAAGTTGCAAATTCCTTGGTTTGCAAATGTCAGTATACTTTATTTTCCTGTTTCAGAAAATGAATAGGAGGTACCTGCTGTCCTCTGGTCATCATTATGCTATTAAATACTGGTTTAATAAAAAAACTCTATCATCCTGTATTCTCATCACAAGAAATTCAGTGTGAATGACACATTTACAAGTATCTGGGAGTCAAAAGTGCATATCTAATTCTGACAGGAAACAGTATGGTAAAATACAAGTTGGATGCATTAAGGAATTATCATGAAACTATATTAAAGAAAATATTACCATTTAGATAATATGACTGAACATATATCATAAATGGACTCATTGACTCTGGACAAGTAATAAAGCTACTCTTACGACTGATAACTTCACTCATAAAAAAGAGTGTTGACAATAATGTTCACCACCTTGAGTTGTTTTAGAAAAAAAGTCCAGTAATGAAATATAAGGATCTTAGGTCACCTTAGAACATAAAGGTCACTCAACAAACACCAACTTGTTAGTAAAATTAGGTTGATCATTCTATGCACCAAGATTACCACCAAGCAGCATGTTATCTGTTTTAAGAGAGGAGGGAGAGAGGGAGGAAGGGAGGGAGGGAGGGAGG
>NW_021604679.1:476958-514678 GCF_004785775.1 Grammomys surdaster
AGGGAGGGAGGGAGGGAGGGAGGGAGGGAGGGAGAAAGGAAAGGAGGGAGAGAAGGAGGGAGGGAGAAAGGAAGGGAGGGAGAGAAGGAGGAAGGGAGGGAGAGAAGGAGGGAGGGAGGAAGGGAGAGAAGGAGGGAGGGAAGGAGGAGCAAATGGAAAGAAAGAAACAAGAAATGTGGTCATTCTATAGAAGGGGCCTTGCCCCACCATAGAACTTTGCGTGACTGTTGAAGACCATTTGACTGTGTTGGCTGGTGGCGGAGAAGTGAGGATGGGGAGAACGGCAGTCATATCACAGAGACACTTGTGTACACTGCATATATGGGTCAAGGAAGTCACATACCCTGACCTGTTCATTTACAAAGAGTTCTCTTACAGTTTAGTGTAAGCTAGTTGAGTGAAATAAAACTAAAGATGTGAGAGATTTTAAAACAGAACTGAGTAACTTGCCGGAGCTAAGACATCAGTGGTAGGACACGGATGAGAGGATGAGTCATTATCATGGCTTGAATATACAATGTTCTCCACAGCACAAAATCAAGGCACCATTTCAGAGGTGGGGCTCAGCTTGCAGAAGTGGGGCACTAGAAGTAGTTCTTTGAAGGTTATTTCTAACATTTAGCCCATCCCACTACATGTTTCTGCACCTCTGACTGAGCCACTTCCCCATGACTTCTCTATTGTGATGGACTCAAGGATCCAAAACTATTTCTTCCTCTGTTATGGTATTTTTTCATATCACATCTATGAAAAAATAACTAACAGTGTGCAAAAGAGTCATGTAGGAGGTAAACTACATGGGTATATTCAACACTATTCAGAATCTGGATTTCTAGCTGAGATCACTGTGTGGATGGTGGGTTACCCTAGATGGAAACGTAAGAATGTCTTTGTACCATTTGCTCACTCTTGGATATAATGAGATTCAATGCTACAAACTGCTTTATAAGTAGGGGAAAGAAACATTTATCTGAGTGTAAAAACAGTCCTGAAGAACGCATTGGCAAGAATTGCAGCTGCATTTGTCTAAAGTCCTTATTTCAAAAGTAAATAATTTTGAGAAGTATCTCAAAACTTAAATGTTCAGATGCTCAGATGGAATTGAATATGAAAAAACAAAACAAGAAAACAAGAAAAAGATTCACAAGCCCAGAGGATCTGATTCAGTATCGTGTTGTTTCTTTGTACAGAGATTTATAGAGAAACTTGTTAAAAATATTGACTGTGGTCTTGACTGAAGGAGTCTATTTATATCTGGTTAAAGAGAACAGCAACTAAAATTCCCTCCAGAGCCTCGGTGGTATGGACAGAACCGGCAAACACATAAATCAGGACTTCCCTCATGCTCCCGATTGAATGAGATAATGCACGAGCCGGAAAAGCAGGGAAGGATTTATTACAGTTTTAAATCTCTTCTCAACCTGGCTGGTGTGTGAGTCTTGAGTCTTAAAACAAAAAGAAAATTACGAACAGGCCGTCTCTCTCTCTCTCTCTCTCTCTCTCTCTCTCTCTCTCTCTCTCTCTCTCAAGTCCACTACATTAAACAAATCCTGATACCCAGCCACCTACTGTGAGAACTATTGTTTAGTAGCAGTTGATAAGTATGTAAGTATGAAGTGGAAGTATTTTAAAAGCAGGCATTCTCATTGAAGACATCCAAAGGGTTCTTTGGGGAGCTCACCATAAAGAACTGTGAGAGTTCTATCTGACATGTTTCCTAGTTCCTTTATCCAGTGCTTGAGTTTCTTCTTCAGATTGTTGAAAAAAGCCCCAAGGGTTCCATAAAATAAATATATTATACTATGGTGCAAGAAGATTTATGCTATAGTTATTATTTGAAATAGGATCCACTCAGGAGTTTATTAGAGTTACAAAATGAGCAATCATATTGTATTTTCATTAGTGGCCCATTAATAGTTAATTCTCTAGTTATGCACTGAGCCTGTTTTAATTCAGTTGTTGTCATTTTAACCATTAATTAGTACTATTTATTCTCAGTCAGTCATTGATTGAAGGTCAACTATTTATGTATTGCTGGGTAGTGAAGTGTTGAATAAAATACACACAGTCCTGTTTATGTGGAGCTGACAATCTGTTGAAGCAGGCAACTATACACGCAAATAAACACATCATTAAAAGTTGTCAAAAGAGCAATGGAAGAAACAGGCTGAGAAAATTGACAGGAAACCAAGGGATTTTATTGTGTTGTGATCCAAGTAAGAGAGAAAAGTAATGTGAGGTAAAGTCTGAAAACTGAGGAAGGGTTGGCCATGAAAAGGCCTGGAAAAGCATTTCCCAGGAGGGAAGAGAGCAATTGGTAGGTCTGTGGGTAGGAAGCATCCTCAGGGAGGAAGAGCATGCTGGGATGGAAAGAAGCCATATTCCAAGGTCATATTGAGTATCTTGAATGTTATTCTATGTGAAAACAGGAAACCATTTTTATTATTTTAAACTAAAAAAAAAAGCTATGGTTTGATTTCCAAGTTTTATGATTTAGGGCTATAAATTTTACCTTAAAAATAAGTTTCTCAGTGAACTTAAGTCTACTTTACAGACATTACTTGGGTTGTAGGTCTGTGTCCCTTGAAAGACTCCATGCATTTGTTGTGCCAGCTTACAGAGTAGCTGATGCTATTTCAGTGTCCACCCTCATAATTTCAGTGTCCCGCCAAATTTATATTTTGTGGTTTGCACTATACATAGCACAAGCAAACAAGATAATCCTGATAATGGATAAAACATGACAATGATAGAAAACACTTTGGGGACCAAGGCTATTAACATTGGTGGTCACTAAGGAAAGTAACTAAAACAACATATTATGAAAAACTTACATTTGGTGATAGCAAATGTCCAATAGGCATTTAGGTCTACTTGTTGGTGTGCTGCTACTGTCAGTTGGTAGCATCTGTCAATCTTGGCTACAATGGCACACATGCATAACCTAAAAGACAGAAACTCCACTTTCAGGCCTCAACTCCAAGGCTTTACCCAGACACACACAGTATTGCACTGTAAACTGTTTCAACCTGTAAATGAATGCTAACACATTCACACATTTTGGGACACCTAATAGGGAGGTATGAGTTAGAACTGTCATAGGAACTTAGAGTAAACAGGAAGTAAACACAGCAAGTCATGAAAGGTCACATCTGAAACTATTTATATTAAAGCCTTATCCATACAAGAAAACCATATTTTTATAGAATCTAAGGAAACATTTCTCAAAAGATTTCACTTCAGTACTGCTGGTCTCTTGTCTAATCACCACTATATATATTCCTCAGCCCCACCTCACCAGTATCAACTATCCCACTAAAGTAAAGACTTTCCTTCAATTGTTTTGGTATCTTGTTAACCACAGCTGATTCCTTAGCCTTAGCTAAACAGAACCACAGAGTCTTAACTTAAAACTGCAAACAGCCATGATAGAGTCATTAAAAGACTTTCGAACTTCTTTCTGAAACTTCACAAGTCAAGTTCCAATGTCTGCATTTCTTTCAACACTATTATCTTCCAAACTCTGGCACAACAGCCCACCAAGCTTTGAACGCTCAACAGCTTTTCAAGCTCAAATTCCAAAGTCTTTCCATAGTCCTCCCCAAAACAAGGTGGTCAGATCTTTCACAGCAATACCCCACTATACTGGTACCAATTTCTATCTTACTCTAACCTTTAAGGGCACCTTAAGGTTTCTGGTGCTGTGATAAAAAACAGTGACCAAAGCAACATGGGGAGAAAAGGGTTTGCTTAGCTTATATTTCCTTATCTAGTCTACCAATGAAAAAAGCCAGGGCAGGAACTCAGAGCAGGAACCTGGAGGTAGGAGCTAATATAGAGGTCTTGGAGGAGCACTGCTTGCTGGTTTGCTCCTTCCTCTCTGATGACTCAAAAGGGGACTTGGGGTTGGCTATACTGCCTTTTCAGATATTCTCTTTAAAAGTTTTATTTTAAAAATGATAAATTGAAGCTAATAGTTTCCTACTTTATTTGGTGTTCAGATTAAATCCTATCTATCTTGAAATTCCACTTTATTTCAAGCCTTACTGATTAAACCTTTCTAAAAAATATTGACCAAAATCACACATCCTTTCGAATTTATTATGTATCCCGTATCCATTGCTACTAGAATCCGTTTCCATGTAGCATCGTCTTATTAGCTTCTCCTGCTAGCTTTCTGAGGGTGGGCACCTTGCTAATTGGCACCGGCACAGTGGTCAGCCTCTTCTAAGACATGTGCCTGGCGTCCCTGAGCCTTGACTCAGCAGCTTCTCTGAACTTTTATCCTGCAGGATACACAGGTGCCCTGTGTGAGACAGACATAAATGAATGCAGTAGCAACCCCTGCCAATTTGGGGGGAAATGTGCTGAGCTGTCCTCAGAGGATCTATATGGAAAGACTGCAGGCCTGCCTTCCTCCTTCAGCTATCTTGGAGCCTCGGGCTATGTTTGTATCTGTCTGCCTGGATTCACAGGTGAGGCGAACGAAATGGGAAACGACTCCCTGTGTTTTATAACAGAGAACGGATAATTAGAAGTAAAACCTGTACTGGATAAACTCTGGTGCCATGGCACAAAGGGTCCCCCTTGTGGGCATGAGAAATAACGTGGATCACATGTACCTCCTTAGCTCATAGGAAAAATATAAAGAGTGGGGATAGAAATGGATAAAACAGGACACATTTTCTTGAGAATTGCTGTCCACCTCGAAGTCTTCAGCCTAGAAGTAAATACTATCAGTAATTTCATGTGATCAAATTTGAGAATGTTCAGTCTTATGGTTTATTCATATTTTCTAGCAGTGTTGTTAAAGTTATGAATATGTACATGAAGAACAATTATCTAGTTTCAAGTAATCTTGCTAAACTCTCTGCAGCTGAAGTCAAAACATCACATTTCAGTGGCTTCTCTTCCTTTTGAAGCACCTTCTCTAAACCTGAAGTTCTCTGTATGTCTATTTTCCACTGAAAAGAGGCATTTGTATCTAGTATGTACTCTGACACTTCCAGACCTTTTGAAACAGGCCCTCCAGTTGTTAATAAGTAGTAATTTTCCAAAGCTGCTAGATACCAGAGAGAAAGGTAATCACACGCTAGTCCTCTATTCCATCTCTTTCTCCATAGATTAAACGTGTACTTCAGGAAATACTCTAGTTGCCGAGAATGTCTAGGAAAAGCTAATGATGAGAAAACATCTAGGATTCCCTTGATTTTACTATTTCATATTTGAAGATAATGAACTTTGATTTGTGATGTTTTTGTCTAGTTGCTGTAGAAGCTTTGTCTGGGGGCAGCATCAGGATAAAATATATAATGTCTGAACAGATTCTAGCATATGTGCTTTTGTTGTGCCATGAAACATTCACGAATCCCAAAAGATCACCAAGGAGCCGTTTCCAATGTAATCGCATTAGGGTCTTTTTATCACAAACTAGAGTTTGGACTTACTGCCTGCCCACAGGACAGTTTGGTGAAGCAGCTCCAAACTCTCATCAGGACAAGTCTTTATAGGAAAGGGAAATGAATGAGGCGGGGTCCAGCCTGGCAAGCATCTAACTGAATGTCTATTGCAAGCTGACAGGTGGGTGCTCTGAAACAAGAAATTACATCAGAAACAAGCAGACTAATCTTTGATTAGGTGTTGCTAATAGTAGCCAGGGAGTAACTCTGGCCAAGGACAAGCCGTGAGGTCCTTCCTGGTACATGGATGCAGCGTGAGTTCAGCTACAGGCCAAGTTCTCAAGCTTTTTGCCCTTTAAGATAGAGGCTGGTCCCAAGGTTGAATGAGCTTAGCCTCTCACTCTTACCTTAATTTTAAAGTTAATCTTGTAATGTGTCTTATTTTCTAATTATGTTGACCTGTAGAAACCAATGTGAGCTGTGGGTTTGTCTGTAATATATTTGTGAGGTTACCTCACCCTTAAGAATATTTCATGATCCATTTCTATTTCACACTCTTATCTCCTTTTATTCTTTCAAAGTTATTTCTTTTGGGTATATTGATGCACTTTATACAGATACTTCACATTTTTCTTGGGAACAAAGTGGAGATTATATTCCAGTATCCCCAAATATTAAGTTTGGGATTATACAAAGGAGATTCAATCAAAGTGAGACGCCATCTTTGTGCCTTGACAGAAAACAATATGGCTGTTCAACAAGAGGTAGAATGTTCTAGAAAAGTCAGAACTGATGAAAAGCTGACAAGTATGACTATGTTAATTAAAACACACTGGCTGCCCTCAATTTCTAAGGCTTAATGAATTAGTATTTTTGATTATGTGAAATTCCCAAATTGTGTTCCCATCATCAACCTTCACCCAGTGGTGATTCAACGATAAAGTTGTCACACTCTTCTACAGTTCCTCCAAGGAACCCCTTCGTACTTCCACCAGCAATGTGTAAGTGATTGATTTCTTCAGATTTCAGTAGTCCTGGCACTCTCTGTGTTGTCGAGGAAGATTTTCCATGTATATCCACTAGGTCTCATTGAATGTGTTACCCACATATTCTGTGCCTTAACCAATTTTCTGTCTGGACAGCTTCCTATTCACTTAGGAATGGTACTTGAAATCTCTGTCTAGAATGTCAGACTCATTTCTTCTTTCTGCTCTATCAAGTTTTGTTTTATGTATTTTTGAGGCTCTGTTGTTTGCAGCACATTTTACAGTTATTGTATCTCCCCGGGGGTTGATCCTTCTGCCATTATGCAATATTCCTGTCTCTGTATGAATTTACTTTGACATCTACTTTATGTAATGTTACTGTAACCACCCTGGGATTTTTCCAAGTTAGGTTCCCATGTCATATCCTTCCCTCCTCTTCTATTTGCCACTTGCCTGTGCCACTGAATTTTTGGTTCCTTGTAAATAGCACATTAAACAGCATATTATTGAGTTGGTTTAAAAATTTTATTCTGCTAATCTTTGTCTGGTGGTTAGCATATTTAGATAATTTTATATTTTCGTATATTAAAGATAATCCATTCTTTGTTTTCTGTTTGGTATTTTTATTCATGACTTTCTGTGAATTACTTGACTCATTTTAAGATTCCATCTTGATTTTATTTATCATATATTATATAAATTTCATATTAATTATTTTGTGCTTGTCTTACCAATCTTCCACAGCTCTGAGGTGAAGTATATGAACTTGACATCTACTTAGCCATCACTTTAGGGTATCATTGTTTTGAGGCTTAGATGATGTTGCAATTTTTATTTTAGTTACTAATGTGATTTTTTTAAAATGATATTGCCTATATTTTGCTCTCTAATTTTTTTCTTTTATCCTGTGGACTCAATTTTTTCTTTGTTCATTTTCTTTCTCCTCATCAAAGAACTTTTAATTTTAAGGGTGACTCATGGTTAGCAATGACGTCTTTTATTTTTCTTGTCTGAGAAAGAACTTATTGTCCACTCATCCTAGAAGGAGAGTTTTGCTAAATATAGAACTTGTTTATGACAGTTAATTTTATTTAGAACTGTGTGCTACATACCTCTGTACTCCATAGTTTCCTTTTAGTATCATATTTTTTCACTTATTCTTTAAGAATTTTTTACATGTATATAATGTATTTTGATCATATTCATCCTCCCATTCCAATTCTTCCTGGAGCCCTTCCCCACATGTCCCAGCTGATTTTATGCCCTGTCCCTCTTAAATCACTGAGTAAATTAATGCTGCCCCTATGCACATTGGTATAAAGCTATCAACTTGGTTATTCAACCAGAGGCCTTGCTCCTAAGGAAAACTGACTCTCTCCACTAGCAGCCATAGACTGTCAATAGCTCTTTAGCAAGGGATTGGGGCTCATGTACTTCTTTCCTCAACGCTACATTGTTAACTAGCTTGATCATCTGTAAGTTTGTTCAGGTAACCACAGCTCCTGTGCATTCATGAGTGACACAATCTTTTCTTATCCAGAAAATAGAGTTGCACCCCAATCCACCTCTGAATTATAATTTTTTTGCCCCCTCATTTGTGATATTTCCAGAGTTCTGAGGAAAAAGTGAATGAAATATATGTCTATTTGGCTCAGAGGATTTCCTTGACGCTTATTGTTTACACTTTGATCACTTGTGAAGCTCTGTATTCACTACCCTCCACCACAGAAAGAAGATTATCAGATGAGGAACAATAGCCTTGCTATTGTGTAGCTATAGTGTAGAAAGATACATATTTTCAAGACAGTTTGCTGTTGTATGCATTTAGCAAAATGACAGGAGTAGGCTCACCCCTGGAGCCTATAAGTTCCCCAAGTAAGAATTCTTGTTCAGAAGTACAGTGTCAAACATGAATTTCCTTCTACGAATAGGCCATAAATCTTAAATCAGAAATCAATCGGTTACCTTTATCACATTTTACGCCATTATTGTACCCATTGCCTTATCTTCCCAGGCTGTTCAACATAGCTTCCAAAGTCTGCAGCTAGACTAAGCTAGCTAAGATTGATGATGAGTATTCTCTCTCAGCAGTCTACATAGTACCTTCCTGAACTATGAAAGCTAGCCAAAGGGCAGAAACTTCCATTTCAGTACCAGCCTTATTCTACACATCTTATGACCTATTATCATTGGTCTTGTTTGAGACTAAAGAGATACCCTCTGCCATTGAAGTGATATGATTTTTTTCTTTATCATTAGTTTTTTGCTTTGTCTTATCTTTCCTTTTTTATTAGTTTTCAGAAATTAATGTGTAATGTACTTTGATGTTCCTGCAATTGAGTTTATCCTACCAGTGATATACTCAGTATTCCAACAAGCTTTTTGTTCCTATGACAACCAGCTGTGATTAATCTGTTCCATAAGACGGCTGATTTTTTTTTTTTTTAGTTTAAGTCTGTGATGACTTGATGCCATTGTCTTTGCTATTGTAATGAAGGCGACGTTATGATGGGCAGTGTGTAGCAGAAGAGGTTAGTGTACTTTATGGCACCAAAAAATAAGAAACAAAAGGAAGAGGAGATGCTGGGATCCTAGTTCAAAGCAGTGCATCAAATTTAGCTTCACTAAGCTCCATCCTCTAAGACATCTCCACATCCCAAGGGGCCACAGAACAGTGACTAGGTATTTTTACATGCAGGCTTTTGTGGGAGAATGCTCACCCAAATCATAGCATTCAACATTTTAAATCTTTGGGTTTGGGGGTTTTGCCAGATTCTTTTTTTTAATTTTAGGCAATTCCACATTCTTTTTCTACTCCTAGAATAATAATCATATAAATTGTATGTCTTTTATTATTTTTATGAAAGTTTTGAAATTCCCTCCCTGCCTTTACTGTTGTCACTGTATTGCTCAGACTTGGCAAATTCTATTGTTCTGTCCTCAAACTAACTCCCCTTTCATCTCTTTTTTATTAATCTATCCAAAGAATTATTTCTTCCATTGTATTTTGTAATGATACAACTTCCACTTACACATGCTGTGTTTCTAATAGTATTTTTCTTGTTCATCTCATACTGCCAAACTCCCACTGATCTCTGCTAATTGTCCTTGACTGGCTAGTATTTGTTTCTTCATTGGTGAGGTTAGAAAAATGTGTGTGTGTGTGTGTGTTTACAATATACATATCATAAAATAGTGGGTTTCTATACAGCTTTCTCAAAGGTATTTAATGATAGTTACTCTTCTCTGTTTCTAACCAAGTGTTGTGATGAGCGTCCTCATGCCACTGTCATGTAGAATACATCTCTTGATAGAGATGGGAAGAGGTGGGAAGTCCCAGTGTTGCTGAGGTAGTAAAAAAAAATACTCATCTGTTATTAAGACTCCCCTATCCCAACAGAAGGATTCTAGATCCAGGAGCTCAAGGAAAAGAGAATTGTGCTACAGCACTGGCTTGGCACCTAATAGTCCCCAATGGTTAGAGGGTATTTCTTCATTGGTAGGACTGGAGTTAAAGATCCATAGGAATAAGGAGGCTTCTGTGGCTGGGCAAGTGTTGTGATAGGCTTCTCCTTACTACTGAAAGACAGAGAACATAGAACTGTAGCATAGTCCCTTTTGCTGAGGTCTTCCAGGCTGAGGGGTCTGGTAAAGGTGCAAGCATCCCATGGGTTGTTGAAGTAGAAACAAGACAAAGTTAGTCAAGTATTAGTCAGAAGATATATTCATGATCACAATGTCAGACAGAATTTAATGGAAATTATAAGAACCTAAATAGCTCAGTAAATTAATATTTTATGCAAGTGCATGTTCTGTGTATGAAAACTGAAAGAGGTTCTGATGAGCTGTGTTTTGTCCTTGAACTATCCTCTTCAACATGAATTTCAAACTCTTGATTTAGATTTTAAGTGTTAATGCTTCATTTTGGTTCCTTAAAATACAGTTATATGAGTAGTTTTAACAAGTTTACAAACCATTTCCTAATGAAGTCCCACTTTCAACTCTAGCTGTGTCTCTTCAACTCCAATTAGCATCTATTCCAAGTATGAACAATACTGGCATCTCTGTAAAGTTACATTGTCACTTCTGGGGCTGCTTCACCCATCTGCTCTCTGTGAGGAAAGACTGAGGTGGGCAGCAGGAGATCCTAAACGTCCTGGCTTCAAACCTATAAGCAGGATTCCTCACAAAACACCCGATGAGAGCCACCTGGCACAGCAGCTACACACGGAGCACCAGTTCTCAGGTTCAACTGCTTTAAGCAGTTGCTAAAAATGTATTTGGTTTTTTTTTGTCCTAAAAAATTAAAGCCTGTGCCATGTACAAATTAATTTCTGATTTTCAACCTAAGTCCAACTAAAATAGCCATATAGGACCAAATATTTTCCAGAGCTTCACATAACCATGAAGCAATGAAGCTTATGACATGATCAATATCTCCTGGTGAAATGAAATTTCCAATAGAATTTGTTCATCTATTGACAACATCTTATGCTCATTGTTCTTTGAAATATATTTTTTCTTAAAATTTAAACTTGATAATATAGATTCTAAATAACTTGAATATACATATATATGTATATATATGTATATATACATGTACACATATACATCATATACATATACATCATATACATATGTCAGAACTGAAGCACTCCTCAAAACTGTTCACCTTAGGACCAGCATATGAAGAAAGCAGAAGAGGAAGATAGATGTCCAGCACTGTAGCAATGTCAGGTACAAATGTATACCTGACATTTCATGATCAACCTATAGCATGTACCCATGTATGTCAATTACTCAACTTCCACAATATTGACAAACCAGGCTTTTCTCTTCATAATAATAAATTGGTTATTGTTTCTAATTTTACAGAAGAAAAATAAGCACATTGGTTTTCCTCCAACAAATGCATTAATCATTTATTTTATTCTCTCTACAAGCCTGAAAGTCATCCTGTTACTATTTTGTGAATGTTGGCAAAGCAAATAAGACTTGGATCAGAAAACCAGCCATAGCACAGAACATAAGTGCTGTATTAATTCCTCTCCTTGCTGTGGCAAAATACCTGATAAAATTAACTTGTGGGAAGAAAGATTTATTTTAGTTTATGGTTCATGGATACAGACCATTATGGCAGAGCAGGCATGGTGGTTACTGGCTTTTTTTGGGATCCCGGAGCGGAGCTGGCAGCATGACTTGTTGCATACCCACATTTTCAAGCAGAAAGAACTCCCATGAAAATGAACTGGGGTATAAAACACTCAGGGCCCATTCACCAGAGAATCACTACTCCAAGCTAGACCTCCTCCTAAAGCCTCCCAAACAGTGCCACAAACTGGAGACTTTCTGTTTAAATTTGTGTACCTGACATTTCATGGTCAACCTATAGCATGTACCCATGTATGTCAATTACTCAACTTCCACAATACTGACAAACCAGGCTTTTCTCTTCATTGAAAGGAACTTATTTAATAACCTGGTGACCTTTGCTATCTGTAAGAGTATTATGTTTACCTCGGACTCCCTGTGCATTGTTTCTCAGACAATAGAGCTCATTCTTGGGAAAGAGGTCTCCTGTGCTTTGCATAATGCTTGTTCAGGACTCTTCCTCCCTGGACCTTCATCCTCAGCATTATTTCTTAATTAGTAGAACTCTTCTATGGAAGAGGCCTCAGTTTGCAAAAAGGCATTTAATTTGCAAAGGAGTTTCAACATAGTCATGCCTTAATCTTAATTGTGATCATTGTCTTGAGGAAACTATTTTCCAAAGTTGTACTATGGTTAGATAATAAATAAACTCCTTAGTCAAAATCAAAGTACTCAGGGTCAGACTCTAGAGCCTCAGTCATTTTGAACTGGATTTCCTTCTTACCTCACACAGATTGTTATCTGCCAGCTGTGGCATTTTCAAGGACAACCACAACACAAAGGAGAGCTGCTACCGGGACACACAACACAGAGGGGAATACTTTACTCCTTGTTGAACTGGTTCTTAGGCTTGATACATGGACCAATCCCACTGAATAGGTGCGCCTATGGTGTGTTTAACTTGACAGTTCCAACTGCTGCTAGATTTACCTAGACAGTGTCAATTTTAGCCAGTATGTAGTGCTGAACTTGAAGAACAAAGTGAATTTAACTGTCCTTTTCTAAAATTTCTAGGCTCTGAAGTGTTTATCCCCTACTGCTGGGCCAGGTGCTCTCCTTCCACAGTGATGAACTCACTGAGATCTAGTTTCCTTAACTTTGAATCTTTGCCAATCACTTGCTCTGTCCTCTGTCTTTCAGCAGGAAAAGACAAATGTCAGTGAGAATGCACTTACAGGGCCTGGGGATAGGTAGCCTACCATATGTGAGGAATTGCAAAAAATAAAATACACCAACAAAAGATAAAGGAGAGATCCATTATAATTCCCACTTTAGCAAGTTGAGTCACTTGGTAAGAGTGTATTCAACCAAATGTTCATTGTTTTTATGATGCAGAATCATGCTGACTCAAGAGTAACTTCCAGGTTGTTAGGTTTGCATCTCTTAATCTCTATACATTGTGGGATTGTTACATCAAATTACTGTCAGTTTGTTCTTCAGGGCAAAAAGACCTTCAGGCTTCTGACTGGTCAAAACAGAATAGTAATGTTTTTAAGATAAATGTGTATAACCCCTTTCCCTTATTATAGTGATCATTTATTGGTTATTGAAAGTGGAAATAAGAGATAAATCTTTCCTGGCAATGGCTACATTTAATTCAATCTCTCAACAGTTTGGATCTATCTTAAGTCAATAGGGACTTAGAATCACTTTGCTATTAGCGCCGTTTGTTACACTCCTGAAAACTTCCTGATTTAACTACTGCAGACATTGTTTATTGGATGAAGCCCTAGGGACTGCCTTGTATTTCTACCATCATTCCCCTCACACTGAGAGCAGCATGAATAAAACCAATACTAGTTGACTCCTACCTTCTGTGTGCCATTTCATTCAGATTGTCAAGTAGCAATGGAGTCCCTTGCTTCACCGACTGTCACTGATCTTTGGGAATTGGGTTGTAGCTTGATTTAGTGTTTGGGAGTGGGGATGTAGCTTGAATTAGAGTGCAGAGAGTCTTATTTTGTCTGTCCCCAAAACCACCCCAAAAGTTGCCTTTTGGTTGGTTGTTTGCTGAAGAAAAAAAAAAGCTATATCTCAGTAAGTATGTTATCTTTGCTGCTAGAATGGTTGGGTCTGGAATTTAATTTTATCTCATTTATAAACAAATCAGTTAGCCTGTCTGTCACTGTTTCTGAGTTTCTGTTCAGAGACAAAGGACACTATTAGATTATGCAGCATATGCATCATATCCGAGGAGGTTCTTATTGCTTGTGGGTGTGGAAGAAGGGGGATCAGAAATTCAAGGTCACACTTGGCTACATTGTAAGGCTGAGGCTAGCCTAAACTATATGAGACCTTGACTAAAAGAAAAAGGGGCATATAACCCTAAGCCTACACCTTAATAAACTGTCCCATACTCAATGAGCGAATGGACAGAACTAAGGGCACTATTGGTTATTAATATCAACAGCAACAGAAATGTGAAGTGGGAGGGAGATGGTCTGGGCACTAGGAGTAGCTGGGAAAAGAGTTTTGTGGGTAGATATGATCAAAACACCTGATAAAATGAAGAACCAGCCATCTTATAGTGAAGACACATTAGCTTCGGTGCTGCTTTCAGTTAAACCTCTGCTTCTCAAGGATTAGACTATCCCCACCTGTATGTAACCTTAACTACAAATGGTTCTGTACTGCCTATTCCAGGAAAGGCGATCATGACTTTGTTTCAAACAGTTGTTTATAACCATCTTGCAAGCCTACCTTTCTTTCAAAAGGTAGGTTTGGCCATCTATGGCTACCTGAACATGACTATGATTATCTTGTTATGCCCACACTGCAACCATGTCTTTCTTTACATGGTTGTTAGGATTAACTTGTTTATCCTGAGACTGTACTCATGCCTTAGAAGGAAGCATCTTGAGTACAGGAATAAAAAAGCTTACTTTAATTAATTGCTTGCTTTAATTACTTCAGCCATGATAATTTGGATCAGTGGTCTTTCTTCTACCATCTTTGAAATTAACAATGAGTGTAAGAAGACTTCAAAGAATGCATTTAAAGTACTTAATAGAAGCTTCACATACATCTCTGGACTCTTGGTGGCAAATATTAGCCAAGCTTACAATGTTAAGAGAGTTTTGTCCCATTACAGTTAAAACTTCAGCACATCTTAGGAAGAATCCTTCATCCTTGTAAGCCAGATATAATTAGTTGGAGCTCAGAATTGTTGCTCCAATTATAGTCTATGCCAATTTTGATAAATTAAATTTTCTATTCCATTTGACACATCACAATTTGAAAAATGCGTTCTCTGGATATCTGATTGATCCTCCATTTTCAGAAGCATGTAACACCTTAAGTTTCTCAGGTTACTTTCTTCCAATCAAGAACTTAAAGATTTGTAAGGAAAAACCTCAATGTAATGTAAATACTGCTAATTTTAGAAAAGCTTTAGGTTAAAATTAAAGTTTTTAAAAACCTGACCAAACCATTTTTTTATGATTCTATAGTTGTGTTTTTAATGGATTCCTTTACAGCTGCTGAAGTTATTGCTGGGGATGTGATTAATATCGTTTGTGCAATAAAACACTTCATACTTTATTTTTATACTTTCTGCTACCTGCTGGCACTAGCTTTGAGCCCAGTGTACATTTCTAGTTCATTGCTTGTGATAAAAGTCATTTTACTTGTTGGCTGTATTAGGAGATCTCTCTCTTTGTTGAATTAATGATTCAAGGCAAGTTCTTACGATTCTGTTGACTATAATGAAGTTATTTGTTTGTTTTTCTCCATTTTGACTTTCTTATTTAATTGACCTATTGTCTAAACAAGAAGGAAGGGAGATAAATAGCATTGGCCAGTGCAGGCAGCCTTGTGGGCACATGTGAAACTACCAATATTTTCCAAGCATCACACAGTGGTATAAATCCCACCCAATCTGGGAATATATTTCAAGTTGAATCAAGCAAAAACTGCTGTTCTCCACAATGATGCTCATATCTTAATTAAACTCACATTTTAGGTCAATATATGTTTATTATTGAATTTTCTGGTAGTGCTGTTGGCGTAAATTAAATTGATTTCATTTGCGTTTTCTTTCTTTTTTCTTATCTGCTCGCTTACTCTGGTTTACTCTTTTCTCACAGTTACAGTGGCTCTTAATCAGGGTTAATAATCCTGAGATCCAAACCTTTTATTTTCTAAGGGGGGAGAATAAAATTGCTTGTTAAGCTTTTGAGCTTCAGCCATTTACACTCCAGCCCTCATTTTAACCACTTCTTTCAAAGAAGAGGGTCAGCTGAAACATTCAGTAAATGGCACATACCATTCTACTGAAGCTGAATGAACACACACTCTTCTGCCAAATTATATATGCTTATTTCCTTTGTTTTATTTACAATTACTCCTCTCAAAAGAGTTGTTTACCTTACACTGACAAAACCACACAAGTATGAGAAGCCTCATCTTGGTTTTTGCTTTTTATTCTTTTGTATTTGTTTTTATTTTCGTATAACACACATACATAAGTTTGAGCTTGTGGCTAGAGAGATGGCTCAGCTGAATCAACTTGCTATAAAGGGAACACAGTGTATATCTAGTCCCCAGTCAAGGCTGTAATGGTACCTTCTTTTGAAGGCAGAGGATCAAATTAGGATAACAGGTTATATTCAGTTTGGGCAAAGGTTTTGAATTAATTCTATTTTAGTTTTATATACATGGATGTTTTGTCTGAATGAATGTCTGTGTACAATGTGAATGCCTGGTGCCTCCATAAGCCAGAAGAGGGTGTTATATCTGGAGTTGTAGGCTGTTCAGAGCTGCTATGCATCAAATTGGGCCTGTGTAAGCAAAGCCAGTGGTCTTAACTGCTGAGCCATCTCTCTAGCCCCTAAGCAACAGTTCTTAAATAGTTAAAACTATCAGAAAATAGAACAAAGCATTTTTACAAAGAAAAGAGAATCTGTGTGACAGGGCTTGATTTTGGATAAGAAAGATGAAGCCCTACAGTGGTGGTCCTTGGGAAAAATCGGCACTTCTTAAACTTTTCCACTTAGTCTCCTTATTGTCCAAGAAAATTTTGTGACCAGGAGCATACAGAAATATAGAAATATCTATACATGCCGAACATTTACTGGTAAAGAAAAATGTATTTCTTGATACAATTTTTTGATATACATGTAATTTTACCATTTACCAAAAACAAAGCAAATTTATTTATTAATAATATGTATTTGTGTCTATGTTAACACAGAAGTTGAGTCTTGGCTGGACATTTAATAGTTCAGGACACTAGCTATCTTCAATGTTTTTCAGAGTTGATCGATAATTTGATTTTATGATCATCAATACTGAGAATGACACAAATGGAGGAAATGAAATGGCAGAAGCATCTTCAGTGTAGTTCCAGACAGTGCAGGAAATTCTACTCTAATCTCAAACCAAAATTTTTAACAATTTTTATGAAACTTGGCTCAGTGGTTTGGGTTCTGGGGAAGGTGCTTGAATCAACCTTGGCAGACCTTCATGCAAATGAAAGCTTCCTGCTCTGCCTGGAGAAATGCTTCCTTCTGGGCTGAGGGGAAATAGACAAGGTACCGAATGGTAATAATAATAATAATAATAATAATAATAATAATAATAAAATAATAATAACAATAGTAAAATTCAGTGAAAGCTGTTTTCAATAGGTATTGATAGGTGTGGCTGGGATGGTACCTTCTAGAATGAGTAGTATGCTTCGATAGTAAGCAACTATGGCTATAGGATAGCTTCTCAACGTGTCTGTGGGATGTTCAAGGTGCTGGCAAGATAACAATCTGTTTGGCTACTTGCCTCATAGTCCTTTGCTCAAGACTAAGAAAAACACTAAGAACAAAACACTAAGGAAAAACTTAAATTAAGTTTTCTAAATTAAGACTGGCATTTAAGGAGTCAAACTGACTTGTCACCCAATATCATAGCCTACAGGAAAAATAAATGGTAAAAGCAATGTTTACAATCCAATCTTAAGCTTAGCAGTAATTTCACAGGGCTCTAACAGGGCCCAATTCCTGCCAAATGACATAAGAAGTGGAGCCCTGTCATCTGCCTCACACGTGCTGGAGACTTGCTCCCTAGCAGGGACTGGAGAGGTAGAAGCCCTAAGGGGTGGAGGGTAGAGGGTAGATATTAGAAGATCTTCCTTTGGAAGAGTACAAGACACTGGACACTTTTTTCCCATTTCCTTCCTTCCTTCCTTCCTTCCTTCCTTCCTTCCTTCTTTATTTATTTATTTATTTATTTATTTATTTATTCTCTTTGCATCCCAATTGCAGTCCTCATCCTCCAAGTCCCACCCCTACACACAAAGCACCTCCATCCATTCCCTCCTCTTCTCCTCTGAGAAAGGGAAGACCTCCCCTTGGTACCAACCCACCCTGGCACCACAAGTCACTTCAAAACTAGGCATATCCTTTCCCAGTGAGGCCAGACAAGGGAGTCTAGTTAGGGGAATAGGATCCACGGGCAGGCAACAGAGTCAGGGACAGCCCCTGCTACAGTTGTTGGGATATCTGCATAAAGACCAGGCTGAACATCTGCTACATATGTACTGGGACCTAGGTCTAGCCTATATATGTTCTTTGATGGTTTAGACTCTCGGAGCCCCCAAGGGTCCAACACTAGATTACTCCATGATCAGGAGAGATAGGGAGCAACTCTTCTCTTTGTAAACTGGTAATGTAAGATATTTATTATAGCAGGAGTAAAGCTGATGACCATGGGTTCCTGGTGGTAGTAGGAATGCAACTATACACATAGCTAATGAAGTTCTATTCTCTACTAATCAGTGGAAATGAAACATATCCTTAGAAATGAGTTGCCAAGCTCACAGAGTAAAACCATTTAAAGAGTACAAGAGCAAGCTATTTGTTTTTTATTTTATTTTTTATATGAAGTCTAGGATAAAAAGTTAGATTTGAAAAGCAAGCCTTTTCTTCACTTAGTAAATGGCGGCAATTAGGAGTGCTATCTGTGTCTTCCCTCTTTGTGAAAGCACAATGTTTTTAACAAAAAGGTGTTGCTCTGCAGGTGACTAGAACACACTTCTGTATGTGTGCAAAGTTCAGTTTCAGAATTACGTCATCTGTAGGTACTTTTTTATGGGAAGGTTTGCTTCATTTCCTGTCTTATACATCAATCTCATTTTGTGATTTAGACATCTTAATTACTTCAGTGATTTAATAACTAGAAAAAGAATTTTTCTACTTAACGCTTATGCCTCACAGTACCTAGCATGATTGGATCGATGGCGGTATTCACTTTGAGTCACCTATGAAACAAATATTCTGGAACAGCATCAAAAGCTTTGGAGTAGAATTGTTTTCTGAGCACCAGGGTGGGAGTTTGCACACTGGCCAGGATCTTCCCTCTATCTATTTCTGTGAGTTTTAACACCACTGACCTGGCCAAATTCCAACACCATTCATTAAATCTTGCCTGTCTCAATCAACCTTGAAACTTTAATAAGGCCCTATATTTCATATCCTAACCTACTTTCATAACATCTTCCAAAGCAGCCACCCAGCTGTGGCCATTCACACTGGAGCTAGCTAGATTTGTCTAACAGCTGAGGGTACCCCCTCCATCACACACACACACACACACACACACACACACACACACACACACACACTCATTCTTCCCCCGGAAGCAGGAAGAAGCTCAGTGATTTGTTCCAGGAAAACGATTCAAATGACATTCAAATGACAGGTAAGTAGGAAAATCCAAATACTAAAATCAATTGCCCAAGCATTTCTTATAGTACATTCATTGGAAAGATTACCAAAGTACCAGCTGAGCACTTAACTTCAACCAAGTACAATGTTATAAGAAATTAAAACACCAGGAAGCTTCACACCAAGATGCTCTCCTGACCCTCTGAAACCTTTTTGCTTTTGAATCCTCACTATTGGCTCTGGCGCGCTTTGATGCAGCCTGTCTGAACACATCACCATATCAAGCTACACAAAGCAGCCCAGCAGGGCTGATGAGGCCCCGAAGACAGCACAAGTGTGTGTCTGGCACATTCATTCTCTCCTTATTGGTGAGAATTCTTTAACACACAAAGCCTGTTCCTAAAATCAGTGGGGAAGGAGAGAGATTCCTCAGCCTTTCCCCACATAGAGTGAGGGCTGCCTCTTTTCTCAACCTCAGTATCTCCCTGGAACATATTTTACAGATTCTGCTGGACATAATTGACAAACAGATTCACCCAGTATGTAAGACAGGAAACATGAAGACATTTCTCTGAAAAAATATCTTGCTATCATGGAAAGATTGCCTCAGTATCTTTTCTGAGACCTACCTTCACAGCCCAGCAAGGGCAAAATTTACTAAACAAACCAGCAGATCTGATATTTGAGTCATCACTCTTAAATCCTGAGAAACCATCAGTCAACGTTGGTTAGTACCAGTCAGCCTTGTGAATGTCCGTGTAAGTGATGCCTTGTGACAGTCTTGGCTAATTTCTAATAGGTAGGAGCCTCCTCTGGTTCATTCTCATCTGACTTTTAAGATGTTAATGAGTTGAATTCTCACTATTGGCTCTGGCACTTTGATGCAGCCTGTCTGAGAACATCACCTTGACAGCAATGCTGTCCCAGCACTGTCTGCTGGAGAAGTGGGAGGAGTTTCCTGTGATTTATCATCATTTAATAGGGAAGTGAAAGGAGACTAAATTATAATTATGCCTATATACACCTCAGTCACTCGTTGTCTTCAGTGACACTACTTCATCTGTATTTTATAGGGTCACTTAGGGCACAATAAAGACACTGGCATAAATGTCAGTAAGTAGTCTGCCTTCATCCACATGGTATTGACTTTAGGTCTTCTAATGATAGCTGAAAAAGTTTCATCTCCATGGAAAATGCAGGCAATAGTTTGTCTGTAGACAACATAAAATGTTTTCTCGTTAATGTTAATCAGTCTTGTCCTGTGAAATAGATCCTGCCAGTGTAATAATGTCTTGGTCAAATCAAGAACCTATGTAAACTGAGTGAAGGCATAAGAGTATATAAATAAACATGGATTTTCAGGTGACAACATAACTCATTGTAATTGTAATAAGGAATAGGATTTCTTCCTTAAACGCAAAAGCTGTCCATAGCCACTTAGCTAACATTAGAAATTTACACACTGATTGGCAAAGTCCACACATACCAACCAGGGAGATAATTGAACTCCTTAAAATTGTTCTCTTTAATATGAAAAAGGCAAATAATTTATGGGCTTTGGGGAGGACTCCTCTGCAGATGTGTTTGATGTTTCCCAACTGGTCTTTCCTCCTCCAGCCATAAGATGTTTGGTTTAATGTCTAATTTTTAGTATGCCTAGCACTGTACTGGGCACTCCCTTATTCACCAAGGTAAAGCTATATGGATATAGGTGTAAGTATGAGTAACTGCCAACAGAGTAAATTAGTCAATATATCCAAATATCTAGAAAAGCCCCTAGCATAGAGACAGTCCACTATAATCACCGTGATTATGTGTATCCCTTGAGGAAAGGTACCAGGGGTTCACGGTTGTGCCTCCTGTACCTTGTAGCAGCCTAGAACAGACTTGGTAGCCAGTACAATTTGCAATATATAAGCGAAGGATTAATGGATTCATGAATTTAGTAGAAAAAAACTTAATTCTTTCAACATTATTTACTCACTGAATTTGCTAATTTGTTTAGCAATTATTTTCTTACTGGAATAAGAAGGTAAATCTTATAAAAATGATTACACAAAAGTGGCAAGACATATTTCAGAGAAACATGTTGACGTAGACTGTCTTTAATATTAAATGAACACATTTCTCAATTATGTCCAGCAGAAACTATAAAATAGATAATAGCCCAAACTAAAACTGACATTGAAAAAATAAATTTCTGTATTACGCTGTATAATAAGCAAAACTTCTAGACATGAGCTCAAAAAAGAGCTCTTAGATCCAGACTTGGCGCTAGTAACTGTTTCATGGCCTAGAAATTATTTACAGACATTAATTATTGCCCTTGTTATCATCTTACATTCCTTGGAGAAAGACAAGAAGGTATGTTCACAAGGATGTTAATCAGAGTGCAGTGTACAGCTCTTCAAACTGTCTGGATCACTGAGCATATAGACCTGCTCCAGTCTCTCTGCAGGAAGAGTAGTGTTTCTCCAGTAGAAGAACAAACTCAAGAGCTGCACTTAAATATGTCAAGGCTAAGATATTAGTCTTTTTTTTTTATCTAGAAACATAGATTTCTGTTCCAAATTTGAATGGGTTCAAAGTTAATGGATATGCCTCTATTTACTCAATGCCTAAGATGGCAAAAATAACTACAGGATTTCCAAGTGAAGCAATACCAGGTATCGACATTCTAAAGGGCAGCTAACCTAGATGTGAACTAGCAAGTCTTTTCTCCAGGTTTTTCAAGCTTCATCCCATCTTGAGCATTTTCACCAATAAATGTCAGACAAGAAGCACCCAGAACCAGTACCTTCTCCACTTCCTACCTTTTGAAAATGCATTTTCAGGACTGAAATATTATTAAAAGCTGTGGATAAATATAATATTGTATTTGGATTTAGAATATGTATGGATGTAGAATTTATGGATATAGATTTTTTTTTTACTTTTCTAATAGCTTTTGTCACTTAACAGACTCTATTAAATGTGTTATGCAAATACTCCTTTTAGAAATTCCAGAGTTTAAATTTGAAAGAAATCACTTTTGGCCATGTTCCTTCTTGGTGCTGAGAAACATGACCCTCACAAACAGTTTTTTCTACTTTGCAGTATTTGTAGGTTTTTCTGAGCTTAGTTCTTTTGTAAAACTTCATTTTAACAAGTTGTCTTTATGCTTTTAAACTTCTGTTACTTGTTACTCAGAAAACATGCCCTTTCATATAAGCTACTAAAAGTCCTTTGTGCAAATAGGAAGTAAATATACCAGATGAGCAAATCAATCACCATGAGCAATAGATACTGTGCTTTAAAACTGATGAAAGTCATAAGAGTCACAAATAAACTCATGCAGAAGTCACAAATGAGGTCACTGGGCCAGGCTCATCTCTTAGTTGACCCAATAATTTTTAAAATCAATATTAACATTTAGGGTTTATAATATTTCAAAAGCACATGTACCTCCTGGCTTTTCATAAATGATGATAATGACTTATAGTAATGAAGTGCTGTGACAGACTTTCATCTAATATTTAATCCTCCCCCAAATCATCTGACATATCCTATTTTCTCAGACCTTGAATTTCTCAAGTGAGGAAACTATAACCAAGAGAAGCTTAGCCACCTAATTTTCAGGATCACACAACTGGCTGACATCGAATTTAAACTTTCAGGTTCCAAGAATTCCCATGTAGCACTATTATTAGAAAAACTCACCTAAAGGCCCAGAGTCTCATTCCTAGCTAGCATCAATGTGCCTACTTTCCCCTGGGTATCAGTGTGAACTGAAACAGCTTGCATTTTGACACAGACACCGATGTAGGCATTTCAGTTTATGGCCCTCACTCTAAATCTAAGGTTAGAACACATTATCTTGAGATAGAAGCTGCATACTAAATATCTTTTCTACATTCCATAGATTCAGTCTTTGCTTGAAGTTAATTAACGGCAGGAGCTCAGCGAGCCTAGATAGCTTCTTGTGAAGTCCTCAATGCTGACAGTGAAATGAGCAAATGAGAACTGAAATCTACAAGCTGCTGTACTGCTAACAACAGCAGTTTTAAATATATATCATTTTCTGATGCATTTCATGCTTAATTGTTTGCATGTCTGGGTAATAACACACATGAACACTTTTTCAAACTTGGATTGCTCCTTAGTTCCAGGTGTGGTCAACACGCCTTTGGAAAGAAAGATTTGCATCCCACCTTTTCACCGACAGTTATCTCTGCTGTGTGGTTAGGTTTCAAAGAATAAGTAAAATTAATCTCCTTCATTAGAAGGTAAAGAGTCTTTTAATAAATGACCCTTATTCTGCACCTCAGAGGGTAGGCCAAAAGCTTTGAAGGGTTTTCTGTCTGAGGAGTATCCACTGAGAGGAGCAGCTGTGATTTAATCAACTAGTCTGCTAAACTTATTACTTCAGGCAACTATTTACTCTACAGGAAATTCTCTGAAATGCCACTGTGGCATACCTTCAGTTTGCTTTTCTACATATCACGTCTATAGGCTCCTGTGGCAGGCCAGGCACTTCTAAGCAATTGATGTAGTTTTACAAGTGTTTGCATGCTACCATTTGATTAAATTGTGTTACTGTTTCTCAAACTGTATTTTGAAAGCTGAAGATTTTTTCCTACAATAATATTTAGAATATAGATAGGTCTGGACAGATAGACAGAGAGGGAGTTATAGAAACTGCCTTCTACTTTCTTTAATAGTCTCTCTGGAAGTGTTTATAAAGTAAGACATTATACTGTGAGACAGGAAGGAATTTTTTATGTTCTCTCCTTCCGACAGGGTTGTCCTCCATCATGCTGAAAATCAGAGAACAAGTTCTTCAAGTTATGAGTCATAAGAATAACTACAATGTGTATATTTTAATAAATATAACACTGTTGTTGTTTGTTGTATAGTCTAGGCAATCCTGGAAAACAAAAGCTTCCCTAGACTATACAATAAACACCAACAGTGGCATATTTATAATAACATGCACATTCTTGTTATTCTTATGACTCATAACCAAGAGCTAAAAAGGACTGCTTGACCACAGTGGAGCAGCACTGGCCATCCCAAGAGCTCCTATGAGCTGATACTTAGAAATATCCCTTCAAATATTAAAAAGAGTTAACACTAAAGGTTTCTTTTTAAGTGACCCAAAGAATAGATCAGAGATGTTTAGTACTGTATTATTAAAATCACTAATGTTTAGGAAACTAAAACTTTCAGGAATTAAAGTTATAATTCAATTAGGTTTAATAATCTTGAAATGCTTTAAAGGGAACTGTTCCCTCAGAACCTTTGACACAATGGATTCTGACATTATCATTCTTGTATTATATTACTTCCAAGTCAGACAATGTTTTCAGAGCATGGATTATTCTTAACTGTCAAATTCTGTCCTCAAACACCAAGTGCCTGTCCCATACCCTTCTGTGTGACCAAAAACTAGTTATTTCACCACCTTGTGCTAACAATATTTTTAATAGCAAAGAGTCAAGTGCCATGACACCTGCTACACACCGAGAACACTTCTGAACTGTAGTGAGGCCTTAGTAAATGCTGGTTATTATAATTCAACAGACTTGTCTTCTACTCAGGCTCTTCGGGGTTTACACGCTACATTTTACCATGTCTGTAAGTCTTGGTTACTAAGTTTCTATCACTTAAATGTTCCTAGAACTACAACATCAGGGATAGCTTAAGCAAGTAAAGATTTATCTTGGCTCATAATTTCCAAATGTTTCAGTTTATCTTAGTGGGGAAGCCATGAGAAAACGGGTCTGTCTGTGATGGTGATGGTGGAGTGTGATGGTGGCTTCCTCACAACAGAATAGAATAGAAACAGAGTAGAAACAGAATAGAAAGGACAGGGCTGCGGATCCTAAGGGTAACACAGACTTCCAAAGGCTCACTAATTGTGCCACTTCTACCAGCCAGTAACCTCCTCCTAAAGTTTCCATGCCCCCCTCAAATAGTGCCAGCAGCTAGAAACAATCATTGCAACTGTGAGCTTGTGGGATCACTAATATTCAAACAACTAAGATTCAAAGGCTCGTGATCATCTTATAAAATTAAGTACATTTAAACCAATCTACAGAATCCAAATTGAACAGTCCCAACACTGGTCAAATGTCCAACATATAAAGTCTATTTTGCGACCCAAGCAAACTATTATAATACATTTTTATAAAATTAAGAAGAAAGTTACTGACATAAAGCAAGCAATCTCATATCCAAAGAGAAGAGTCCAAGCAAAGCAAGGGAAGAAAGCAGCAAGTCCTGTGGCTGACTGTCAGGCATCCTCATCTGGAATCATTCTGTACAGTGATGTAGGCTTGCTGCTACCACCTGTATGGCCTTTCAGTTTACAGCTCACATAATCTCTCCCACAAGCTGACTCCATGTGGTGCATGAAGCTTTCTTCAGCAAATATTTCATGTTCCTGACATCAAAAACATCTTATGGTCTCTATTTTAACTTGGGCATTTTCTTGCAGTTTCCTTCATCAACCTTGTGGAGGTGTTCTTTAGGGAATCTGACCCTGTCTACATTGACTGCCATCTGAGGACTTCCTTTAAAAATCTGTGTAAAACCTGGAACTGAGATGGCTATGTCTTCCATGTTTGGTAGCTTTTATAGTACCAAAAAGTGGTACTTCTGTTGAAGAAAAACCATGAAGTCTCATTCAACTGTGAACCCTGCATGCTGTGCCACCAATATGCCAAATAGGATGTGCCCAGTACTATAATAGAGGCATGATTTTTATGTGTGTGGCCAATCACTTTCTGATAGGTTCGGGGCCCATTATATAGGGGGGAACTTATGCCTCATATTCTAAACCTGCTGAATATTTCATAGCTAGGGACATGATAGGCTTTCATGGGAAGGTACTGCTGTTGTTTCACTAACTGTACATGTTGTACCCATAAATTTTCTTTCTAAATGCTGATGTTTTACACAAGGTTGGTCTTTCTATCAGCTTTTCTCAGAGAAAGTATCATTTTACAGTGGGAGATGCTTATTATAGAAACTTATAACTGGCTAAAGTGCTGAGAATAAGAGATTCAGGAATGCTTAGCCATTTGTAAGATACCCCCAAGTCTCAGGGAACATCATAAAAGAAGATACAGAAATAATATAGGAATCAGACGAAGGAATGATGGTATAATGGAGCTTAGTCTTCTGGGCATGACATAGCCATTGTATGCATTAATTCACAACAGTTGTGATTACCTATACAAGTCTTGCACAAGACTAGACCTGCAAGTCTCTTATTATGGCATGTGGAAAGGGTTCATGAGGCACTGTCCCTTTTGCTGAGGACATATAGGTAGTTTGGCTGCTAAGAAAGGGAGAGCTATCACTAGTCAGTTGCTTATGTTGTTCCTAAAAATAATGTCTCACCCATACTTCTATAAGCAACCTTCATTATATTTATTGGATCACTAAAAATACATAAACAAAGACATGTAGATAGATATAAAAGGGACTAATTGGGAAGACGAGGGTGAGCGCTAGGAGGGGCACAATGGTGAAAGAATAAGGTGGGGTTAAAACAATAAGATTAAATAAATGAGCCTATACATGAGCTTCCGTCATGTCACAACACTTGCAGTCTGCAAGTCTGAAATGAACCAAGTGGATGATGCAAAGGCCTCTACTCTAGTTCTAAAGAGAATCATCGCTTTCTTCTGAAATATCACACCCACAGCTTTACCGTTCGTATATTTCCATCACAGTTCTGTTCCTTTGAATTACTGAGCTCCGATTACATCATTCTAAGGCTTGTATAGCTTACAGCTGCAAACATTTTCATACTCCTCCCCTAAACACACATTGCAATTCTGTATGAACCAGAAAGGAAGTTTCACCACACATATAATCTCTCAGATACTAGTTTCCTGTAATATTTACTTAAGTGCCAACAAGACCACGATACCTGACAAACACAACTTGAGCATAGAAAAAAAATGTTTGGCTCACAATTTCAGAGGGTTATAGTCCAATGTAATTGGGAAGGAAAGCAAAGAAGTCCAGTCCATAGTATCAAAAGTATCACCTGGCAGCATACCAGGAAGTAGTATGGCAAGAACTATGTAGAGTTGTCTAATCATCAATGTCCTGCTCAAAGTACTTCACTCTACCAGCCGTGCCCCCTCCTAAAGTTTCTACAGCCTCTGAAATTAGAGACACTAAGTGGTGACCCAGAATTTGAAACATGAGCTCCTGGGACATGTTTCAGGACTGGACTATAAAAAAGCTCTCAAACAATTCTGTACATAAAGCATCTCTACTCACAGGCTTAAAAGTACTAATTTCTTTGTGCAAATTAGAAATATCCCTGGTACAATGTTGATTTAAAACAACATGATCTAGGAGTTGTACAATTCGCACACATCTCTGAGAATTTAGCCATCGTCAAGACGAAATGCGAAGGAGCACAACGAATCAGTCTTTGTCATCATTATAGAATTCTCCTTCATTATGAAGGTTTCATCACACAGTGAAAGATGGAATGGATGACTGGAGACAACAGGCTTTCTTTATTATGTTGATGAGCACTGAACTGCCCATTTAAAAGATTTCAGAGAATATGATTTAGTAGTCTAGTAATTCGTCCTCCATTTGTTAACAATTGGTCATTTTTAGTTTTCATTTATGTCATCACCAGAATCCTCTGTCTTTGGTTTTTTTTTTTTTTAACTTTTCCAGGTAAATTGTCTCACTTCCTGTAAACATTGAGGTTGTAATGGCAGAAAGGTAGTTTGGATTTACATCTCTGTTGTCATTCCCCTGGATGCTAGGCAGTAGAGCCATCAAGAGGACCAAATCTGTATTACTTCCAACATGATACCCAAAGCACCTAGCATAGGAAATGTTAGCAAATGTACAATTGTGGTCTTAATTTTGGGGAATACTCATTTTATAGAATGGTGTTGTTTTAATCTCCATGTTTTTGTCTCCTTTGTCTCCTCTATGTTTTCTTTTTTTTATTGAATATTTTATTTACATTTCAGATGTAATCCCCTTACCCCAGTTCCCTCCCCCTGCCCATCTCATTCCCCTTCCTTCTGCTTCCATGAGGATGTACCCCTACCCTCGAATTCCCCAACACTGGGGATCCAGCCTTCACTGGACCAAGGACTTCCTCTCCCACTTATACCTGACAAGGCCATCCTCCCCTACATATACAGCTGGAACCATGGGTCCCTCTCTATGTGCTCCCAGGCTGGTGGTTTAGACCCTGGGAGCTCTGGTTGGTTGGTATTGTTGCTCTGCTCATGGGGCTGCAAACCCTTTCAGCTCCTTCAGCTTCTTCTCTCTAACTCCTCCATTGGGAACCCCTTCTTCAGTTCAATGGTTAGATGTGAGCATCCACCTCTGAATACGTCAGACTCTTGCAGACCTCTAAGGAGACAGCTATATCAGGCTCCAGTCAGCATGCACTTCTTGGCATCCACATCAGCATCTAACTTTGGTGACTGCACATGGGATGGATACCCAGATGAAACAGTCTCCAGACGACCCCTCCTTCAGTTTCTGTCCCACACGTTGTCTCCATATTTGCTCCCATGAGTATTTTGTTACTCCTTCTAAGAAGGACCAAAGCACTCACACTTTGCTCTTCCTTCTTCATGAGCTTCATGTGGTCTGTGAGTTGTATCTTGAATATTGCAAGCTTTTGGGCTAATATCCAATTATCAGTGAGTGAATACCATGTGTGTTCTTTTGTGATTAGGTTACCTCACTCAGGATGATATTTTCTAGTTCCATCCATCTACCTAAGAATTTCTCAAATTCATTATTTTTAATAGTGGTTTATAATACTTCATTGTGTAAATATTTCATTTTCTGTATCCATTCCTCTGTTGAATGACATCTGGGTTCTTTCCAGCTTCTGGCTATTTTAAATAAGTCAGCTATGAACATAGAGGAGCATGTGTCCTTGTTATATGTTGGAGCATCTTCTGGGTATACGCTCAGGAGTGGTATAGCAGAGTCCTCAGGTAATGCTATGTCCAATTTTCTGAAGAACCACCAGACTGATTTCCAGAGTGGTTGTACAAGTTTGCAATCCCATGAACAATGGAGGGGTGTTCCTCTTTCTCCACATCCTCGCTAGCATCTGCTATCACCTAAGTTTTTGATCTTAGCTATTGTGACTGGTGTGAGGTGGAATCTCAGGGATGTTTTGATTTGCATTTCCCTGATGATTAAGGATAATACCCCCTCCCCCTTTCTCTGAATTTTTTTTGTTTGTTTGTTTCTGTTTTGTTTTTTTCGAGACAAGAGTTTCTCTTTGTAGCCCTGACTGTCCTGGAACTCACTCTGTAGAGCAGACTGTCCTGGAACTCAGAAATCTGCCTGCCTCTGCCTCCCAAGTGCTGGGATTAAAGCTGTGCGCCACCACTGCCCAGCTAAGTTTTCTCTGATTTTAACAGCAGATCTAGTGCAATGTTATGAAGTTCTTTAATTTCTGTATGCCTTTCCTGGAGCTCTGTTTGATTTTGGCATCTAATATTGTAAAAATAACTTTTCCTAAAATGTGCTATGAGTGATTTAAAAATGTTTACAGTAACATTCAGCTAAGGAAAATAAGTGACTTTTTTATTTCTGTTAGTTCCATTCATTAATTTATAGGATCCAAAAATTATCTAAAATATATTTTCGTAGATAAGAAAGTACTATATTATTTAAATTTTTATTACAAAAGGGATGCAAATTTATTGAAATGAAAATTAGAAATGCACCTTAAGAATATGGTATAAGACATACACACAAATAGAATTAATATCCTAAATTCTATTATAAGGTATGCTTTTAGATTATCAGCTTGCTTACCATTTTACATTTGAGTTTTCTATAGACACGGATTTTTCACTTCTATAAATTAAATTACAACTTTTGGTTGTTGGCAGTAGCTTTATAGTGGTCTTTTCCATTGCAGCTGGGTGTAGGGAATTCAGCATTACTCCATCCTCCAAGCCTGCTCCCTCTCTTTCCCTTTCACTGTTCTGCATATTGATTGATTTCACTTTGCCTTGTAAGTTACAGTTTCCCAGCCAGTTCCTGTTGCTGATAAGTCCTGGTGACTGTTTCTCATCTCTGCCATCAATTAGTTAAGTCTCACTTGTTGTCAGGATTTAAACTGCACTGAAACAGACTCACAGTGGTCACTGATACTGAATTCTTCGATGATAATTCTCCTTGTTAGGGCCCAAGTCACAGAACTAAGAAGACAGAATAGAATACTCAGTCCATACAAACTACAGGTGTCTTCACGTGTCCTAGAGCTATAGCATTTTCATAATAAATTACAACCAGTGAGACTGTCTTAACTGGAGAGACTATGAAATACCACCTTTGTATAATAAACTTATTTTATTATTTAGCTAAGAAATCTGTGTGTATGTTAAATGAACATGCCGAGTTTGAATAAAATTTGTAAGGTATAACATGTTCAGCTAATCTTTTCTGGTTTACGATGAATAAAAATTTGCTGGAATATAACAAAACTGGAAAAAAAAAGAATATGGTATAAGGGCTGGAGCAATGACTCATCCATTAAAGGCTGGGCTGGCAACCCAAAATATCAGAATATGGTATAAAGACCTTGAAAATGAGGTTATACACTTGTGATCACTCATTCATTGTAGATTCATATATTTTGGGGTTAAAAATAAAATCTTAAAATAGTTTAAATACTTTCCCAAGAAGCTATTTCCCTAGACAGGAGTTAGACAGCCGAAATAGTTTCATAGCAGACACCACAAAGCAGTGGATTCCAATTGCAATTAGAACAAGAAAATTCACCTGGTGACCAGACACGCAATTCCTTTTATGGCATATTAGGAGCACCCTAGTCTTTCCCTGTGGTGACAGTCATCAAACAGCTAACATTTGGAAATCCCCATAAGAGTATGTTAGGGTGCAAACAATTTTTTTCCTGTTGTAGTGTCTTCAGGAAAGAAACCTTATAAAATCCCTTGTCTTGCTGGCCCTTCCACCTGCTGTAATAACCATCAGTCCCACAGACTAATTTCAACCCACCCTGACTGAGGGGCAAAGGGTCTAGAGCTAGCCTGAGCCTCATAAATTTCTATGGTTTCAGAGGAGTTTTTAATGATATCATTTTGAAGAGTCTGAAAAAAAAAAAACCAAGTTTCTGCTGTGAAGTTGTCACCGTAATGGAAGATGATTACATCTGAAGAAGCTCAAACGGAAAGAAAAAATGATTGTAGTTGCCTTGTAGTCTCCGGTTAACAAGCAAAGAGAGCACCATACATAACGCCACAAACTGGCGGGCACCTTTGTCTCTGATAGCTACATCCAGAAAGTTTCTAATAAATTCCACTCTTGAGGTTTTTGCACATCTAAAGTGACCAACTTTTATTTTTTTTTATCGGAGTTGAACTTCAGCAGTTTTTAGAAGTATATTGCAGTAATTGAAAGACTTTCTAAGAGCTGTTGGTGAATCAGACTGTCGTAGAGAAAACAAGAAATCAGAAAAAAATATCATGAAGGAAGCAGTAGTCTTTTCTAAAATAGTCTAACCCAGGGTGGCCATTCATGTTTGCATCTACAATATAGCTAGTATAAGAAAGAGTCCAGGTTTGTGATGGAGAGTGATTTACCTATAGAGTTTGCAACCGAAATTCAGAGTCCTAGTGCAGGCATGGGTTTTAACTGGCCGAGGTTGTGTGTTTTGTTTTGGCTTTTTATTTATGTGTTTATTCTGTAGGTTGTTTTTTTTTGTTGCTGTTTGTTGGTTTGTTGGTTTGCTTTTTTCTCAGTTGTTTTGAGATTGAGACAATTTCATACTAGGTAACCCAGGCTTACATAAAACTCATTACATAGATTAGTAGGTCTTATTGCTTCTGTCCTTGCAAGTGTGGGATGACAGGCATCAACCACACATGCTGGAATTTAAAGAGCTAGGAAAACTTAGGTATGAGGCCAGCATATGATTTGTTTGGCTAGAATGGATACAGTACCTGACAGTGTCAGAACTCCATGTAAGACTCTCATCACATGTAATGGAAGGTACCCAGGTGCTGCTGCTAGTTCCTGGGGGTTCTTTCTCTACTCCTTCTCTATAGCTGAGGGGCTAATTTTTCAATATAATGACAAAGCCAATATCCTAAACTACATACAGTCATTGCTCATATCTGAAGAGCATTGGATCTAGAATACTTGCAGATACCCAAATCCTACCTTAGTATAGAGATTCATCCTCCATAAATCCACCTTTCTAGTTAAACCATTTCTAGGCCACCAATAATAACAATCACAGTCTGGGTGCTACATAAATAAATACTGCTGCATTGTAAGGAATTGATCATAAAGAAGTCTGTACTTAGTAAATACAGAAAATTTTCAGCATATTGTTGATCTGAGGTTCCTGAACAAGGAATGTGGAATTTATATATATAAAAGATCAAGTGTGTATGTATGTGTGTGTGTGTGTGTGATATGACATAGATATGTATATATTATATTTATACACAACCCACATATACTTACATCCACATAACATATGGGCATACACACATTCACAATTTCCTACTTGAAGTGAGAACGATCCCTCCAAATATCATTGTTCAGCCTTGCTGGGGAGGAAAACCTGCAGGTTAAAAAGATTATAATAATTGCAGCTGGTGTAAGTCTGGTGTTAGATAGAAACTGATTCTTTGATGCTAACTCTTAAAATGTGTTTTCCATGGCTGTTATATCTCAATAGTTATTCCCGAATATACTCTGATCACTAAAGAAATGGTGCAGTCAGAAAAAAAAAACAGAATTATTTGCAATCATGTTATAAAAGTAATACAACTGAAAACTGGCTGGATTACAAATGTTTATTGAATCTTTGAAAAAGTTCCAATAGAAGAAAATGTATTTTGTGCTGACATTTGGAGTTATGGCTTTGTGAACCCAGCTATAATAACAGCGAGTCCGCTTGTTACCGCTACTGAAGATTCATTTCCCAAATTCTGATTCCAATGTTGTTGTATACCAAGAAAGGATGACTGACACCATAAGAGGAAAGAGAAGCGGAACATTGTCTGGTGGAACTGTTATTTTGTACAACATAGGACATAAAACTACACCTAACTGAGCTGAAACAATCACAGAGAGCTGGTAATGAAATATAACTTAAATTCTCCATAACTCAATGAGACTTACAAAACTGGACAGAAAATGGGGGCATCTTCAGTGGACCATAGAAGCTGACCTTGCAAAGAAATTGAATTCTATTGGCAATGAGAAGGCAAAATTGCAGGTTTGGTATTTTATTCTCTGGAGTTGTCTTAACAGAAGCAACTTAGGGAACTGTGCTACAAATGCAGGTGTTTTTAACCTTAGAATCTGATGGAAGACTAGTCAGTGAATGCTAGATCTTCTTTCCTGAAAACACCATAGGTAGGGCCAAATCAGCCAGCAGAATATAAGATTATGTATCTCTTCTATAGTATGTCCTTAGTTTTATGAATATATCTATAAAGGTAATTTTCTTTTTTATTGGATATTTTATTTATTTACATTTCAGATGCCTTCCCCTTTCCTCACTTTCTCTCCCTAGAAAACCCCATCCCATCCCCCTTTTTTGCTTTTATACTATTTAATTACATGCAAGTATTAAGGTAAGTTTTAGTTTGAGGAACTAGTAATACAATAGATGCAAATAGTCAAGGAACAACCACGACAATAAACACAAATAGTCAAAGAACAAGCAAAGTAATAAACAAAATCCCGTGAACATTCTCGTGATCGCTGTTTCTAAGGGATGACCAAAATATCTGAACCAACTTCTCTGTCCTAGCCCAAAGTAATTTTGAAAAAATGTCATGTCTGAAGCCTACTTCCTTGTTCTAACCTAATATTTAGATTCCTGCCTGAAATTACATTTTTGTTCTAGCCTAAGATTTAGATTCCTGCCTGATATTAGAGATGGCCCAGCCGTTAAAGGTAATTTTCTATCAAGTTGAAAGTATAGGCAGATAAAAAGATGGTTGAAAAATTACAATTAAAAGCAAGAGAATGGGATCTCTAGCTTCAAACTTAGCTTTTCCTACTAGAAGTAGTCATGGAAAGTTTTATGCATATGCATATATAGAACTTGAGAAAGATATGTCCTTAAAGTCAGCTATGCTGCCCCTGAGTTAATGGCTTCAGGCTCCCAGTCTGTACTGTGCTCTTTCTGGAACACACACACACACGCACACATGCACACATGCACGCACGCACACACACACAGAGCCTAGCAACAGCAGCATGAAAAGACTGTGCTTGCTATTTCTGTTTGCAGTTGCTAGCCAGGCTGTTTGCAGTTTTCCTTTGCAAATGTAGGTCCTCTAAATTTAATTAATTCATCTCCTCTAAGCTTCACTTACTACTTGAAAGTGGTCCTTTTTTTCAAACAATAAGAAATTCCTTATTTAAACTCTGAGGGAGGGAGGGACTTGGGTGGGAGAGGGAAAAGGGGAAAAGAAAAGGGGAACATGATCAAGTATGGGGAGAGGAGGCAGGATGAGTAGAAATATGCAACCTCAGGAGGTGGGGGGTGGGGCGGGGTGGGGGGCTCTAGAAAGTACCAGAAACCTGGGAGATAAAGGGAGAGACCTTACATGAAATGCCCAACAGTGGGGAGAGGAAGTAGAAGGACAGGGCATCAAGTGGAGAGATGTGTTGCTATCCCACAGTCAAAAACTGTGATGCAGAGTTGTTCCTGCCTAAAAGAACTGCAGGAACAAAAATGGAGAAGAGACTGAGGAAAAGGTGGTCCAATGGCCAGCCCAGCTTGGGATGCATCTGAAGGGGGAGCTCCTAGGCCTGACACTATTATTTATGTTGTGGTGTGCTTACAGACAGAAGCCTAGCATGGCTGCCCTCCGAGAGGCCCAACAAGTAGATGACTGAGATAGAGACAGATGCTTACACCCAATCATTGGACTGAAGTTAGGAAATTAGGAAAAGGCTGGAAGAAGATGAGGAGGAGGGTGTCCCCACAGGAAGATCAGCAGCCTCAACTAACCCACACCCCTGTGATCTCTCAGATAGTAAACCACCAAACCAAGCAGCATACACTAGCTGATAGGAGGCTCCTCGACATAGATACAGCTTAGGACTGCCTGGTCTGGCCTCAGTGGGGGAAAATGGACCTAACCCTGGAGAGACTTGAGGCCCTAGGATGTGGAGAGGCCTGGCAGGGGTGGGAAAGGGAGGCAACATTCTCTTGAAGGGGGATGAGGAGTTGTGGGAGGGCAGACCAGGAGGGGGGCAACGACTGGACTGTAAATAATAATAATAATAATAATAATAATAATTATTATTATTATTTAAAAAAATCTGAACCCAACATGGAAAACTACTATTATTTTTACAAGAAAAGACCTATGGTTGAAAGAATTTGAACTATAAAGTGCTTAAAACAATAAAAACAGACAAAAATGGACATATAGCTAAATGATTATCCTAGACCATATTTTATACAGTGTGATTTGAAAGGTTTTGAGTTAGAATAGATTATTATATCATATTACATTGTAGCCAATCATAAAGTCTTTTTCATGACTAAGAATGAAGATCTGATAAAAGCTATCAAATTCCTCTGTTTTTCCATTCAATTTCCAAACAGCTACATTTCTAAAAATATAACAAACATACACATATCAAGTTGCTCCCGTGAACATTTTTCTTAATATCTACACAAATCATCTCAACACCAACTTCTAAACCCTACTGCACTTAAGTTGTACTTAGACAGCCTTTCTTAAAATTTCCACAAAATGTATGGTTTGAGTCATGGAAATCTATAGTATCTTATATACTGTAAATATGATGAAAATATTTATATTCATACTACCTAATAAGTTGTAATCATCTATTAATCTACATAATTATAATGTAAGCCACTTCTCTATTGAACATAATTTATTTCGTGAGAAAATCCTTATGACTTTGATAGTTTTGAAGCAGTTTCCTTTTCAAATTTTAATGATTTTCTATTTGTGTATCTATGTGTATGTGTGTGCCATATGCATATTACTATCTATGCTGGTCAGAAGCATGTGTGAGACCTCCCTAAGCTGCAGTTAGAGGTGGTTTGGGAGTCAGCCTGATGTGAGTGCTGGGAACCAAAACCTGGTCCTCTAGAAGAGCATCAAGCAACTCTTAACTGCTGAGTCATCTCTCCATCCCCAACTTTAATGCCATATTTGGTTATTGCCCTTCCCTTTCAAGAAGTATTTCCTGACTCAGTTTTGTTACAGTTATTCTAACACAAGGATACTATTTCTAATATTCTACAAGAGTAACTGTCCATTTCCACTTCTGAAATATAAACCATTCAGAGAAATCACATTTTATAAACATAAATTGGCTGAAAGGAGGTTGGTTACCTCCAAGTCATAGTTCCATGGTGTATGCCTGGGTTCGTGTCTAAGCTTCTAGAGAAATAGGCAACACTTACTAGGTCATCAAGGAGCACTACTTGTACCATTTAGGTTTTTGGTCAACCCTGGGATGGAGTTGCTAATACCACTGTCAAACCGAGCAGGAAAATTGTCTCCCAGAGGTTAAGTAACTACCTGAGGGAACAGTTTCCAAGGGAAGCTGAAATTGAAGTACAGCTGTTAATGGATGTCTCCAGAACATGCCCAGCAGAAAAGTGTATTTGAAAAAAAATTCTACTCTTTCATTGAAAGTTATCTAGTAATGTTATATAATCCAACACTGTTCAAAGCAATAGTTGAATGAAATAACTTCTCCATGGAAAATTCTTCTGACCTGAAGAATTTACTGAAAACAATACACATCACATCTGACGCTATTTGGATTCTGACAAAAGAAAGAAACAAAGTATCAAGAAGCAGACATATTTTCTCACTGTGCATGCTTGCCTTTGATGGCTACCTAGATAATCATATGATATACACTAAAAAAGTATACAAAATTATTTTTTAGTGAGTTACCTGGAAATAAAGTTGTAAGCAGAAAATGAGGAGAATACTGTATAAAAAGTTCAATGGCAATTTTACCTCCCCTCCATTTATTTTAATTGACACATAATTATTGTACATATAAATAGTGTACAGTGTGTTTATCAGCCTGTGTATATACTGTATAATGATCAATTCAAGGTAATTAGTATTTAAACTCCTTAAATACATCATTTTTGTGCTAGGATTCTTTGAACTCCTATACCATTGTTACATATAAAATACATGATAAATTGGCTATTCTCCATGCTTTAATTTTCAAGTAATCCAGCATTCCTTTGTATTCCATGCCTCCTTTCTCAGAGCCTCAAGTTAACAGCCTTTCTCTTATGGGATCAATTCATGCACACACACACACACACACACACAGAGAGAGAGAGAGAGAGAGAGAGAGAGAGAGAGAGAGAGAGACAGAGACAGAGACAGAGACAGAGACAGAGACAGACAGAGAGAGACAGAGACAGAGAGACAGAGACAGAGACAGACAGAGAGACAGACAGAGAGAGACAAAGAGAGTATGAGGGCCAGGGAGGGAAGAAGGGAAG
>NW_021604679.1:514778-522220 GCF_004785775.1 Grammomys surdaster
CTGCTCCATGGTAAAGGAATCCTGTGTGCCTGATTCCTCCAGTTGGAATGTAGAAAAGCAATTCAGAAGAGGAAAGAAATGGAGTATTTCTTTCTTTCACACTGTGGTGTAAGCTGAGAGTGATAGTACAAAGTTTTAAGATGTAGTCAATCTATAGGGAGTTAGTGATACAGGTAAATTCAGAAAGGTTAACAAATCAAGTAAAAATTGAAGGCTCAGATATTATTTAAGATGAGTAGCTAGGAGCCAAGCTGTGTGCTCAGAATGATAGTCTGTGAAGTTATTATATACAGACAGGTGGGTTGAGTGAGTGGATGACAATGGGCCAGCATTTTGTTTCTTAGCCTGGAAAATCCCAGAATGTCTTCCTAGGGCAGCCTTCCCAATGCTAGTTTAGTTTCATTTTATCAGAGGGCAACATACATCTAAATGTGCCTATGTATTCCAAGAGGCTAGTTAAGCATTCTATCATATTATATAGCTTCTATGACCTAAGGACAGTCAAGTTTCAATATAACTTTGTCTTTGGGGGACTAATTATTGTTAATAGAGCATTAGATGTTTGGTATACATGCTAAAGAGTTTGGTCAGAGAATATTGAAAGATGATCTTCATATTTATACCTGGAAAGGTAGAGTAAACAGTTAATACAGAGACAATCAGCTTTGCATTAATCACTTAGTCAAGGTTGGGGTTTATTTCCCTTTTTATAAAGGCTGCAGTGTTTAGAAAGATGAGGCTTAGGCTTAACTTAATCATCATAAGTGAGGGCAATATGTGATATGCTTTACTAAGAAGCAGTCTGCTCCACTGTGCCATTCCCAAGATGAGACTGAAGATCATAAAGCAGAAAGATCTGAGGTGGAGCTGAGATGAATGCACTGGGGAACTTAATTCCTGTAGTGTGTTCTAGAGCCAATAAAACTAAGTGTATTCCTATAAGTCACCAAGAAGGGTATTGAAGTTTAAGGGAGAATGATCCCGTAGACTTATCTATTGGTTACTTTGTCCCCAGTTGGTAGAACTGTTTGGGAAAGATTAGGAGGTATGAACTTTTTGGAACACGTGTATCACTGGGGTTTCAAAAGACTCCCAGTATTTTCTTTCTGCCTCATTGGTTGTGGATCGTGATGTCAACTTTCTGCAGTTCCTTTGCTCTCCGTCATGGACTTTAACCCTTTGGAACTATAAGACAAATTAAATGCTTTGTTTTGTAAATTGCTTTAGTTGTGGTCTTTTATCACAGCAGTAGAAAAGTAACTCTGACAAGTATATATAATGCTTAAGTCTAAATATGACACTTGGAGATGGCAAAATAGTCTGCTGGGAAAGAGTGCTTTCCCTGTAAGTATAAGGATTTTGTGTTCAAATGCCCAGCATCTGTGTAAAATGCCTGACATAGCTACTCATGGCTGTAATCCCAGATCTGGGGACTGGGGATAGGCAGATCCCAAAATCTCACTAGTCAGCAAATTTAACCAAAGCAGCAAATTTCTGATTCAATGAGAAACCTAATCTTAATGTAAAGAAGCCAAGATCAACAGGGAAAGACAAGTCCTTTTCTGGTCCATTTATGAACAATGCATGGATACACATCCCTGCACGCCATATTCATGGAGCATATACAGACACACACACACTTCACATGTACATGTATGACTCCTTCTACCTGGAGTGTACCCTAAATTTACTATTTCAGTGTACATGTGGTGTGTGTGTGTGTGTGTGTGTGTGTGCAATGGGACGTAGATGTGAAGGGTCTGATGACAAAGACACAGCTCCTCACCTTTGCTTATTCCTGAGTGTGTCTGCTGTTGGTGCCACCACCTTTCATGAGCACTGGATTCTAGTTTCATCAGCCTTCCAACATGAACTTCATGTCAGTCACTGTCCAGGGAGTTCCAGGCTTTCAGTGCTACACTAGGACTGCTGTGGAATCCTGTTGCAGAACTGAGTGACTATAAAGTTCCCACACATAGCCATTGTTGGAGTACCTAACTCCTACCTTAGGAGTAATTTAGCAAATATGCCTTTTGTTGTATATATTCCATTGATTGTGGTTCTCTAGAGAACAGGCCTAATGCAACAAGATATTACTAAATGAGAATAAATATATTATTGATCTTTATAGCTATGGGCAGTTATAGTTGGCACCATCCAGGTTTTTCTGTTGAGCGACTGACTTCTTTGCTGGTGATGGTATGACTAGCTTGACAGGATTTTCTAAAAACCGACATCACACTCAAAACCACAAGTCCGATTCTTACTTCCTTGATATGTACTCAAAGCAATAAAAGACTGTTTACCTCAAACCTGTTAGGTACATTGTTATCACTGTTTTACTCAAAACCTCTCATAGCAGTTTTCCTCAGTGTGTAAGTGAGCAAACCATTTCGCATTCTTACAACAGAGTGCTGTCAGCAATGAGAAATCTGAGCTTCTGACATGTGCAGCAGCAAAGACATATTATGATAGCCTGGAAATAGTGAACCAGTGAGGTTGCTGTGACCTGAGGTTGTGGTCTTACATCTATGACCAAGAGAATGAAAGGACCTGGGAGACAGGAAGAAGGAATTTTCCATATCTTAATTGTGGTTGTAGTAGCTTTACAGGGTCTACATGTGTATATTAAACAGAAATTAGTTGTATGTGCATTATATGTTAACACACTTGACTCGGGAGAGCAGGAGCAAGCTGGACCCCTGCTGCCTCTACAACACTCATCCTTATTCCAGCCCGACAGTTTCCATCTTCACCCTTCCATTAAAACTGACTTTTTCAAGATCAGAGGAGACATTCTAATTGCAAAATTCTTTTCAGTTCTTAAGTTTGAGTTCTCAGGACATTTATCACCATTGGTAACATTCTCCTTCCAATACTCTCTTTTCTTGTCGTCTGCAATACTGGCGTCTTGCTTGTCACAAGCAGAGGCTCCCTGACCCCTTGTATATTGCTGTTTTTAGAAGTCCATATTCAGCCTACATGTCTCATTCACTGTTTATTTATGAGTCTTTTATTTTTAAGGTAAAGTTGAATGTTTCGTTTTTTTATTTTATTCAATCTTTTTTAGACATGAATTAAACTATGTGGTGCAAGGTGACCTGGAACTTTCAATGCCCCTGCTTCAGCCTCCCAGTTGCTGGAATTTCATGTGTGTGCCATGATACCTGACTAAAGTTGGTCACTTTAAACATTCGTATTACATTTGAGAATGCTTACTTAGTATAAGTTAGAAGCCAGATTTGTAAAAAGGAACCTGAAGGAAGGTTACTGGGTTGGGGATTGTACAGAGAAGTGATAAGAATCCAAACTAGATATCAGGTGTGGGTCTGGGAAGAGGTTTTAAAAGAGAATATGTACAGGGAGCCAGAGCAAGGGAAGAATTCTTGAATGAATTATGAGAGATTGTGTCCAGTTACAAAAATCTGAATAAGTAAAGAGTTCTTCAACAAGTCAGCATAAAAGTAATGGCCTATTTTAGAGATAAAATGAGGACTTCTGCTTGCTCTTCATTAGACCCGATGGGAAATACATCGCCTTATGGGCTTGCCTTTATAAACCTCTGCAAGGTGTGACTCGTTACCATTTCTGGAAAGCATAGAATGGTCCTTCCTAGCCAAAGTCATCCTCCTGCTCAGTATTTAATTAAAGTTGGCTTCAAATTTGGATCAAAACTTGTGGTCAAGATCATATTCTCAACTAGTAGAATTAACATGTCCACTGCACTCTCCCATGAATGACTCACTTGTCCTGTCCTAATTGAAAAATCTTCCTTGATTTACCCCAGGTCATCTTCTCCCAAGGCTGTTGGGTGCATACCCAAAAACCCTAGATGTCTGTAACACTATCCAGTAAAATCATCCTTTTATCTCATAATTGTTCATTAATGGATTTTAAAACATAGCCAGTGTTTTCAAATTTTGTCTTCACAATTCTAAAACAATACATTTCTGTCTCAGGTTATGGTATACACTGACCTAGGAGCCAGTGTGCAGAACCACTATGCTTTGAATTCGGGTGAGGGGGATCCTTCCAAGACATCTCAGAAAGTAAATATTATAACATAAGACAAATGTATTTATATGGCAAAATTTTTCCTTTAACATGATTTTTCTAAGCCTTGAGATCCAGTATTGTCATCTTAAATGGTTTTGAATATATTTTAAAGTTCTAGAGTAAAATATAAACAAAGTATAAGAAAATATAAACAAAAGAGGCAAGACCATAAAATATATATTCAAACCAACACCAAAGAGAAAATGAGCAGTGTTATATACTCTGTTCTTTTAAGTTTCCATAATGCCTTTACCTTGAACAATATAATATACATGATAATTATCCATTATTTCATTAAAGGCTCTTACTATGTTAGGGCCTCAAGCAAACAAGTTTTCAAACATCATACAACCAGTAGACTTTTTTTTATTAAATTTACTTATTCACTTTGCATCCCAATATCAGCACTCCCTCTCCGCCCAGTACCCCCTGCTTCACATCCTCCCCCCCCATTCAAGTCTCATCTTTTCCTTTGCAAATGGGGAGGCCCCCTCTGGCTGTTAGCACCAAACACTACCCCTCCACACACACACACACACACACACACACACACACACACACACACACACCCATCAAGTCACTGTAGGACTAGGCACATCCTCTTCCACTGAGGCCAAACAAGAGGGACCATTACGGGATCCAAAGTCAGGCAGGCAATAGACTCAGGGACCGCCCCTGCTCCAGTTGTTGGGGACCCTGGATGAAGACCGAGCTGCACATCTGCTACATATGGGCAGCGGCCTAGGTCCAGCCTGTGCTTGCCCTTTGGTTGGTGATTCAGTCTCTGGGAGCCCCCAAGGGTCCAGGTTAGTTGACTCTGTGGGTCTTCCTGTAGAGTTCCTGTCTTCTTCAGGTCCCTCAGTCCCTTCCCCCAGCTCTTCCACAAGACCCCCCAAGTTCCATCTAATGTTTGGCTGTGGGTCTCTGTCTCTGGTTACTTTGGCTGCTGGGTGGAGCCTCTCAGAAGACAGTTATGCTCAGTTCCTGAATACAAGCATAACAGAGTATCATTAATAGTGTCAGGGATTGGTTCTTGCCTATGGAATGGGTCTCAATTTGGAACAGTCATTGGTTAGCCATTCCTCCAGTCTCTGCTTTGTCTTTGTCTCTGCACTTATTGTAGGCAGAACACATTTTGGATGGAAGATTTTGTGGGTAAGTTATTCTCTTTATCCCTCTATTTGGAGTCCTGTCTGGCTAAAGGAAGTGGGCATTTTTGGATCCACATCCTCCACTGCTAGAAGTCTCAGCTAGAGTTGCCTACATATAGCCCCTCTGGCATCTACCGATCCCAGTCTCTGGCATATCCTAGAGATTGTTCCCCACCCCCACCATTGCTTTCCCTTCTCTCTCCCCTGTTCTTCCCACACCCAACCCCTGCCCCCTGCTGTGCTCCCCTCCCCATCTTCTCTTTCAACCAGTTCCCTCCTTCCATTGACCTCCAATATCTGTTTTGATTCCCCTTCTGAAAAAGATTCAGCCATCCTCCTTTGGGCCTACCTTGTTATTTGGCTTCTTTGGGTCTATTTGATTATAACATGGTTATCTTGTGTTTTATGGCTAATATTAACTTATAGGTGAGTACACACAATGCATGTCCTTTGGGGGTTACCTCACTCAGGATCATATTTTTTAGTTCCATCCATTTGCCTGTGAAATTCATATCCTTGTTTTTAATGTCTGAGTAGTGTTCCATTTATTAAATGGACCACATTTTCTTTATCCATTCTTCAGTTGAGAGATATCTGGGTTATTCTCAGTCTCTAGCTATTATGAATAAGGCTGCCATAAATATAGTTGAGCAAGTGGTCTTGTAGGATGGTGGAGCATCTTTTGGGTATATGCCCAGGAGTAGTATAGCTCTGTCTTGAGGTAGAACTATTTCCAGTTTTCTGAGAAACCACAAAATTGATTTCCAGTGTGGTTGTACAAGTTTTCCCTCCCACCCATAGAGGAGGAGTGTTCCCCTTGCTCCACATCCTCGCCAGCGTAAACTGCACCTTGAGTTTTTGATCTTAGCCATTCTGATGGGTGCAAGGTAGAATTTCAAGGTCGTTTTGATTTGCTTTTATATTTGTAGCCCTAGAGCTTTTTCATTGTGTGGCTCATGGTAAATGTACAAGCAAGATGAAAGGTTTACAGAGATTAAACTCTGACACTTCTACCTACTAGTCTGTATGCTTGATTTAATTATTAATGTGTCTATAAAGTTAGGAGGTTACTAAGCCATTTTTTTTCTTATACTTACTGCTATGTATACATTGCTTCATAACAGTGTGTCCCAGAACTCTTCAGCCTAAAATAGTACCCAATTAGTATCTCTCTCAGTTTCTGTGGGACTTGGCTTAACTGTGTTCTCCACCTCACTGTGATTTGAGTAGCTGAGATAAAGGAGTAGCCACGGCTGTGGGATCCTCTGAAGGCTTCACCAGCACGGTCGGTCCACTTGAAAGCCCTTTGGTGAGGTTGAGGGAACGTTTGAATTCCTTAAGAAAGGCTGGACTTATGGTCTCCATTCCTCCAGTAGTAAATATTTTCCACAGAAAGCAATGTGAGAAAAGTCATCAGAGCATAGCCTTGGAAGTTGGAAGTTGTGGTCTGTGTGGCACAAACGTGGCACTTGCTCACCTTTGACATGTTTTACCAATTAGAAACATGTTTATTAGTGCCAGTAAATGGGAAAAGCTGGGGAACGGATAAAAGTTTGTCTACTATGTGTAAACAAAACAGACTGTTCAGTGAAACTCCTGTTACATAATAAATAAGCAAACTGCCATTGCTCTCCAGTAGGTCAATTACTCAGCAAGGACAACTCACAGACAACATGAAGCTCAAGAAGGAAGAAGTGTGGGTGCTTCAGTTTTTCTTAGAAAGAGTAACAAAATACTCATGGGAACAAATATGGAGACAAAGCATGGGACAGAAACTGAAGGAGCGGTTGTCTGGAGACTGTTCCACCTGGGTATCCACCCCATGTGCAGTCACGAAAGGTAGACACTGATGTGGATGTCAGGAAGTGCATGCTGACAGGAGCCTGATATAGCTGACTCCTTAGAGCTCTGCCAGAACCTGAAATATATAGAGGCGGATGCTCACACCTAACCATTGAGCTGATCATGGGGTTCCCAATGGAGGAGTGAGAGAGAAGACTGAAGGAGCTGAAAGGGTTTGTGGCCCCATGGGGAAAGCAACAATGCCAACCAAACAGAGCTCCCAGGGTCTAAACCACCAGCCTGGGAGCACTTAGGAAGGGACTCATGCCTCCAGCTGTATATGTAGGGGAGGATGGCAGTGTCAGGCATAGGTGGGAGAGGAGATCCTTGGTCCAGTGAAGGCTGGATGCCCCACTGTGGGGGAATTTGAGGGTGGGGAGGTAGAAGTGGGTG
>NW_021604679.1:522320-532796 GCF_004785775.1 Grammomys surdaster
TGGGGAAAGGGGATCACATCTGAAATATAAATAAAATATACAATTAAAAAAAGAAAGAAAGAAAGAAAGAAAGAAAGAAAGAAAGAAAGAAAGAAAGAAAGAAAGAAAGAAAGGAAGGAAGGAAGGAAGGAAGGAAGGAAGGAAGGACAATGACCAGAAGAAAGAAAACTATGCAGGTAACTAAATTCACCGCTAGATGGTGGTAGATCCTTCGGAGCCTTCTCTTTGTGAAGTGGGGTCAGAGAATTTGAGCATAGGCAACCCCAGCAGAACCAGAAGCAAAAGATCATGTTCATAATGATGAAACAAACAAAGATATATCCAAAAACATAGCCCTCAGGCACCTAAAGGAAACACCTTTGAAATTTCAGTGTTATTTGCAGAGTGTAGTCTGCGTTTTCACTCCAAAACAAAGAGTAGTCCACAAAGACAATAAAACCACTGCTCATTTTCATATGAGATTTCTCAGATACAGACTCTTTTCTCTCTTAGAGATGAAGAAGCCTTTTGTTTACATTTTACATATACTGTCTATTATATTTTTATGTAAAACACAGTAAAGCTCATTGCTGAAAGTTTAGAAACTGCAGAAAGCATGAAGAACAGTATACTGCTTTGAGCTGCTAGCATTACAATGCATCCTTCTTCCATCCCTTCCCCCTCTTTATTGATTTCTCTCTGCATTCTTCTTCCCCGTTCCCATAACACATGCACATATTGAAACTGAAATCCTAATGTACACAAAGCTTGGCCTCCTGCTTTGATCACACAGTATTCTATAGTCTTTTTTTTTCCTTTTTTACATTCTCCACAATGTTTTATGAAGTATAATTTTGGTGAACCTTGTAGGTCTGAGGATAAAATATCTAATTTGATAATGTGGACAAAATTTAAAGCTTGGAGTGTCTTGATGTCTCGTGACCAAGGCGGAGACCACAGAGAACCCAGGGAGGATTCTGCCACTTAACAGATGTATGAACTTGAGTATGGAGACTCCGTTTCCTCACCTTCAAGTGTGCTTACCTTGTTGGAGGGGCAAAATGAACTAATAATATTCAGGGCCTAGGAAAGTGACTCAGCTTTTAATGTTGTAGAAACCTTTTAATGTCATGTTTAGTGTGCAGATAGCTTTTTTTTTGAGTTAACATTTTTATTGCACACTTACAAAATGACCAAATCTCAGGATGAACTTACATGGGATTGCATGCTAAGATAACTAACCCATGCTTGGTTCCTGGCCGTCATCAGAGAGCACACATTAGGAGAGAAATGGATGCCCTCTATCAGGAAGGCTGGGTATCGAACTCACTATTAATTTTGAGAGAATTTTGTTTTCTAGAAATGGGATCAAATTTCATCTCAATGATTCTTAACATTTACTAAAGGGATTACATTTTTGTTGTTATATGTACTGATATTTGCTATTGTCAAATTTAGTAGCAAATCCAACTTTAGTTGCAGGAATAATCCAACTTTGGAGCCGTTACCTGTTACGTGTTTTGAAATGGTCTTTCTCATCTTTTAACTTTTTAAATTGTACTGATCAATACATATAAAATTGACCTTCTTATTCATTAATTGTACCATTCTGTAAGGTTAGGTCTGCTCATATTGTATGGCCAGTCGTCCAAGGTCTTCATCTAGCACAGCTGAGAGTTTGCGTTCCTCCCTTTTCTTTCTCCAGGAAAGTACCATTCTACTCTGACTCTGCCAAGTTAGCCTTTCCAGACCTCATGTAGGTGAAGTCATATAGCATTGATCTTTTGATTGTGTGGCTGCTTCATTTCTCTTAGCATAATAGCATCAGGATTGATCCATACTGTGCTATTTGGCCAAATTTCCCTTTAAAAGATTAATATTAGGTTGAATACACACACGCACACGCACACGCACACACAGTTTATTTATCCTTATCCATCAGTGGATATTTGGATTGCCCCTATATTTTCCCTGTTACAGATGATGCAGTCATTAATCCTGATGTAAAGAATCTCTCTCTCTCTCCCCTGTCTCTCTTGTTCCATCTGCCCCACTAAACTGGAAGGTAAGCACTCTAACATTGAGTTACATCCACAACTTCCCAACCCTAAACCATGCCTTTTCACATTGCATTGTCTACAGAGAAGAGGAATTGTTGAATTTTTAGGCAAAGCAAACAGACTTTTTCTGTTCTTAGACAACAGTGATCAGCAATGACTAATTTTGTGACCCCGGGAGGTGTGGGCATTTTGCCTCACTAGCAAACAAGCCATCAACAGTGAACACAAGCTGGGTGTCCTCTAACGCTGTTCTACCTTAAGCATTCTATTGAGCTTTCTCTGTCCTAAGGATACTAGTTCCCAGTCAACCCTTTATCTTCCAAAACATTACAGCTTTGGAGATTCCAGGAAGTAATAGGGAAGAAGCCCAAATGTCACTCATAGTTTCACATATGATATTCGTGCTTTTAATTTATTGTTGAGTGTGTGTGTGTGTGTGTACCTGTATGTGTGCATGCTTCAGTATACATGTGGGGGTCAGAGAGAAATTTTTTGAACTTGGTTCTCCATATGCCCATGAGTTTCAGGGATGGATGTAAAGTCACCAGGCTTGGGAGGCAAGGGATTTTACCCACTGAGCCACCTCACCCACCTCTACTTTTAATTTTTCAAGGAACTACCATTCTGGCTAGCTAACTTACTTTCCCATAAACAGTGAACCAGACATTCAGTTTCTCCTCCTATATTCATTCATATTCAGAATTATAATAATTGCATTTAAGTGTTTATAGAAGTATATTATATTTACAGTATTTATAAATAAATACACATATGCTTTATTTAATTCATTTTATTAAATTCACATATATGGATACTAAATTTATATACATAAAATTAATAAATAATATTCATGATGTTATGTCACTCTGTTCATTTTGTTGGTTAAATTTGTATATACTCAAATATTCTGCTTCATTTTCTAACTTTCGAGATGTTAATATTCTGGACTTTTCATTTCCTAATGAATAATTATTAGTAAATTTTCCATCTAAATAAAAGATGCTGTTTTCTCCCCTACAGAAGTTTAAATTTTTCTTAGGAAAGATCATATCCAGTATGCCTTTCTTGTTATTGGGGAACTATTAAGCTCTCTAAGTCTGAAATTCAGACATTCATCAATATTGGGAAACTCACAGCCATTTCATCTTTCAAAATCTCCTTTATCTTGTGTTTTATTGGCTGCTCTTGTAGATGGTTAGATGGCAATGTTCTTTGTCCTTCATCTCCTGTGATTCTGAGTTGCAATTGCCTCCCTGTTTCTGCTTGCTGCATAGGGAGCTCAAGGCAAAGTCTCTCATCCAGTAACTCTGTTATGTGTGTCCAGTCCATTATTTAATTCACAGTGGGATTCTTATGCCAGTATTTATCTGTTTCTAGAAAGTTCTGTCCCTTGAATTTTTTTTAATCTGTGACCTCTTCTATTTTAAAATTCATTTGTATTTTCAAATTTCTTAACTAAATAATCCACTGTAATCATGAATCTTTACATCCCTTGTTCCCAGTTCATAGTCACAATTCTTTGTTGCTTCTTTGTTCATACATTTTTAGAGTCATCTCTCTTCTCTTGGAATTTTTTTTCTTTTTGTCAGACTTATTTGCTGCCTGGGCTTAAAGGATTTATCCCCAGAGTTTTGGAGTTTCTTTTGTGGCTACTTTAGGGCCTCTTGAAGTTTTTAACTGTGACTTTTATGTTTCACAGCAGTGTGAATTTAGGATCCATCCAAGAAGGCAGATTAGTAATTAATAATTCTCAGGGAAATTTAGTTTTCAGTTGAACAAAGCCTGTCAAAGTTGAACTAATGCCTGTCACAAACCCACATCTCTTCCAATTCATTCAAAAGCTATCCTTCCTCTCAGCCTCAAATTGCATATACTATCATCAGGAAGGATTGTGTTCATTTTCTTCAAGCTATGGTCCATCCATTTGTCAGTAATCAAAGTCATATCTATATCCTGAAGTTTTTGTTAAGATAAAAGTTTCTTCTTGTTTCAAACTTTTCATAGTCTACTTAGCTTAAGATAACCATTTCTACTGTAGAATTTTATGTTTGCCAAACATATTGCTGCCTCCTACTAATTTTTAACTCGGTGCTTACAAAACATTTTTAATGCCCTGCCTATCACTGGTGAGTGAGTTTAACCTCACTTATTTATTTCGGTCTCAGCCTTATTGGATTTTATTGTTAACTCTATGTCTTTTTTGTCTGCTTGTGGATTTTTATCTCCACTAATGCTTGATATTTCATGATTTAGTCATAAAAATGAAAGTGAAATTATATTGTTTTGGTTTTTTTTTTAACCTAGGAGTTAAAAACCACACTATGATTCTCCTAACTCCTCAGGTCTCTGTAGGCAGCATAGTCTTTGTTAATGGTGTCATCTCTTGGGGACAGATATTTCAAAACTTTTGGTTTTATACTTTGTAAGAATGACTGTCATAGTTATGAGCTTTATTCAATCTTGTGGAATGATTTAAACAAATGTGCAAATTGAACTGGTCATAAAGGATTCATTCAGAAAGAAGAAAACAATTCCATTATCTTTTACTACTAATTCTATTCAATTCTCATTTCTCTCAGAAATATTTCAACTTTTAAGGTATAATTTCTGTTCTCTGGTCCTTCTGTTCTCTAGATTAAACTCTGGGGAAATTTTCAATTTTATTCCTAAACTCTAATATAAGTTTTAAACTATTGATTGCATTATAGCCAGAGAGAAAGCACTATAGCATTTAGCTTGAGGATTCTCCCCAACTAAGGAACGTATACCTTGCTCCCAGGTCACAGGTTTTAGTCAGGTTGCATGGTGCTTACACCTCCAGCGTAGATTTGTATAGCACTGCAGCAGAGTCTCCTCATGTCCAATGTCTTCTCCTCTCCTCCCGAAGTCTTTAGCCTCATCCTCTTGTCTGTTATCTTGTCCTTTTATTTTCCTATTTTTTCACTTTATTTTCTTACAAAACATGGATTCTAAAATTTTCTGTGTGTTCATTTATAAATTCAATTTTAGCTTTTCTTCCCTTTAGCTTTTTGGAGTTATATTTCCTTTTTTTATGGAACATTAGAGATGGATAAAGAAGATATATTTATTTTTATTCCAGAAGCACTCTAACTTTGCAAGTCCACACAAACCCATATATCTATCCAATTACCATGTGCTTTCTGTTTCTACCTTATAACAAACAAAACAAAACAGAAAAAAATTGATTTCTTTAATCAGCTTGGGTGTTACTGAAGCTCTGGTTAGTGTGACAGACAGCAATGCATTGCTATAGCTACTCTGGATGTTGAATTTGAGATTAAATAACCCTAGAGATGTCTTTCCTTGGACTTATTCCTTATATGACCCAATAAATGCTGTTATTATATAGCCGGATTACATTTAGATTTCCTGGTGCTTGATCTCAAATCATCCTGAAATTCCGATATTGATCTGGAGAGTTTCTACCCAGTGGAGAATAAATGTACTGCCAACCCTGTGTACTGAATAGAATAGGCAATCCTCAGACTCCGTGTGGCTCTCTTAAGGTGAACGGAGTTCCTCATAAATTTCTGGTAGCTGGTGAACATCTGTTTGAACACCACTAATCTGAAGTGGGAGCTCACATGTTAGCTGTGTGATAGCTACTTCGAGCCAATACTAGGAAATCCCAAATTTAGCCAGAAATTTTTTTTCCTTTAGTCTGGTATCTTTAGTACTGTCTTGCACTGCATAGAGTACTCTGTTGTCTACCTTTTTATTCCCACAAGTTACTGTTTCTAAAGGCACTTGGGAAGATGAGTATAAAGACAGAGGAGAGAAATACTCCTATAATGACCTCTAACCAGCAACCATTGGCAGTTGGCCTGTCCTCTCTTCCTGACTGATGTGGGACGCTGAACTTAGCTTCTGACTATTGGATGTGGCTATGCCTCTGCTGTCCCTAAGGGTGGGATGAGTTTCTGTATGTTTAATTCAGTACCTTCAGACATTTTCATAGTAAACTATCTTTTAATGTCATTTGTAGAATTTTGTCAGATGTCATCTTTCTTGTGTTTTCAAAATATGTTTTAATGGATGTAGACAGAAGCTTCTGAATAGACAATGCTCTAAACTAGCCTTAAAAAACAGCTAGCTATTGTTGTTCACACTTCTCGTTCTTTATTCTAGTTAATAACATATATGTGTGTGTCTATGGCACTGTTAATGTTGAGAAATTGTTTGGGGACACAACCACATCTGACTCTGACACTTTATAATTGGCTTTTGGAAGGTGTGTGTGTGCATGTGTGTTCTGTAAGTTCTTTTGTATATAATATATATTTGCTTATGAGGATGGGAGGCATCTGAGAGACAGAAGTTACCCTTGTATGTTGTCTTCAATTACTTTTCACCTTATGTCTCTGATACAGAGTCTCTCACTGAACCTGAACTTATTGATTACTCTAGGCTTGCTAAGCATTGACCTTCAGGGATCTGCCTGCCTCTGTTCTTCCAGCTGTATGGTTACAGACCCAAGCCTGTATACCCAGATTTTGTACGGTATCTGTGTATCTAAACTAAGGTCTTCATGCTTGTACATCAGATATTTTACAGATGAGCCAGTCCCATAAACATTTTAGAAATAAACTATTTATTCAACTTATTGTCTACCTTACCTTAAGGTTGTTAGAAACAAATAATACAATATTGTCCACAAAGCATTCTTAATGGCTGAAGCTATCGCTAATAATGTGTTTGTGTATTTTGCATATTTTGATATTATTGAGGTTATAATGAAGGCTTCATGAGTATTCACATATTCATGTTCATATAAATAGAAGTTCAAATAGAACTTAGATTTCCTAACAGATCTGTTTCTAACCAATAGATTTTGCAAATGATTCCTTCAATGAGCGACTTCTCAAATTAGAGGAATTTTAACCTTTTAAAATAATAGTCCACTGTAGGCCTAAAATCAGCCATAGGCCGAAAATCAGCAATAGGTCTGTCATACATGTATACTAACACCAAGTCTTGGGTCTCTGTGGAAAACCATTGAAACAGATGGCTATAAGCTATTGTAAACAGGCAGCTTTTTTGGAAATTTACCAGCCCGAGTAGTCATAGACCTTGTAAATAGGTAGCCTAGGCAGACAATACCAACTTATATAAGGACAAGTGAGTCATAGGCAGAGTCATAGTGACCTGTCCCCTGAACCTTCATCCAGCCGATACCTGGTTCTGAAAGATATCTGTATTCCCCCTGAACACCCACACTCCAGTGTCATCCCCTGCCCCAAATCCTGCCTTTCTGTGTTTATAACCCCTGTGTGAATGAATTATGATTTGAGAAAAAATAAATAAACTATTAAAAAAATAAAAATAAAATAAAATAATAGTCAAGTTCAGAAATATGAGAAACATTTTACTTTGTAGAACTTCCTATATTCCAAAATTATTTACAAATTAATTAGCATATTCAGTGCCTACAATACTACAACTAGACAGAGGTGAAGTATTCACTCTCATTTTAATAATGACAAAAATAAAATTAATAGGAACTGAAGGCTCCTGGAAAGATCACATATTTACTTAGAGTCATTGCTGGAACATTTCAGCATAGAAAACCACCTTCTTATTTCGATACTGAACATAGTCAATTAATATTTAGAGAAGTATAAGAATCCAAGTCACTGTACATTATCAATAAATCCAATATTTTCATGTCAATATCATAAGGATATAGTTAAAATGAAGATAAAATGTGGAGGGAAATCCCTTGTGGCAGTTTAATAGGTTCTGTTTATTTTATGAAGGACACTCTAACTCTTAATAATTTGGTGGGCAGTACAGGTCTGATCATGGGAAGCTGGAGGTCTGGGCTATGAGGTCAAGCACATACTTCAGTAAAGCAGTCCCAGATTTTTATCAAGAATCCTGCATCCATTGGTTTGTTTTTTGAATATCTCTGCCACTGGTTAGTTTTGCAGAACTAAAGCATTAATACATTTTTAAGAAATGACAAACAGTTTAGATGCCCCCCAAAGTCTGTTTTCATGAATGAGTACATTTACATACAGAGAATAGTCTCTTCCAGATGTTTTCTTTTCTTTAGTTGCAGCTTCTTTGGCAGTTTTTAGATTATATTTATCTTTGAAAATCTGTTGACTTTTCTAGAGCTTCTCTCTGAAGAAGCACTGTGAGAATTACTTAGAAGCACCTGTTATCTCCTCAGAGGTCTTCAAGAGTCTGACATACTCAGAGGCAGATGCTCACAACTAGCCATTGAACTGATCATGGGGTTCTCAATGGAGGAGTTAGAGTGAGGACTGAAGGAGCTGAAAAGATTTGCGGCACCATGAGGAGAGCAACAATACCAACCAACCACAGCTCCCAGGGTCTAAACCACCAGCCTGGGAGCACTTAGGGAGGGATCCAGCGCTTCAGTTGAATATGTAAGAGTGGAGGGCCCTGCTGGGCATAGGTGGAAGAAGAGAACCTTGACCTCATGAAGGCTGGATGCCCCAGGGGGTGGGAATTTTGAGGGTGGGGAGGTGGGAGTGGGGGGGTAGATAGAGGTTACATCCACAGAGAAGAAGGAGGAGGGGTGAGGGGATTGGGGGTTCCTGGGTGGGTGGGGGATGGGGTAAGGGGACAACATAGGAATTGTAAATAAATCATCCAATAAAAATTTAAAAAAAAAAAAAGAACCACCTGTGAGCACTCAGCGTCTACTGCTGGAGAGTGCAAGGATGCTTTTGCAAAGGACCTGAGTTCAAGTCTCAGCACCCAGTGGTGTAACAGCCGTCTGTAACTCTAGTCTCTCTTCAGGAATTAGGCATATACATAGTGCACATACATAGATGCAGGCTAAACAATCATACACATAATCTAATAAAATAAGTAAATTTATTTTTAAACGAAGTATTCTTTCTCAATTCATATTTACAAATCTAGATTTCAAGAAAAGTGTTCTAATATTCTGTAGTTTGAAATATAATTTACCTGAAGCAATTCTTACATTAAAATGTAAAGACTCACCAGTATAAATCATCTTCTCAAATAAGACAATATCATAAAATGATTCTTGAATATTCTGGTGATGTATAGTCCTGTAATGTCCATTTATATTCACAGTAGATATCTGTGGACACCAGATTCTATAAACCTTACATTGGGACATTACTAGCATTTTTCCAATGTATTTATAGCCTGAAAAAGACTAGTGGATAAATTTCTTTTAATGTTTGAAATTAATGACAGAAAAATGTGAATGTGTTTTAATTTTTACTCTAGTGAAGAAAAAGTTTATACAGACCATCCACATAGTAGGTAGTGTGCTAAGTAATGCTGAGAGATAAGGAAGAAAACTGTAGAAGACCATGAGTATCAGGCAGGCCCTAGAGGGCCAGAAATTCACTTGGCCTTTGACATGATTTTTCTAGTTTTGCAAAACTAAACCACGAATACATTTTTTGAGAAATGACAAACAGCACTACTGAAGAATCTAACAGCAGTTCCTGTTCTGGCAGAGAGGAAGCAAACACTATGAGAAACTGCAGTGCATATAACCCAATACAAAGCAGCTTCCTGTAACCCACCAGAACTAGGTTTATATTAATCATTCACTTTTGACAAGTCGAGGGTAAAGGCCTAAACAATGGCAGTGCTGTTGATTATGACTTACTGATCAAAGCCTATTAAGGTAGCTCTGGTTGAATTGGGCTGAGTATCTCTGAAATTACCTTTCAAAGAAGCATCAACAGGAGTGAGCACGAGCAATGTTGAACTTTCTGTGTTAGTCCATAAAGTAACTAAAACATCACTTACCTGCCTCTGCTGAGGGGCACGGTAACTTTTGAAAGATAAAATCAAGTGAAATGTGGAGGTGGTGACGCTCAAAGCTTTTTGCGATTTTGCTTTTCATCCGAAGATAGTAGAATTTTTCTTTCACACAATGGACTGAATAAAATCTTTCTCTGGGTTCAGTATACTTTATCTGAGGTTCAGTATAGTTCTGAACAAATATCAGTGCCAAAGAATGTATCTATGTGTATCATACCTTCAAATACTATGGCAATAAAGAAAAATAGATGGAAAAACAGAAAAGCTTCCTATCTCTGTACGTACCCCAAAATAAAACCTTACACAGAATAAATCACCGATAGGAATAGCACATTCTCTGCAACCATTAAGGTTTCAGTGGCCCACAGAAAAGAGCCTTTAATGTATTTTGCAATTATTAAAAAATATGTTTTACTTTAATCATCTCACATTAAAATATTTTAGATATGTGTTTCCTTGCATTTGTAGTTTAAAATGTAGCCAGCTGTGTGTGTTAGCTGCTTATTGACTGTCCTATGCTATTCATATAATGATTTTTGCCTCTTTTAATTAATTTATTATTTCACTCCTTCCTCCATCTTCTCCTTCCTTCCTTCCTTCCTTCCTTCCTTCCTTCCTTCCTTCCTTCCTT
>NW_021604679.1:532806-556295 GCF_004785775.1 Grammomys surdaster
CTTCCTTCCTTCCTTCCTTCCTTCCTTCCTTCCTTCCTTCCTTCCTTTTTTTCTTCATGTATGTGTTGGAGGGGTGTTATTGTGGGCATGCAAGTGCTAATGGGAATGGAGGTCACTGAAAAACTTCTGGGAGTCAGTTCTGTTTTTCTACTGCAGGACCTAGGGATTGAACTCAGATCATCAGGGTTTTGTAGCAAGTATTTTTACCAACTGTGACATCTCATCCACCTTTGGTCCTATTTTCAATATCCCTAAATATTTATATTTTTAATACTTTTATTTTTTGGTTGATTGTTTATTTCATTTGTATGTATGAGTACCTGAAAGAATACATGTATACTTCATGAATGTCTATTATCTGAAGAGTCCAGAAAAGGACCTGGAGTTACAGGCACTGTAAGCCACCTGGTATAGAACTAAACCCTGATCCTCTGTAAGAGCAGCAGGTGCTATTAACAACTGACCCATTGCTCCAGTCAGTAAATATCAGTTTATGCCACCCATCAGATTCTTCTCCTGAGAACATCTCACAATAGAGAAGAAAAGACTCAAACCAGGAGCCAGGCAGAGTGTGAAACAACCTGGCTCGGTGCTAGCTCCTGTGAGCCAATAGTTTCTGTATTCACTTCAGCATTTGCAGCAGGAAAACACTGTCCATGACCCATGACCTAGAACTGTATGTCTTAGGCCATTTCTCCCTTCAAGCTTTACAGCGGGCTGCTATCGCAAAATAGGGGCATTATAGGATCATAATACATTCAGTATATTCTTCAAATAGAAATCAATCTTTACACAGAAATTATGACAGAATCATAGGACCGAAAGAATCAATAGAGGCTACTGAAGCCCATCACCTGCCCTCTCTTAAGTTTCTCCTATCACACCCATGCTGAATGGCTATCCTTTCTGAATCTGCTCACTATTTCTTGGCCAGGAAACTTACTGTCTCTCTAGATAACTGGCAATGCTTGGTTTACTTCAATCCCTAGAAGATTACACCTAGTGAACATAAATACAGCATCCCAGGAGCAGTTCTACTACTGGGTTGTGTGTTTTTCAACTCTTTAAATTCAAGCAACACATTTCATATTGGATCTGAAGTCAGGGATGCTGATATCCCATTTATTCCAGTAACTGTCCATTCCCTGAACTTCTTTAAATAAGACACCCAGGACGAAGTCATTTTTGGTGAAGAGAAAAAAAACAAAAGTTCCTTATTCCCCAAAAGACTCAGGTGGAAACTGCTCATAAAATAATGTCTCAGACAAAAGACAAGAGAAGAATTAAGGTTTGCTCATAGGAATTGCATATGAGATGCAGATAGATAGATAGATAGATAGATAGATAGATAGATAGATTTTATGCATAATATATAAATATATTAATATATGTATGAATTATATATAATTAAATATTATATGTATGATATATAATGCATAATATCAAAGCCACTGTCAGAGCTTCATGACAAGCTTAAAATATCACCACTGTCAGGGTATTTGGACATTTCTTGTGAGCCTGAATTTTCCCTGTGTGTATATAGGCAACGGTTGGCTGGTTCAATAATAAACACACAATATCTCTATTTGCAAGAAGAACAGTTACCTGTTCCTGCAGCTTCCTCCCCTACAGTCACAGCAGTGAACGCCATACTGACTTCTCGTCTGTCTCTCCTTTTCACTCCCTACTGGAGCCAAGGCTGGAAGTTGGTGTGAGCAGCATAATTTATTTGTTTACTTTTGGTTTTTGAGACAGGATTTCTTTATGTAGCCTTGGCTCTCTGAAACTTGATACTTAGTAGACCAGGCTGGCCTTAACTCAGAGAGATACACCTTCCCCTCTGCCTCTGCCATGCTGGGATTAGAGTAGTGCTGTCAACTCAATACACTCTGTTGTTTGGGGTTGGTTGATTTATTTCAGTAGTATCAATTAAACTAAACCGAAACCAACAAAAACAAAACAAAACAAACAAACAAACCAACAAAACCCAGGGTTTGAAGGCACTGGAGAGGGTGAAGCAGGAATATTCAAGAGTTGGAAGCCAGCCAGGACTACATAGCAAGACCTCAGTCTCCCAAAGAAGCAAAACGAAATGAGGGAAAGACCAACACAACACTACCATCATCATGAAGAAAAATAAAATCAGGTAATGATTTTCCACAATCAAAGTTTCTCTGAACCGTGGTTTATATGGAGCTTCCTCAGTTTCCATAATAACCTCATTTAATGTTGAGATCATCCTAACACTCACCAGTGAGATTTACAGAAGGGAGGCACGGTGTGTCCTGCAGAGTCAGATCTAAGAATATAACAAAGCTGCCTGATAAGTGGCACAGCCGGTCTTACATTAAGCCGCACTGATCCAGCTGGAGGTGGAAGGAGGCAAAGCTGAACCCTGACTTATTCCTCAACAAGCGCAAGCCCACCCTTTTGGAGAAAGCACAAAGACATCAGAAACGGTTTCTGTCGATCTACTAGACTTTGGATGGCTAACTGTTTATTTTTTATGGAAATATGTTTGGACAAGGTTTTCACTTTTTTATGGTGATGCTCATAGGTAACACGCTTTCTTCTTATTACTTAGATAATTAGTGTTGTTGCTACAGCTTTAAGGTATTTATTTCTGCTAATATTTAATGCTATAACAGGTACTATTGTTATATCAAAAGTAGGAAAGTGGAACTAGTCATACACCAAACCCTGGCTTTACGTTTAATTCCTTCCTGAATTTATAGTTTTTGAAAAGCCTAAGTAATTAAAATAGATAAAAAAAATGTAACTTGTTTTTGTTTTTATAGAAACAATTTTTCTACAAGGTATTTCATTAGCAACATGACTTACAGTGAAAAATATGGCAAAAGCCATTTTACAACAGTTATATAGGGTTTCATGATGAGGACCACAGGGTCCTCAAATTCAGGAACCTCCTAATTCAGCTTTGCAAGTGCTTGCGTGACAGGTGTGCACCACCACTCCTGGATCCCTGTATATCCACAGATGCTCAGTAGTTTCATTGATATTTTTTACAGTATGCCAGGTAGTGAATATTTTCCGATCGTGACTATTTTTAAATGTGGCACTATCATAGTATCTCATATGGCTATATTAGAAGAATTTTAGAAAACTAAATAGGAAGAGTTTTAGTTAACTGAATTGATTCAAAACAATACTAAACTTAGCAATCTGTGTTTTAACTTGCCACCTGGACCCATGCAATGGAATCACAGCTGCTAAAATACCCTGGCAAGACTGACTGGCAGGTATAATCCTGAGCATCCCCTAATCCTTTCATTTTGATAGACAGCAGACCTTTCCTTTTGCCCAGTCAGTGAGATAACCACTGAAGAAAGTTTCTTTTTCTTGTTTTTTTTTTATTTTTCTATTTTTTATTTTAATTTTATTGTATGATTGTTTTGCCTTGAATATGTTTGTTCACCAATATGTGCCTGGTCTTTTTAGAAGTCAGAAAACGGTATTAAATCCACTGGAACAGGAGTTTTGCCAAGTTATTGGTATCTTATGAAAGATCATATCTGTGTATTCTACGGGATAATAAAATATAGAGTAACAACTGTAACAAAAGCTATGTCATCATTATTGATATGCCAAACAACTCCAAATAAAGGCAACTCCAACTGACAGAAATAAACACCCTATTTCAGGCTCCCACAGATTTGCTTATGGAGTTTTAATGGCTCCTGGAGCGTCTTCCAGTCTCTAGTTTCCTTCTCTTCACTCCTTTACACAACCCCGCGGGACTGAACTTTGGAAGGGACCGCGTTGATCCACGTTTACCCTGTCAGTTCCCACTGCCAAAACGTTGAATAAATAAATAAAAAAAAGCTTCGTGAGCTCCAGCCCCCTTATCTGACTGCATTGGCTTAGCCTTTCTAACTTGATCTTCCTCTGTGTATCTTCCTGGGTAGCTAGCCACATCATTTCTTCAGAATGTCTTCAGATTTTCCATATCCACGGTGTTTGGTTCTTTGCTAATTTGTACACACAATGATGTTTTGTTGTTGTTTGTTTGTTTAACTCTGATTTATACCTGAAATGTAGAGTCATTTACACTTAGTTTCCCTAAAACTTTCTGGAACATTCTGACATGAGGTTGCTAGGGCTGCAGTTGCTTTTGCCTGGGCAGATCACTGGGATTTGTCCAGTGCTGCCCCTTTGGCATGCAAATGACTCACACTGACACTTTCTTTTGACATGACGGTCCTACCTCCACTAAACTCAAAAGACCTGATTGTCATTTCATGCTATCCCCAGGACTTTGCGCATGGTCAGTATGCCATCTGTATTTGTTTAATTGATTTTAATTATTAGTTTTAATATCTCAAGATTGTTCACTGTCTCTGAATCAAAGCTTTCACTGGAAATGTTCTAATTATGATCTAGTAGTGCCTGAGTTTGCACTTCACAGATTATCTGCAACCACTGGAAGCCCACTATGTGCCATGCGTTCTCAGAAATGTCATAACATTACACACATTTATGCCTCAAGTTATACTGTACCTGAATCAAAGCCAGGTCTGTGACTTCTGTATCCATCTACTTCCCATGTAGTCTGTAGGAGTAAGACACAGGTTAGTACTTTGCAAATTTTAAAGAATTGTAAATTAATCATTTGTTAAGACGTTTTTGCTGTGGGTACCAAACTAAATTCTGAGAGATGCAGGCCATCATAATTATAGGCCTCAAGCATTTAGAGGGTTGGCTGAATTTCAGGGATGTTCTTGAGAGCAGTTTACAGTGCTATGTCTACAAACAAATTTCTTGTTTGCATCTGAAATCTGTGACAGGGTTTGTGTGTGTGTGTGTGTGTGTGTGTGTGTGTGTGTAGCTGAGGCTATTCTGATCTTCACTGTATAGCCCAAGATGGCGTCAATCTCCTGGGATTAGAAACATATACTACCGTGTGCATGCAACAGAAATTTGTCTTGGTGAAATACTTGCTAGTTTGTTGCTCAAATATGTAAAGATCAAATTTATGGAAAAATTTTCAAATATAAAAGTTCAAACTCTTGTTGTACTTAAAATGTCTTTAGAATGCTCCTTTAGAGTGAACCTGTACATAGAATGTTATACTAATGCTCTACATCCACCAAGCAGATCAATTCCATCCCCTTCTGCTCTTTGTATTAACAGAACATTTAGAACATGTGTACCCCCACCCCCAGCACTGTGCAGGCACTGAGGGAGACTGTAAGTAAATTTAGAGTATGTCACTCTTCTCACAGAACTTAAAATATTTTTGAATTACCAGAGCTTCTATAAAATCAATCCAAGTAGCATAAAATATAACTATGATGGAAACTTTCCAATCAAATGCCTAATGTCTGATACATAAGTGGTGGTGGATAGAGAAAAATTATCATTTCCTAAATTAATAAGCATACCCAGAAAGTACACCTTAGGTTTCAGATAAGACTTAATGCTTTATAAAATATTTTTTAATTTTAGGAACACTTTGTTACTATAAATTAATAAACATACCAAAAAGGTACTATTTAGGTTTTAGATAAAATTTAATGCTTTATAAATATTTGTTACTTTAGGAAGATCTTTAATAGATCCATTCAAATGATTAATTATAAAATGATTCTTTGGTTTTAAAATATGAGTCACATATTAAACTAAGGCTTAGACACTGATTAATGAAGAAAACATATTTCTTTACCTCATGGAATTTACAGTCTAATGAGATTCTAGAGTAATACACTGTGTACATTTCACATTTACTTTTTGTTATTATTTCAAGACTTTTCTTTTTGTATGGCAGGGAGCATAAATAAGCACATTTTGAAAATTATCTTTCAGTGACCAAGGACTATTTGAATTTTGTCAGTATAGGTAATTCTTTTGGTTATTACTTTTTAGTAAATGGCCAACATCTATTGAGAAATTACACAATAGGTAGATTCACAATCACTATCATGACTTAAATCAGACTGTGGGAAAGCTTTGTCTGTAAATTCCATTTTTATCCCCATTTTGTTGATGAGAAAAGTAAGACTGAAAACAAAACCTGATGAATATCACACAGGCAACACTATCAAAGTGACAACCTTTGTATGACACAGTTGTCATACAAAGAAGGAATGCAAATTAACAGAGAGGGCAGTCCTTGAGGAAAGAGTCCATATTTGTATCTAGGATCATTGCCAAAACAAGATGTTTTCTGGTTTTGTTTTTACAATATTAATATTATATGTATAAAATAAAAAATAAAATTAAAATTTTAATTGTAGGCGTAAGTGGGAAGATAGTGTTCACATATTGGCAACCAGAATAACTAGCAGCACACAATTATTAGGTACAATAGTTTCAGATTGGATATAAAACATAATTTAGGGTCAGATTACAAAAATATTTTAGAACTTAGACCTTGAAATTTCTAAATATCAATTTTTTTCTGCAAAATGAGCTAAGAATGTGTGCCTTGAAAACTGCAGATTACTGAGAACAGAAATGTAATGTGGATGAAGATGCTGGGAAAAATTATAAAGTGTTCTACATATGTCAACTTGTATTTGCTCATTTACATTCATAGTCACTCCTAACAACTGTCTATCCTAGTTTGATGTCTGTAACTGAGAAAAAATACTTATCAAAAGCAAATTGGGGGAGGAAAAAGTTTATTTTAACTCATAGCTTATTGTCCATTATTGACGGAATTCAGAGTAGGAGCTCAAGGGAGGAACCTGGACGCAGGAACTAAAACAGAGTCCAGGACAGACAGCTGCCTGTTGGCTTGGTCTTCACGGTCTGCTCAACCTGCTTCTTTATACCACCCTGGACCACCTACTAGGGCTGGCACTGCCAACAGTGGGCTTGGCCCTCCCACATCAATTATTAATTAAGAAAATGCCCCCCCATAGACTTGCCTACAGGCTGTTCTGATGGAGGCCATTCCTCAAGCAAAATTCCTTCTTCCTAGGTGACCCTCGCTTGTGCCAAGTTGACAAAAACTAACAAGCACAGTGTCATGTTCTTATCCACTTGATCAAAATAGTGCTAATCACTCTTTTATGGACAGTGTTCCATGTTTCTCGAAATCAAGAACCATATTTTATCAAAGTGAAATAAAAATTATCAACAGGAACTTGTAGAATAGAGGTCTTGTTTTACATAAGAATTCAGGAAGAAGGTGAGCTTTTCCATCTAGGAGCTTTCTGTGGTGAGAGATATCAAGGTTTATATATCAGGCAATCTTCGAGGGGTTGTAGGATGGTGTGAACAAGAGAAAAAGCAAGTCATTCCTTCCAAGTAGAAGAGAGTAAAATAAGAGGGTAAATAAGGAACTAAAAAAAGCATCCGCAGATCAATCATTTTAAAATCTAGGATCACTGCCAGAACCAGAGTTTACCCCATTTTTTATATGTTTTCATATCGATGCCATATGCATCCTTGACAATGGTAACTTGAGATGATCACTATAGTTGACAAATGGTCTATTTCTACAAGAATTCTAAGTCTGTTGCAACTGCTCTTTTCAGTACGTATGTAGAATGGTACAACTGATGTTAGTTTTCTTCCAGAACTATAATTTACTCCATCACAGTTCTAAGCCTGAACTTGATCTGAACTTCTTTATTATATATAAAATTTATATGAAACTTCTAGTAATGATTGGCTCATATATGTCTATGTGAGTATGTATGCACTTAACCTAATGTTTATTATTTAACAGGAATTCACTGTGAAGAAGACATCAATGAATGTTTACCGAACCCTTGCCTAAATGGTGGGACTTGTGAGAACCTGCCTGGGAATTTTACCTGTCACTGCCCCTTTGATGACACTTCTAGGACATTTTATGGAGGAGAAGGCTGCTCTGAAATTCTGCTGGGTTGCAGTCATCACCAGTGTCTGAACAATGGAAAATGTATCCCTCACTTCCAAAATGGCCAGCATGGATTCACATGCCAGTGTCCTTCTGGCTATGCGGGGCCACTGTGTGAAACTGTCACCACACTTTCTTTTGAGAGAAATGGCTTCCTATGGGTCACAAGTGGCTCCCAAACAACCACAGCATCAGAGTGTAACATGTCCTTGAGGTTTCAGACTGTTCAGCAAAACGCACTTCTCTTTGTCCGCGGCGACAAGGATTTGTCTACGAAGCTGGAGTTGCTGAATGGCTGTGTTCACTTATCGATCGAAGTCTGGAATCAGCCAAAAGTTCTCCTGTCTATGTCCCACAACACCAGTGATGGAGAATGGCATTTGGTGGAGGTAACATTCGCAGAAACTATAACTCTTACCCTGATTGACAGCTCCTGCAAGGAGAAATGCACCACCAAGTCTTCTGTTCCCATTGAGAATCATCAATCAATATGTGCTTTGCAGAACTCTTTTTTTGGGAGGTTACCAATGGAGACAATGAACGACAGTGTGTCTGTGCTTAACGTCTATAATGTGCCTTCCACACCTTCGTTTGTAGGCTGTCTCCAAGATATTAGATTTGATTTGAATCACATAACTCTGGGGAACATTTCGTCTGGCTTGTCATCAAACGTCAAAGCAGGCTGCCTGGGAAAGGACTGGTGTGAAAGTCAACCCTGTCAAAACAGAGGACGCTGCATCAACTTGTGGCAGGGTTATCAGTGTGAATGTGACAGGCCCTATACAGGCTCCAACTGCCTGAAAGGTGAGAGGAGTGGGGTGCCCAGGAGTGCTGTGCCTCCGAGCAGAGCTATCTCAAATCACCCAGGCTGCCACCCCCTGTTAGGAAACATAAGGACCCCCTCAGGACTTACGCTGAGGTTTGCTCACTAATGAGATAAAAGGACACAGCCACAATATGTATTAATTATGAGTGGGTTTCATAGTCTAGCTAAGTTTTATTTGGGCTGAAAAGTAAAATTAATAATAATAACAATAAGCAAATAATTCCAACCAACATGGTGTTTCATCTAGTTAGTAAAATTCTCATAGCATTTCTTGCATATCAGAAATGTACAGAAAATCTTAGGTATTTGCACAAGATGTCATCTTTTAGAGAAAGGGGAGTTTTGGGCAGAAAACTAGTTACTGCCACATACTAATACCACATCTTGTGCTTTTTCAAGTCTCAGTGAATATACACTTTCCTGATCTCTCTGTGTAGCTTGGACTTCCTTAAGAATCATGCTTAAGATTAACAAGTTGACAAGTCATCAGTTCTAGTCAAAACTGTCTTTTCAAAGGTCTTGTTTTATAAAGAGGATAGATGTCTTCAGCAGGAAAAAGAAAGAAGACATGAAATGTATTATCAGGAAAACTTGGTAGTTGTCATGCACAGATAGATATGATTGCTCTAGCGAATCAGTTTGAAGTGGATTTCAAATCCTTTACTTCTGGCGTCACTCTAAAGGCTGCCACTGATAGCGATCAATACATACCTGCTCACCTATATTATTATTATCATGTATTGAGGGGTCTGAGAGGGAACTCGAAGAGACTGCTTTGAAGTTCGGCTGCAATTTACTCCAGCATTTTAGAATGAGTCCAAGGAGGACAACATATGGTAAATAGTCTACTCTGTTTTGTATGAAGGAAAATTAAAACCAGCCGTAGCCTATACCCTACTCCATGTTCAATAGCTAAGAATTATTAGAAACTATTCGCAGATTTTCCCCTGACCACAATATTCATTACAATCACGGACCTGTTTGACAATGAGGCGTGGCATCTGCTGCTCCATGCAATATTTTAAATGGCGTGGCCGGTTGTTTTGTGATTATTTTTAAAGGTGAAATTATGCCGAGGCAATGGTTCACGTTTTGAAGAGAAATCTAATTGACCCAAAGCAATATTTTTACTACATATACAAAATAACAAACAGATGCGGACTCATTTTGACTGGCTTCCAGATGCGGTGACCCTTGAGGTTAGCACTGACCTGGGGATGCTGACTGTCCTAGGAAATAGACTCGAGAGATGCCAAGCAGGTTCTGGTTTTCTTTAGATTTTTTTTTCCAACTTAGAAAATAATGAATTTTAAAACAAAATTCCTGATTTGGTTACACTTTCCATATCCCCCAAATAGTGTAATTACACCCCTACCCTCGCACCATGTGATTATATCCCCTAAACTTACACGAAGTGTGATTAAATCCTCTCTTTTCACAGTTTGAAACTGTTTAAACCAACATTTGGCATCAAATGATTATAAGGCAGGAATTTCATAAAACCCTTTGTTTCTGAAAATTTAGGAGGGAAATTTTAAAGCAAAGTTATATTTTTCATGTGACCCTGGAATTATAAAGTTCAAATACTCTGTATTGCTGAGATCAATAAGGAAATAAGGAAATGGGTTTTTTTGTATTTTATATCTTAAACACATACATATTTAAGACCACAAATGAACAAATGAGATCCTGTATACATATAGAGACATATATATATATATATATATATATATATATATGTCAAATATATATATATTTCAAATGAGGCACACTAAAAATCAAGAAGGTAAGCCATCAAAATAATAATTTTTTAAAGATGTATTTTATTATTTTACTTTATGTGTATGTGTGTGGGTCTGAGTGTATTCCTGCACCACATGAGGACAAGTCCCCTGCAACAGGAGTTAAAGACAGTTTTGAACTACCTAATATGGGCACTGCCCTCTACAAGGGCAGCTCATACTTTTAACCACTGAGCCATCTCTCCCCTTCTCAAGCCATGATTTTGGACAACATTTGCCATTGGTAAACACGATGAAAGAAGAAGACAGGTTGAATAGAGGGTGGGGTTGTATAAATGTCATCAAAAGTGTAGACATTGCCAATATCTTGAAGTTGATCTTCTCAAAAGTCATTTATGTTCCCATGAGCTTTCCCTAGCACCCTGAACTGCCCGCAGTGATGACATTGTGGGTCTTGCATTATGTGTCAGAACAGGGTTTTCTGGGATATTGTTCTAAAGAAGTGGTCCTCAACCTTCCTAATGATGTGACCCTTTAATATAGCTTCTCACATTGTGGTGACTCTAAACCATAAAATTATTTTGTTGCTACTTCACAACTGTAATTTTTCCTACTTTTATGAACCATAATGTAAATGTCTGTGTTTTCTGATGGTCTTAGGAGACCCCTGTGAAAGGGTTATTCACCCCAAAAGGGTTATGACCCACAGGTTCTAAAGGAATATGTGACATACTTCTTTCTTTGTTTGGAGAGTATCTAATTTTAAAAAGCAACTTATGTATGTTTGTCTTCCTCTGTCCACCTAGACTTTTAGAATGGTATTATATTAGAATCAGTGGTTGTTAGGTTTGACAGAGCCTCATTTAGTAGCTGGATTTCTTATGTTACCCCCTGCTTTTAACCCACTTCAAGAATAGAGAATTCATTATGCTATCTGGCCCCAAATTTCGAATCAGTTATTTCTAGACGATGGTTTACCCAAACCTCCATTTTCCCACATAGTTATCACTGGGGATGTTCGCGCATAGGGCTTAAAGTCTCTTTTTGAGAATTCCTAAATATTTGAAGAAAAATATCCCATGCCCAGCAACCACTCCCAGCATCCTACACACATTACTTTCCTCTGGTGTGTCTATGGCATGTCCCTGTAGGACTTCATTAGCTGCTTGTTCCTTTGGCCATACATTTGCCTCGTTCTACAAGGTGGTATCTAAATGTGCTTAAGGAGACACAGATACAGAGTCACAACTTTCTGCTTCCCATATAATGTGCTCTCCTTTATCACATTAGCACTACATGTAATTTTGGACAGTCAGTTTACATATTGTCTTTTGTCAGCCATTGTCATTTGTGAGGCTAGAGAGTCCTCTCCTATTGTAAACTGATGAGTCACATTTAATATCAGTGCCTCCTACGAAACTCTCACTAAACTTAATCTTAAAGTCCATCAGTCATTAAAATCTGTCAAATTAAAATTTTTCATCCATGCATCTTTAGAACATATCCGCTATCTATATTAGCATCAAATCTTCCATGTGTATAGTTGGGTCCTTCCTGTGTGCCTTACAGTGTTTCTAAAATCAAGTAGCACATCACACAGCCTGACTACCTGCTTGTGATTTCTGAAGAATAGGATTACTGGAGAGTCAAGTTTCTAAGGAAAAAAAGAAACCCATTCCCGCATCCTGTCTTTTATTCTGATCCACAAAGTGATGCTGCAGGCATCCTAGGATGACCAGCAGGGACCTGGCCCCCTGAGCTTGAGGGATTTTTGTGCCTATCCTCAAAACTCAAGGGCTTCAAGAGCCCAATTTTCTTATTAAGCATTTTATCCTATACAAAAGTGCCACAGCATGTGCAGAGATGTTAACCTGTTCAAAGAGGCTATTTTATCTGACAGTACCTTTGAAAGCTACCTGTAGTTGCCTGGAGCAGGTGGTGTCCAAATGCAGATTCACAATGCAATGTTCCTCTAGGAATCAAGTCAGAGTTCTGAAAGTGTAGTCTTTTATGCAGAAGGTCTTCAAACACAGATGGTTGTCTAAGCGAGACTCGCTGTGGTTCAGCTACACTAAAATATGTCTTACTTTCACACAAACTTCAATTGGTGATGAAATCTAACCATGATAGGGTATGATTTCCCCACCACCCCCTGCCTCCCACAATTACAACTGAGATGTGAAAACCCAAAGGAGCAATATCTTTATGACCGTGTTGTCAAGCTCAGCAATAATTTCTGCACTGCAGATTCAATAGGCAGCACTCAGCCCTTCCTGAACTTGACCTCAGTCAGTTAACAAGTTGAACACTACACCCTCCTAGAATCTCTTTCCTCAAGAGATTCCTACTACACGGAGTGACTTCCCCAAATTGAGCTGGATAATCTTACAATTGTTCTCTGTCTTCCTACAAAGCAATTCAACTTCATGATGTGTCTGCTTCAGCAGGCCTTCACACAACAGAGATAAACCGGGCAGTGTGCCCCAAGGGTGCACGGAGGGCTTTCAGCCACACCCTTCTTTAACTAAGATGAAACTCAGAAGTGTCTATAAGATTTCATTGTTTGGATTTTAGAGAAGAGACAGGAATATTTAGCTGATCATTTCATAAGCTTTTTGTTTTTCTGTTTTTTTCTCTCTCTTTTGTAACTGACAGGCACCTATTATAACACAAAATATAGTGATTTACACGATAATCTCAGGAGCTGAGTAAAATGAGGAAACCTTACTATTCTACTGAATAAGACTGTCTGGGACTTAAAGTGTCTGTGAAAGTTCCTTCTCCCATTTCTTCTTACATCTGAGTATAAAGATTTTTTTCTTTCTCCTTCCCTCTTTGGACATTGCAGAATATGTAGCAGGAAGATTTGGCCTGGATGACTCCACCGGATATGCGGCCTTTAATGTTAATGATAATTATGGACAGAACTTCAGTCTCTCCATGTTTGTTCAAACACGTCAATCCCTGGGCTTACTTCTGGCTTTGGAAAACAGTACTTACCAATATGTCTGTGTCTGGCTAGAGCACGGAAACCTAGCACTGAAGACTCCAGGCTCTCCCAAGTTAGTGGTAAAATTTTTTCTTAGTGATGGAAATGCTCACTTAATATCTTTGAGAATCAAACCAAATGAAATTGAACTGTATCAGTCTTCACAAAACCTAGGATTCATTTCTGTTCCTGCATGGACAATTCAAAGAGGAGACGTCATCTTCATTGGTGGCCTGCCTGACAGAGAGAAGACTGAAGTTTATGGTGGCTTCTTCAAAGGCTGTATTCAAGATGTAAAATTAAACAACCAGAATCTGGAATTCTTTCCCAATTCAACAAACAATGCATACCATGATCTAATTCTTGTCAATGTGACTCAAGGCTGTCCTGGAGACAATATCTGTAAGGTAGGGTCATTTATGTCAACTATACACATAGTGCAAACTCAGGTTGTTTTTATTAAATGATTTATTATAATCACTTTGCTTTCTTCTTGGGTTAGTGGTGGTGGGGGGTTCTTTTTTGTTTTTGTTTGTTTGTTTTTGAAATAGGCAACTAACTATGTAGCCCAGAATGGATTTGAATTCGTTGTCTTCCTTCCTGAACTTCTCAAGTATGGGAAAGGATTACAGGTGTATACTACCACACCTGAATGAAACCTTTTATATGTGAACAAAATGCTGATGTCCTACCAGTCGTGGAATATTTTTCATCTATGTGTCTTAAGAAAGTCTGGTAGATTCTCAAAGAACCACGAAAAAGTTTCATTAGTTTACATTGACATCATAAATACATAACAGCTGACATAACTCCAGTCCTAAGCTTTTCTTGTTCTCAAAACAATTAATTTCCCTAAGAATAATAGTATTTTAATCTACACATTCTTCATATTCTATGGGTTTAGCCAAATGAATTTCTTTTCGAAGATCCCACTAAATTTAATGTCAATGCCCAGCTACTTCTGTCAAGTCAACAACAAAATTTCAGTTTCCTTTTAGTAGTTGGATTTGAAATCCTTTGACATATGATCAAACACTTTTCATGTGTTCTAAATAGCTTTAAACATGTGAGATGATTATCTCTTTATGAGCTTTTGAAAGGAAGAAGGAACGTCACTGGCATGATTTGAACATCTATGAACCCCAGTAATTACTGTATATGAGACCCAGTTCTAAATATATGTGACTGAACCACTGTGCTCTTCTTGTAGGAATCCTTTCACTGTAATTGAAATGATTTTACATGTATTAATCCACTGAGTTATGCTGAAGACTACTATTTAAAAGGAGCTTTGTTAGCTTATTTATATATTTACAGATGAAAAATTAAATTTTATTAAATTATGTAATGTGCTGGGGATGTAGCTCAGTGAAAGAGTATAGGCTTAGCAAACTCGAGGCCTGTGTTCTATCCTCAGAAGTGTAAAGAAGGAAAGGGGAGGTACATAACTAGGAAAACCCATGTTAATAATAGACCTTGGATAAATGCAGTGCGGGATCTAAACAAATACTTTAAAAATATTTGTGTTTTGACTACTCTCTGAGTGACCTTGAAAGCTGAAATAGTACAGTGTCTTTAATAATCGGGGGCAGGGGGAACTGGGACTTAGAGTATGGAGGACCAGCCCATGCTATTTCACCTTCTGTGGGATCTTAGGCAAATAAAAGTACCCAGAAGTAACAATCATCACAACCAGTCATAATAGATGTATGCAAAGTGCCTGGTAACTTGTACATTATGGAGAATATCATATTTCAATAAGCCCTCTCATGTCATAAATCAGTTTTATATTTTCTCTTTTCCTCTTTTGTTCTGTTCTTCCTTTCATTTTTATCTCTGCCACATCTCTGTCTATTGCTCGTTCCTCTGCTCTTTTAGTAAGCAATTGGGAATGGTAGTAGTCAGCTTTATTCTATATTATTAACAATGTACATAATGTCTAAAATGCAAAGATGTAGGAGAATTGGCATTTTAAAGGAACAGATGACATCACCTTTAACACTGCCATATTTCATTGTCCTTGCTTTTCATCCCTTTGATTTTCTTTCTTTCTCAGTCCAACCCCTGTCATAATGGAGGTGCCTGCCACTCCCTGTGGGATGACTTCTCCTGCTCCTGCCCTACAAACACGGCAGGGAGAGTCTGCGAGCAAGTTCAGTGGTGTCAACTCAGCCCATGTCCTCCCATTGCAGAGTGCCAGCTGGTCCCTCAAGGGTTTGAATGTAGGTAGCATTCAAAGCTATCATCCATCCAGGTTCATTGGTACATTTCAATTGTTCCAACAAGAAATAGTGAACAAAGAATTCAGGCATAGCCAACTTAGAGAAAACTACGTGAGAAGTTTAATAGGCCTGGTGTGACCAAGATCATGACCAGAATGACCTCTGGAATGCATACTAGCCTGAGTTTCTGAGTGAGAAAATGGAACAATAAACTTAGCTCTTTATTTCAAGTTACTTTGTGAAGAACAAGACAAATGATACCTGCCTTTGCTTTCTCAGTACTGAGAATATGGAGTAAATGTGTATACATCTGGATCACTGCCATTGATTCTTGATTTATTGATTATGTCCATGGCCACCATAATCTAAAGCTTCTTCACATATTAAACAGAGAGAACAACACACACTTCTCATGTTTCTTTGTGTATCCCTTTATGTGTATCATGATGTGTAATAGGTACAGGCTTACTGTGTGTATAACTGTTTCCCTTCTTATGAACTGTTTTCCAGTTTCAATATTACAGTCATGAGTTTGAACTAAACATTAGGGTTGATGTGTTGTTTTCTCCCTTAGCTCAAACGATACACAGTCCAAAATAGCCAACTCTCTATGTCTGAATTAAATTAGAATCTCTTCTTATTATTCAATAAAGTATGCACCTAAAGATGTGCTCTAAAGTTCTCTACCCTCCAGTGTCAACAGGAAAGTGTTCTGGGAAGACAGAGCCTAGTAAAGCAACATAATCTTGAGGATACAACTCATAGTTTACCTTGAGTTTATTTGATTTCCCTGTCATACAGCAAGATTTAAAACAAGACTTAAAATTCTACAGCTCTATCTAGATATAAGCGTATTTATTGAAGGAAAGGCAATACATAGAAGTGCATTGAGCACTTTACCCAGATCACAGCACATGGTTTCACTATCTTCCTAAATAAATATACATAGCTTGATAGACAACAAAGAGCAAATTAGATTGGTCATTTTAGCATTTGTTTAAGAATACATAATAAGATGTTTGTTTATGCCCCTTCCCTCCAGAATGTCTTCCCCAAACATGGTAAGAAAAACATTCAAATAGCAGCGAAATCAAATGAGATCTTTAAATCTAGTCAAGGACTATAAATAAATTATAACTCCTGCATTATTCACTTACTTCTCCTGATGTGGTTTTTAATATTATTTCACTTTCCAAAGCAAAAGGTAAAGTTATTTCCTAGACTATCTGTGCCCTTCCTAGCCTTGAGCAGGTTTTTTTTTCCAGCCTTGAACAGGTTTTTTTTCCAGCCTTGAGCAGGTTTTTTTCCAGCTTTGAGCAGGCTGAATAGACCTTGAGCACTTGCCACAATGGACCTTAACACCTAGGTGGAGTCTTCTGCCTTGGCTATACCTGCAACTTCCTCCAGGAACTGAGCTTGCTTTGTGTCTTAATCCCGCTGAAACAAAGGATGGGTTCAGTGGGCTTCCCCTATATAAAGGCAGTGCTGAATATTAAACTTGAAGCCTTGATCAAAACCTTGTCTTGGCTTCATTCTTCTCTCACCCACCGTCCCCCTGCCCCATTTTTTTCATTTCCAGCCCCCCTTTCAGGTAAACCCAGTTCATTTATAGCCACTGGATGGCTACAGGTGGCGCCCAACAAAAGAGGGAATTATATCCCTGTATACCACAAAATTATTCAAATCATGCCTTTTATTTTAAAATTTTAAAATTTGGATGTCAAGGAACTCTGAGTGTGGGAGGAGCAGCTACTGGCGCTTCTGCCCTGGTTTTGCAAGGAAAAAATTATGAGCTCCTTAGAACGGCAATAGATACAGCTATAGAAAGGATATAAACCTTATTTCCCATTCGCAAGAATCTGTAACCTCCTTGTCTGGGGGAGTCCTTCAAAACAGAGAGGACTTGATCTTCTAGTCCTTCAACAGGGAAGACATGTTCAGCCCTCCATGAAGAATGGTACTTTGATATCAATCACTCAGTAATGGTAAAGGATTCTATGGCTAACGTTCTAGAAGGACTAGCCAAAAGGAAAAGAAAAAAAGGACAGACTCAGGGATGGTTTAAATCCTGATTCTCTACTTTCTCATGGCTTGCAACTTTAATTTCTACACTGCTTGGACCATTAATTATAATCTTGTATTTTTTAACTTTTGGACCTTATATATTATACAGATACAGACAGGGTGGGGTTGGAGGAGGCACTAGAGAAGAATGAAGCCAAGACAAGGTTTTGATTAACACTGAGGAGGTGCTGAGCATGGGGAACTCTGGAGAAAGAATATTCCAGGTTGAGGTCTCAGCAAGTATTAAAATCCTGTTTCGACTATCAGAATGGGACATTTTCCCCTGTAGATATGCATGGGAACAACTTTGGAATATAAAGACTTTAAACAATGAACATTGTTTGAGATAGAATTAGCGCTAAAGTCCTGTACAAACAGCTGGATGAAGTACGTCTTTATCTGCCACTGTCTCTGATTTTAAAGAATACATAAGATGTTTGTTCAAAAAAAAAAAAAAAAAAGCCCGTTTGGGACAAGCTCCTTGTTTTTGTGACTGTGGCATGTGAATGAGGGAGAGATTGTTGTGAACTTGAAGTAGGCAATTAAACAAGGTTAGATCACACAGACTTGAAAGATAGAGTTTAAAATTTACATCTTGAACTAAGAAGAGTCTGTGAGAGCCATCTTAAGAAACCACAGAAGTAGAGAAACTAGGAAGCAATCTTCTGTATAACCAATGATGCTGGCTGGCACAGAGCCTGGTGATGAAGGTCCCTAACCATCAGGTTTTCAGCTCGATTGTTGCTGAAAAGTATGGAAAAAATGAGAACAGAAAATTGACCACTGGATTGAGGTCATTGTGACCTCAACTGAAGCAGTTTCAGTGAAGTGATAGGGACAAAATCAGAGAAAATAGGAGATGAGAAAATTAAAGCGAGCTTACAAAGTATCAAGTTTTTGTGGTAACAGGAACAGAGAAATAAGACAGCGGAACAGAAGGCAGGGAAATACTACGGATCTCATTGGGCACTTTTTCATAATTTTTCAGCAATCACAGCATATTTGTACAGCAGTGGGGAAAATATAACAAAAATGGAAGGGACGTGTTGGTGCAGGGCCAACGAAAAAAATGGGTGCACACAAGAAAATGGCTAAAAATAGTGAAAATGAACAGAACTCAACACTAGACTTGACAGCCTGACCTCCAAAAGAAATAAGGACAGTGTGTCGATTGCAATGTTGCAAAGAGGGCCGGCACAGACACAATTAATTAAGCTGACAGGTCTGGTAGAATGTAGGGGGTGGTGCCTTCTCTTTATTCTCTTTTTATTCCTTCTCTTTACTTAAGGTTGTAAACAGACCATAAGCAGACATGGAGTTAGATATTTTAGGAGGTAGGTGTTATAATTATAAAATTATAGCAATTTTAATAGAGAAATACAGTAAGATTGTCAAAACTTCTATATTCACAGCAACAGATGAACATAAAATGCTATTATCTTCTATTTTTCTGATCATATGAAGTTACTTGGTTATAGTACCTTAGTACGTTGGCATGTAATTGGAGGTTTTTTTACGGCATAAATCAATCCATCATTTGTGAATGTTTCCATTAATTGCATAGTGGGGAGCTCAATCCAAAGCCAGGGACCATTGTTAACTAATTGGCATGTTACCAAAACCAAATTTGTGATTTCTATGTGTTTAGCTTATGTTTAAAATCGATAATCAAGGCTCCCCTGATACAAGCCAATGGAAAATGATATTTGGAATTCCTGGAGATCTGAATTGAAAAGAAAGGTGTGAGTTGAATTCTGATATCACAATAGGCAGGTTTGACCTTCTAGTTTGGTGATTTTTTTTTTTTAACAACCAAGTTACTCAGCTTCTGCAAATCTCAAGTTATTCTCTTGTAAAACAAGGAAAATAGTAACATCTGTATAAGACACAACTTGATAGCAACTAGCACAGTATGTAACGTGTCAAACAACCTATGCAAACATCAGTGACGTGATGCAATGGATAAAGTTGACAATGAGTTTCACCTTTCCACATTTAGGTATCGCAAATGCTGTTTTCAGCGGATTAAGCAGAGAAATATTGTTCAGAAGCAATGGGAATATTACCAGAGAACTCACCTATATCACATTTGGCTTCAGAACGCATGATACAGATGTGATGATATTGCACGCGGAAAAAGAACCAGAGTTTCTTAATATTAGCATTCAAGACGCCAGATTGCTCTTTCAATTGCGAAGTGGCAACAGCTTTTATACGCTGCATCTGGTGGGTTCGCAATTGGTGAATGATGGCACATGGCACCAAGTGACTTTTTCCATGATAGACCCACTGGCCCAGACCTCCCGATGGCAAATGGAGGTGGATGACCAGATGCCCTTCGTGATAAGTGCAGTTGCTACTGGAAGCCTGAACTTTTTGAAGGACAATACAGACATCTATGTGGGCGACCAAGCTGTTGACAATCTGAAAGGCCTGCAGGGCTGTCTGAGCACAATAGAGATTGGAGGTATATATCTCTCTTACTTTGAAAATCTTCATGGTTTCACTAGTAAGCCCCAAGAAGAGCAGTTTCTCAAAGTTTCTACAAATGTGGTGCTTACTGGCTGTTTGCCATCAAATGCCTGCCACTCCAGCCCCTGTTTGCATGGAGGAAACTGTGAAGACAGCTACAGTTCTTATCAGTGTGCCTGTCTCTCGGGATGGTCAGGGACACACTGTGAAATCAACATTGATGAGTGCTTTTCTAGCCCCTGTATCCATGGCAACTGCTCTGACGGAGTTGCAGCCTACCACTGCAGGTGTGATCCTGGATACACTGGTGTGAACTGTGAGGCGTACATAGACAATTGCAAGAGTCATCAGTGTGCAAATGGAGCCACCTGCGTCCCTGGAGCTCATAGCTACTCTTGCCTCTGCTTTGGAAATTTTACCGGGAGATTTTGCAGGTGAGCACAAAATGGAGCTCAGTCTTTGGGGCTATGCCCTGAATTTTCATTGTGAGGCAGAGAAACTCTCCCTGTTAAAAGTCCATCCATATGTGCTAAACAAGGCTGGGTTTGAGCACTCCCATCATGATTTGATCACGCAAAGATGCAGTTGTATTGTAGAATATCCTAAAATGTGTGTGTTTTGTATAACTTACAGAGTTATAACACAGCATAATAAAGAAAATTTAGGACATACACCAATGCAAAGTGGCGTTTATATAATACTCAGCATGCCACTAAAATAATATCTGTTCAACTTACCCATTTTAAAGAATTTCACAATTTTTTTGAAACTAAAACTGTAGTGGTAGTCTATTGCTCTTATGACCACTTCACTTTTATGCTATGAAAACAGATTTTAAAAAGAATCTTTTAATCATGTTACTGCCATTGTTTTTGCTTTCCACTTATTAAGTAATTGATTGTGCATCATTATAGGGAGGTGAGAGGTTGTTATTAATGAATACTATACTCCAGGACAGGGGCAAGGATACCTGGAGAGGAACAAATTGGCCGCCTGTAAACATCACTTTAATTCAGAGGTAGAGCATCTTGGCAAACATTACATGCATCCATTCCTGTGAGAAGTTGTGTTCATCTTCCACAGCATCTAATACTGTTCAGAGCTTCAATGGCAAGGCACAGTGAGAAGTGTTAAACGCTCAGGTTATTTAAGAGATGTTACTTCTTGCAAGTTAACAGACTCATTTGTCAGTGAGTAGCCTGACTGGTTAAAACCAAAATTTAGGATACAAATTAAGAGTCTTACACAGTGACCATAGATAAGAAAATATATAAGCCCTAGTAATGAGCTCTCTGGAACCTTTTTCTATCTGATTCAACAAAGTCAAGTTTTAAAGAATAAAGTTCTCAAAAATCCCTTCTAATGAACCTTTCAGATGCTATTTATTAAGCCAGGGTGTGTATAAAGCTGGAGATTTGCATTGGGAGTGACTCTTTTAGAGCCAGCTGACATTCTTAACACTTCTGAAATGTCCTTATGACATTTTCTTTTTGAAGTAGAGTAATTAGACTCTTTTGAAAAGACACACCTTTATACCATCATTCAGGTGGGCTTCTCTGTGTTAGCTTCAGGGCATGACAGAACAAATACGAATTTGCTCGCCACTTCCAGAATATTCATTCTGTATCTGAACACACACACACACACACACACACACACACACACACACACACACACGACTGAAGGTCCTGAGCAACAATTTTAAAATCTGCTTTAAAATCAGCCCTTTCAAGCCTAGAGATTTTTGTCTAGCAGTGTTTTCTTAGCTTCTAACAATCTGTTCTGCTTTTTTCTAAGGATTCTTCAGTGTGTCCAGCTTTGTGGCTGTACAAAGAGCCCCATGCTGAACTCACATGAAGTCACATTGAGTATTATACACAAACTGCCTGGACAGCACTTGGCTTGCACTGTGCAAAGCTATGAATTATGAGAGAGGGAGCAGGCAAGTCTTGGCAGGGCAACTGTAGTTCAGCTCTGAAAGCCAACAGAGAAATCACACGAGTGCCTGAGTACCAGAGTGGTCTCCTTGTTTTCCTGCCCTTTATAGAGATGCAATTTTCCTATGGCCTCTATTGATTTATTAGAAAAGCAGCTGCAGTCCCAGCTATAGTGAACTCCTTCCCAGCCTTAAATTTACTGCCACCCCATGGCATAGATCTTATCTCGTGCACAAAAGCTGTGGAGAGCGGAAGATGGATGATCATGCTGGTTTCGGTGGGCTCCAGCAGGAGCTCTTTGCTGAAGAACATCGTGTTTGTGCAATGCAGAAAAATTCAGCATTAATTGTTCCTCGGCCTCAGAGCTTAATTAGCCTAACATTGACTACATATATGAACTTCTCAAAACAATTTTTTTTTCTTGAACAGAATGAACAAGATAAACAGCTGTGGTCATTACTTTTATCTCTCTAGACACAGCAGATTACCCTCAACAGTCTGTGGGAATGAGAAGACAAACTTCACTTGCTACAATGGAGGCAGCTGCTCCATGTTCCAGGAGGACTGGAAATGTATGTGCCAGCCAGGTTTCACTGGGGAGCGGTGAGTGACACTGGAACGTTATGGATAAAAGTTCTGAGCTAAAGAACAGAGGAATTGCCCAAAGTTCATTTTCTCCTCCAATTTTTCATCTCAGTTCCCACAGGAAAAAAAAATCTATGTTGAAATATAGGTCCAGACAGAATCAAGCAATAAAAAAGAAGAAAAATTACAGTGTAGGTCAAAGTATAGAATATTTTACCAGCCAAGACTTCAAATAAGAAAATATGATTTTTAAAATATATAATGTCTTATTTATTCTTTCCTATAAGTACTTCTGGATTCATGGAGTCCTCCCCACACTAGCTCTAATATATGATTTCAATATGGTTGCTTTTGAAGTAAAATAAAACACACCTAAAATTACCTTACATGATTAACTTCAACCCAAAGTATATGAACTCCTTACCCAGAGAATTATTTCTTTCACAGAGGATCCCTCTAACTATTCACCTAGTCAGAACTGGCCACTGACCTCAGACAATCTGTGACCAGCTATAGATACAGGTAAAGTTGTGTCTGCATTTGACTGGCTGGGGTGTGGTCAAGGGGAAGAGAGAACGTTAGTCCCTGCTTTGATCAAATCTCCCAAGAGATCTCCATTCCCAAACAGGTAAAAACCAGGACTCTATGAACACAGGCATTATGTAGGCAGAGAAAAAGTAACCACTAATCCACCCACATACCGTACAATATTATCCCTACCTCTCAGAGTTCTGTAAGAAGACTTTATTGTTTTTAGTGTGTGTGTGTGTGTGTGTGTGTGTGTGTGTGTGTGTGTGTGTGTG